>NC_088646.1:22183758-22308758 GCF_964019385.1 Sycon ciliatum
GTACAGGGTGCAGGACGGAGGGGACGTCGCGGGTGTAAATGGAAAATAGAACAGGACCTAGCACAGATCCTTGTGGTACACCACACGTGCAGGGAGTGGCCTGGTTCGTGGTTGGCCCAATGGCAATGCAGACTGACCATCTGCTCTCGCGCAGTTAGGTAGCTGGCAAACCAGGTGAGGGCCGATCCGCACACACCGACGTCAAACAGATCGACAATGAGCTGTGTGTGGCGGACTTTGTCGAATGCTTTGGACATGTGCAATGTGCATAGTCCGGTCACATTTCCCCTGTCCTTGGCAGCGAAGAGACTGTCAGTGAGAAGGCAGAGGGCATCCTCAGTGGAGTGGTGCTGACGGTAGGCAAATTGGGTAGTAGGGAGGCACTGATTGGTTCGAAGGTGGCGGACAAGTTGGCGTTGGACGATCTTCTCAAGTAGTTTAGAGATAATGGGGAGTAAAGAAACAGGTCGATAATTATTGGGGAGGGAGGGGTCGCCGGATTTATACAGAGGCACGACTGAAGCCAGTTTGAACGCTGAGGGCACTCCACCAGTGGGTCAGTTACAATGCCGCGCTGACCGTGTTCACATCACATGCAGGGTTTTGCTTTATTCCCCCTCTGCCAGTGAGGGAGTTTATAATATGAGGGACCACATCTTCTTTGGATTGCGATTGTTGACAGCACATTCATCACTGAAGTACATGGCGATTGTACTGGTTTTTTCCTCCGTCTAACAAGGCTTACTGCCGCCGTTCAACCACGCTTGTACTGGTGATAGAATACGTCTTACTGTATTAGTACGGTCTCGCAGCCATCTTCGGTGTAGCCTGTTCTTCGCCATTGGTATTGTTAGCGGGTATATTCTACGTGTCTCTATTGAGCCATGGCCTTCTCCTGAAATGCTTCCGTGCCAAGTGGACCACATGTCGCTACGGTGTTGTTGGTGGCTGCCTGTAAGACAGTCTCTAGTCTGGGCCAGAATGCAACTGTTCCGAGGATCGACCTAAAGTACAATGTCATGTAGATACGGTCGTGTTCCACCTCCTCTTCCACCGAGCAGGCACCGACACGATCCTGGCGGGCAATAATGTAGTTTGGGATCCGGATTTCTCCGACAGACACTGTGCCATCAAGCCATGATTGTTTCAGCAACACCGACTATATCCCAGCACTGGTCGGCGATCAGCTGCTCCAGGGCGTCGACTTTGTGCTGGAGGCTGAACATGTTGATGAAGCCGAAGCGTAGATCTACCCAAGAATTTGCTGGGGCGCCTCGGTGGGACCGTGGTGTAAATGGTATGGCATTAGGGTTGAGAGGTCTTTATTGTTATTACCTGACGATGGCCAAGTGCCGAAACATTGTAAAAATAACGGAACTGGTTCGGATGTGCAGCGGTATGGGAAGGGGTGTGTCCACCCGAATTCCTTTCAGGTCTTGAAGGGTATCAGTATCACTATGAACAAGAGTAGATGAACTCTTGCTATCAACGGTTCGCTGATGCAGGATGGATTTGGCTAAAAACAATCTTTTTTACTAAGTGCACAACCTACTCGTCAGAAGGGGAGAAGACAACAGAATATACAATAACAAAACAGGAGGGAGAGTAGGGGCTGCAAAGCAAGCCTGTGCTGGTGAGGCAAGCCCACAACACCGACCTGTCGTGAGCTTGCGCACCATAGCCCAAAAGAAGGGGATGATTTAGACAAGAGAAGGTGAGGTAGAATGGTTGAGGAGAGAGAAAGAGAGAGAGAGAGAGAGAGAGAGAGAGAGAGAGAGAGAGAAAGAGAGAGAGAGAGAGAGAGAGAGAGAGAGAGAGAGAGAGGGAGGGAGGGAGGGAGAGAGAGAGAGAGAGAGAGAGAGAGAGACAGAGAGAGAGAGAGAGAGACAGAGAGAGACAGAGATGACACAAGCACTCTATATCACCATGACACAAGCACTCCATCTCACCACGACTGAATGTTGACAACAAAAGGGATAACAATGCAGAAGGACACTAGCATGACAAAACCCTCGTCTAAACTTTCTTTACAAGGTGGGCAGGAACTCCCACAGCGCCTACCCCAAACTTATTATCAGTGCGAAACATTTTTTAAAGATCAGATTCCAAATTCCAATAACAATAAAGAAAAATGAGACAACTCAGCCAGGCGTAGTTCAACAGCCTGCTCAGCTGGGATGCTATACACAGCCTGGGATGCTATGCAACCAGACTACTTATACAACAGCCTGGGATGCTATGCAACCAGACTGCTTATTCGCTAGAGTTGAAAGTCAAAGTCAGATAGCAATACGGTATGCCGGGCAATCACTAATCAAATGCCCTGTAGAACAGACGGTCATGTGGCTGTGTTATCAGAACAAAACTCATACTAACACGGACACACACCGGGGGACGTTCAGCGTGCGCACCGCATGCCGCCCTGGTCCGTACCGCATGCAGTGCACATGCACTTGCCCGGGAGCGTGTGGCATATATACCATGACTGCAGAGTTGTTGTACGGTGCAATGACAAGCTAGCCCAGTGCACCCACGTCCACAGTGACCCGTGCTGTGCCGACACTGCAAACAGTCACCAGGTACTGCATGTCGTGAACTTCGTAGCCAGCTTCCCGATACGCCGCACTGGCTCTTCAGAAGACAAGGAGTGTGCCAGGAGCTGTCAGAGGCAGAGTTTGCCACAACTTACACTGAAGTGAAGTTGCACGGAATTATCTTTACACGGCAATTTGCGATATCAAGTCGAGAAAGCTGCAATGCACCCAGATCACTCAGTCAGTAGCCGCTACTGAACAATCCTAGATTGAGACGTCTTGAGGTTGAAGCCGCCACCAGTAAAGCGGTTTGTCTTCGCGTGTGACTGGATCGGTGGCAGTCCAGCTTGGCCGAGGCTGCTGTCGCGTTCCCTGCAAGGCCAACCGGGGGAAATAAACAATATCACCATATCAGCGTGTGCTGTACTGTGTCTCGGGTCAGTCTTCTTTTTTCCTGACACTGACGGCAACAATTGCAGACATAGTAGCAGCAACAGTCACGGAGACTGAGACCGCAGCTACCGTCTTTGCAGCAGAGACGGCAGAAACAGCAGTAACTGCAACAAAAGGCCAATAGCACTAGCCGTGAAGATTGACAAAAGGCACACACGCACACCACATCAATGAAGCTGTAACATGCACCAATGCCACCACCAGATGCATGCAGTCCGTTTTGCATCCGCTCACGTACCTCTTCTGTTGCTCCTTCTTCTTCATCATGAAGTACTTCTTTTTGACTTCCTGCAGCTCCCTGCCGAGACGTTCACTTTCCATTTTGGCTTCACTGATTTGCGCCTCGAACATGTTCAACTCGGCCGCCATAGCCTTAACACATTCAACACATGACAGGGTACATCTGCTTGTACATGACAACAGTTGACAATGTGTCTAGGGTCCTTGCTGCAAGTAGTTCTCACTATGCCCCATAGCCAGGGCTGTACCACACGATGGCAAAACAACAGAGACCAACCTCCAAACCCAAAACCTTTTTTTCTGCAACTCAGAGTTTCTTGTTCAGAAAAACTCATCAGACAGCCACACTCTAGTTATCGCCGAGCCTGCAGTGAAGTACATCACACTCTAGTTATCGCCGAGCCTGCAGTGAAGTACATGATTGTGCGTGTACACGTACGTTAGAATGCAAGGTTTAGTAAGATGTGCTGTGATATGTTCTCACTGTAGTGCTCTGCTGCTTACTCTGCTGACGAGTCTACTAACCGTCACACAACATGAACTGCATATTGCTTGCATGCCGATGAAAAAGCATCCCCCCCCCTCCCCCTCCCCTCCACAGAAAGGATCAGTAACTGTTGTTCCCGTACCTTGAGCTGTTTGGTTTTGGCCTTCAGCGTTTGCTGGTACATGACCACCTGCTGTTCAACCTCTGGGCCGGGTTGGCGTGCAAGGATCTGCTTGAGTTCCACGTAAAGCTTCTCTTTGTCCTTGATTGCCAGCTCCTTTTCTACCACCTGAGCAACGCAAGGCAAAACAAGTCACCAACCCACGTACATGTACATAGTCACAGTAGAGTTCTGCAGTCACCATGGTTACAACAGGTTTTATAAAATGGCGGTCAACGCACATCGAACAGAGAGACTGAGAGTGAGAGAGAGAGAAAGAGAGAGAGAGAGAGAGAGAGAGAGAGAGAGAGAGAGAGAGAGAGAGAGAGAGAGAGAGAGAGAGAGAGAGAGAGAGAGAGAGAGAGGGAGGGAGGGAGGTAGGGAGGGTGGGAAGGAGAAAGAGAGAGAGAGATAGATAGATAGATAGAGAGAGAGAGAGAGAGAGAGAGAGAGAGAGAGAGAGAGAGAGAGAGAGAGAGAGAGAGAGAGAGAGAGAGAGAGAGAGAGGTAGGGAGGGTGGGAAGGAGGGAGAGAGGGAGAGAGAGAGAGAGAGAGAGAGAGAGAGAGAGAGAGAGAGAGAGAGAGAGAGAGAGAGAGAGAGAGAGAGAGAGAGAGGGAGGGAGGGAGGTAGGGAGGGTGGGAAGGAGGGAGAGAGGGAGAGAGAGAGCTGCCTGTCGAGTCTTCATACTGTTATTATACTGCACAGTTCCTCAATACAAAATATGCACTAGAAGTAGTATGGCATGGCACTAAATAGTTGGCGGTGAACACTGGAACCGGTATCCCCCAACACACAAGGTGCACATACAAAGGTGTGGTCACAGAGTGTTCAGGAGTGTGAGGTACCGTATTTTCTCTAATAAGAGCCCGGGGTTCTTATTTTTTCCGTGACAGCTCTACCCTCGCTACTATTATTAGAGACTGGGCTATTATTGGAGACTGGGTTCTTATTTCTTCAATTGTCAACTATCAAGCCAAATCCAGTCTATACAGGCATAAACTGACCATATCAAGACTGATTTTTCAACCCTAAACTTAGGAATATTGTCAAAACAGATGTTTCACAATACAGTGTAGCATTGGCGCCAGGGAGGAAGCAGTTGACCGAAAACCTCCTTACAAAGTATGTTCTTGGCATGTTGTACTGCTGTTTTATATGCAGTCAATATACTTGTTGCATACTCCAATTGTGACCCGCGCTACTATTAGAGACTGTGCTCTTATTATTTCAAACCACCCTCACCCCGGGTCATTATTGGAGACTGGGCTATTATTGCAGACCTAGGCTTTTATTGGAGAAAACACGGTATATGCCAACAGATGTTGAGCATATACGTGAATGTATGAATTCGTAGCTACCCACTCACCTCCTCTGTTTTGCCAATCAGCTTCTTCTGCAGAGTCTGCACCTTGTTGATGAGCTCAAACTTGCTGGGATCAGTTCCCTGGTAAGCACGACAACACCGACACGCACCACAGGTTGAATAAGCTAATTCCACACGCTGAAAATCGCAATACATTGATTGCATGCACGTGGCTTTGCAATCATTTTAGAAATATGCCACATGCTTTCGCAAAGCCCCACAGCCCGCTCAACCCCTGAGAGGAACACAGAGCTGCTGCAAACCATAGCATTGCGTAACATTCTACTCCGCAACACCTAAGCTGCTTGATTCAATTGCAAAGAAAATGAAAATGCATGTGTAATCCTGTTCTTTCGGCGTGTCTTTCACACGCATGCCCTTTTGAAGATCTGTAGCTGTGCATCACGCGGCAGTGTATAGATGCACATAGACACACACACAGATGCACATAGACACACACACAGATGCACATAGACACACACACACAGATGCACATAGACGCACATGATAGAGACCGTGCAAGGTGCTCACCTTCAATGTCCTCCACCGGTGCACATTCAGTGGACTTTGCAGCTCAAGCTCCAGTGCCTTGCAGCGAGCCTGCTCGCGCACCAACTCTCGTTGCGTACGGAACACCTCCTGTCTACAGTGGTTCACATGCAGAATTCAAGATGCCGCTAACCATTAGAATGCTGTGGGTGGGTGTGACTGTGAACACTCACCTCACACCCGTTAGACTTCAATGCTCACACTCTCCGCTTGAAGATATCTAGAGATGGGGAGGGGAGGGGGGGGGGGGCGTGTCTGGAGAAACTCTGAGAAGGGGAGCATGTGTGTTGTACTGGAGTGCCCTTGAACTGCGCTATGAAGTGACAGACTGTATGCAGCACTATGTACTTACAATCATGTAGTAATGTACCGCCGGGAACGTAAAAAAATGCATCACACAACAAAACGCTGCAGCTCTTACTTGAGTTCTGCAAAGTTGGCAACGTTGCGACCCATAGCAGCTCTATCGTTGCGTGCTTGCTTGATAGCCAATCTCAGGATGCGAATGTCGGATAACCGCTGGACGTATTGCATTTCACCTGGACCAGAGAAAGAGCCGTGAGCGCACGGGCAACAAACTCAACTTTGATCACGTCTACATAGGTTCACCGTACATGCAACTCGCCACTCTGCACTGTCGCGGAACACCGCTATGTGCGTACAGAGTGAGTTGAAGCAAGGCATAGTCCGTGTAGTGTCCAGTACTGGCCTCCAATGACTTTCTATTGGGCAATGCTGTACTTGAAATAATGCGGCAAACGTATTCGACGCGCAAGACCTGACTCTAGACTCCACGATACCAACCTGTCACCGAAAGCAAAACAGGGCACTATGTGACCTACACATTGCAATCATGCATGCAATCCTGTCACATTAAACATTAATCAGCGAATGCAAAGAAACTGTGCTCTCTGACAGTGATAGATACCGGGTACACATATCCGGGTCACGGTCCAAGCCCTGTTCCAATGCAAAATCTCACCTTTGTCAAGAACGGCTTGCTGGACGCGAAGTTTCTCATGCAGTAGTGACAGTTCGTCGTTTCTGCGAATCAGCTGGGTTCCGAGGACATCACGCTCGTTCAACACCTACACAGCAAGAGCAACAGATAAGGGCGGGGTTGGACACATCATGTGGTCAACTTGTGATTGATGTGGCATATAGCTACTCCATGCACACTCACGACCAATGAAGTCTTACCCCCCCCCCCCCCCCCCCAGCCCTTCACACACTCCCAATTGCCAGCGTGCCATACGAGTTAGGCGATGCCATCGCTTTGCAGTTCAGCGTGTCAACTACGTGCCAGTGTGGAACGCTTGTTCCCGTGGCTGCTTATCGCTGGATTCTGTACCCCTGCTGTACCCCGTGCTGGGGATGGGAGTGGATTACACTGGCCCTGGCCGCTATGACACGTGTATGCATGCAACCACACAGGGGCCATGTGAGGGCGAGTACAGCCAATAAATAGGGTGTCGCCATGCCAACACAAGAGCACAAGGTCTTTTTTAAAGTTATTTAATACAGTCGTGCACAATCATGTGCATATACTGTACGTAGTCAATGAACAGTATGAATGACTCAATTAAGCAAGTTACTGCAACAGAAGCAACAGCAGCTACATCTACTGTTACAGACATAGCAGCATGTAATGGCTATACACTCATAGCAAATGCACATGCAGCACTGGATACCATTTGGACATGCAGCACTGGATACCGATTGGCCATGCAGCACTGGATACCATTTGGCCATTCGGCACTGGATACCATTTGGCCATTCGGCACTGGATACCATTTGGCCATGCAGCACTGGATACCATTTGGCCATGCAGCACTGGATTCTCATTGGCCAGTTTGAACACATCTGCTTACCTGATCAAGTTCCTTCCGTTGACGTGTTCTCTCCGCGTCCGACTCTGTTATGAGCCTCTGCAGCTTCTGGTGCTCCTTCATCTGGTCGTCAGCGTATCGGTTGGCCTCCCGAAGCTCCTCCTTCAGCCGGAGGAGCTCAGCGCGAAGGGCTTCCTTTTCCTTCTCCAGTCGTTGATGTTCCGAATGCTCCTTGACGAGGGCAGTGTCCTTGCTGGCGAGGTCATCCTTCAACTGTTCGATCAGCCGCTGGTCGCTGACAAGTCGCTGCTTGAGCTCCTTGAGCTCGTCCTGCTTCTCCTGTAGCGACTTACTGAACATGTTGCGGTCAGAGCGCACCGCTTCATAGAGATTCTGTATGACAACGGCACAAAATATGAAGTCCACAGCATACAGACCTGTACTGGCATTGCATGGTAAGTCGACCAAGGGCATATAACTATTGCTCTGGGAGTTTTTGCAGCATCGCTGTATTGCACATATGTGTAGTGCTTACTAAAGTCATCGAAATCACCCGGAAACTACACCAAACGGGGGGGGGGGGGGGGACGAGGAGGAGGAGGAAGAGGGGGAGGAGGATGGGGATGAGGAGGAAATAACTCCCCGTAAACCCAGTAGATCAATAGTTTGCTTGGCAGTGCCTACTAGCTCTCGCTCCCTAGTAATTACAATAACTCTCACTCCTCATTTATTTGCCTAGTGTCAGTGAGTCAAAGCCTGGAAGGAAAACCAGCCACCCTACAACGACCAAAGCCTGTCAAGTACACACTCGTTGCTTCCAGTGCCCTCACCTGCTGCTGCTGCCGTTTGACGTCGGAGTCAGCGATCCGCTTCTTGTGGTCGATGATCTGGATCTCCTTCACCTTGAGCAGCTCGTTCAGCTTTGTGCAATCCTGCACCTTATCGGTAAACTCGTGGTAGTAGGTGTCACGCTCTCGCTCCAGACCAGCAATGGTCTTGCGCTGCTTAATTGCTTCATCTTGGTAGCTCTACGAGCAGGGAGAATAAACATTGTGTTGTCAATAAGTGAAGCATACTGACGGCATGCACACGGGGTGTGAACGATGGACATATGAAGACACAAATACAGTCACGTGCCATGTGTATGCGTGCCGGCTCACCCGAACTTCCGACTCCAGAGTTCGCACGCCCTGTGCATGCACTTTCACCATGTCGGCCTGCTTGTCGGTGGCAGTTGTCTGAATGCGCACTTGCCGGTCGAGCTTGTCTCGCTCGCGAGTCAGCTCCTCGCACTTGCGCCGCTTGGCTTCGGAGTCCTTTCGTAACTGCTCGAGTTCTAGGGGTGTGAAACATATGGAAGGAATAATGGAGAAAACTAGTAAACCCACTATCAATATAAAGCAAGGAAGAATCACCATAGGTTAAACACGTTAGGATCATTTCGTATCAGCTGAACATGAAATACAAAATTGTCCCGTACTGTAGAAGTTGGTTGCGCTCATGTTGGGAGCACTCAACGTCAACTACGTTGCCGCCAAAGTAGATACTCCTACAAGTATTAGAGCTTCTGAGTTCGTAATTGTATATTGATAGAGGCCTCCTTAGAATACAATCCTTGTTTTCAAGAGGAACCATTGACAACTAAGCCTGGGTGACGTGTTCACATGCATTGAACTACGTGATCTAAATATGACCCTGATTTGTAGAAACAAAAACAAAACAAAAAAAAACAGTACAGGCCTCACATCATCACACTGGCTTGTGCAAAGTAAGCCCGGCTGTAATGCATGGGTGACTTTAACTTCAGTATTGCATCACTGTACTGCGCAGTGCTCATTGGAATAGGATGCAGCCAAACAGGCTTCTCTAAGCTCTACACTGTACAATGCTGGCATGCATCAACAAACATTCAGCACAGGACGTCGGCTGCACGGCCTGACCTCTTTCCAGTCCGGCCACCTGGGCCTTGACGTCGTCCCTCTCACGCTCCACCTCCGCTTTCTCCTTGTCGACCAGCTGCAGCTTGTTGTTCAGGTTGTCGCGCAGCTGACGCACACGACTCTGGTCCTGCTTACAGGATTTCAGCTCATCTTCGCGCGTCTGCAGCAGGTACACGAAAGAACAGTTGAACTGTAAAATAACCGCCACGGCAACTATGGTATACAGATGAGCATGTGTGTATCAGTGTGGTGTGTGTGTGTGTGTGGGGGGGGGGGGTGCTACTTTCTCTAACTGGGAATGTACCAATGCATGTTGTCGTGACTACTTATTATGCTGATAGCCATGATACATGTATGCATCCTGTAGTGTAGGCATGATACATGATGCAGCCTGTAGTGTAGGCATAATGCATGTGTGTGCACTTGTATATAAAGTAGTTATTAAAGCAGTTAGCACAGACATCTATACATGAACTGTGGCTGGAATCTCTCCACCCTTAGAATATGTCCATCCCCTGCACAGCACTGTTAGTTATAGTCTACAGCTAAACACGGCCAGCATTAGCTTACACCTACAACAGGGCCTACTGAGGCAGAGCGACTTACCTTTATGAGCTGCTGCTGGTCGTTGATCTCTCGGCGCAGCGTCTCTGCCACATCGTACTGTTCCTCGAGTTTCTGCTGAATGCCATTGGAGTGTGTCCTCTGGCTCTCAAGTTTTCCCTGTGACCGATCATTTTGACCCTGCAGCGGCACCACAAACCAGTCAGTAGTTAAGCAACGGGAAAAAGCAACGCAATGGAATACTCATGACAGCTACGGTAAAAGGAACAAACCAACCCTGGTTAATTTCCCAGATTTTTGCAAAAACAAACAGATTATTGCATACAGGCACAAGCAAGAACTAAGAAATACCAGCTTTGCCATGAATGTATGCCATTAATAATTAGTGATCACCACCAGTACAGAAAGCCCAGTCTTTATTAGTCATGTAGATGGTGTATCTGCAAAGCTTTCGTGTATGTCACAAGTTGATGTCTGCCGGACTTCGTGCCAGCACTGACCGGTGTGTTCTCATGTTGCAGCGGTCATCTAGGACAGATTTTCATGCACGTGCACAATGAAACACAGACCTCCAGCTCCCGGATCTTCTCCTCCAGTGATCTACACCGCTCTTGCATTCGCGTCGTGCTCTCTTCTGCGTTGACCAGCTCCGCCTGCCGCTCCTCCAACGTCTTGCGAAACTTCATCACTTCCTTCTCTAGATTGTTCTTGCGGAAGAGCTCGCGCTGCGCGTCGTGTTCACTCTGCTGGATTTCATTTTGCAGCTGTAACACAATCCCCAAAATGCAGATTGAGAAGCAATATATAAAGCCAGCTCGATACCAGAGACCCAATCATGAATGTACAAATGCTGCATGTGCCCGATATACACTTGCTACCTTATATAGAGTGTTTTGAAGCAATGAAACCACTAGGTGAACACACGCACACACACACACACACACACGCTTGTACAGGTACTTGTCTTGCTCACTGCCAAAACTGGTCATGTGAGTCACCCCGGGAGAGGGGAGAGAGATTCAAAAGGAATCTTGGAAAGATGACTCAATTGGCTATTGAACCGCCCGACACTCCCTGAAATCCCATACACGCATGCACACGCGAACACACACACACACACACACACACACACACACACAGATAGATAGAATTATACAGCAAAGTGGTGCTGACTTTTGGCTTACCTCGGATATTTTTTGCTCAGCGTCTGTACGATAGCTTTCTTCCTCCTTCTGCTTTGTAATGGCGTCCGTCAAATTTTGTCGAAGCTGGAGATTAGTCGACAAGGGGCAAATAATAGAAAAGCTGACAGGATCGCTTTTCTAAATGCAATAAGAGCACTTGGTACAAACAAACCAACAAACTAGGGAGATAACTTGAGTTTTGGCAAAGTACGGACAGACGTGACCTCAATAGACAGTCACCATTTCGAGCAAAAACAAAAGGTGCAGCCGGTGAAAATACTGGTGATAATGCATTTGCCCAGTAAAATAACAATAAACCTGTATCCAGCAATTGTGGCCCCTAAAGATGTCGCCATCTACATTTATGCTTAGAAATGGGGTCCAAGTGTTACTTGATGTACAAGATGGCATACTAGCACAAAGCGATCAATCGCTTGCTTACCATAGCTACGTCCGCCATTGCTAATTTGAGGTCCGAGGTGAGCTTTTCCTTCAGGTCAACAAGCTCTTGAACGCTGCAGAAAATGTACCCGAATGACGTACACGTACGTCGGGTTATTATGGATACCACCCGTAGGCGTACAATGTATTAGTGTGATTATTATTAAGTAGTGTTTAGTGCCATCGCCGATTGAAATGAAATCATGGCAGTGCGCATAACCGTGGTAGCACAGTCCTCACACCCAGGCGTTCCCAACACCAGCTGCACACTGGCAAAGATAAGCGAGATACAGTAAAACCTGTCAAGGCGGTCGACCACCTGTCCCTGCGGACCACCTGTCCCTGCGGACCTAAGCGGGATGTCAATTTCCAGTCAAATGACTAGACCCTGGATGGTCTCCTGACACGTAGACGGAACCATACTTGGAAGCTCACGGTAGTGGTCGGCTAAGATAGATTTCACAGTAGGACCAGGGGCTGGTATGTGACTACTAGTCAGATGACCCTGGATACGTAGAGCAGCTGTGCACAGAGACAACACGTGTAAGGTCCATTGAGAGCGGTTGCCGCTTAGACAGAATTCACTGTGCTAGTGACTATTGTAGCGGACATTGAAATCCGGTGAGAAGTCAAGCGGCCGTGGGCGCGCCGGCCTTGCAGCCGCGAGCACTGCCGGCCCAGTTTTTACAATGTGTACGTGAACTACAGGGCGTGTACGTGCCAAACGCAGTCCCCTGGTCGTCCCATCGGATTTCAATGTCCACGGCAGTAGTTGCAAGTGTTTGTGACGTACCTGTACTCGGTGATGCCGATACCACTCTTTTCCTTTACCATAGCCTGTAGCTGATCCATCTCATACTGCAGCTGATCAATCACCTCCTTGGATCGGCTCTCCTTCTCCTGGCTAACATCCACCAGCTTCCAGGCCTTCTCGATTTCCTTCACATAGGCAACAACACAGATTTAAACGCATGAAATTACAGAGCTTGTCTCCTCCTCGGCATAGTTCATGAATGCTCGCCACCAGCAAAAGAACCAGCACCAGCACCAACTAGCACCGACACTGCCCGCCGGAGCCCGTAATAGTGCTCTCCGATCATTCCCCCATGCCACGATCCAAGACTGGAATCGTCTCCCATCTGCCCTGCTACGCAACCTTCCCACGCAGAAGGGAATGCAGGCATTCAAGGAAGGCGCCTACAAGTCGCTCCGCAGCCGAGACTGGCGTTCAGCCACAGATGCCCTCTGAACACTCCCTGAACACCCTCTCTGCTTGCACCCTGGCTCCCCCCTTTTTATTTTTTTATTTATTTATTTATTTATTATTTTATTTATTTTTTATTTTTATTTTTTATTTTTCTTCCTCTTTCACATGTATCATCTTTCCGTTTTTCCTTCCTCTATATAAATGTACCCCCCCCTCCCCTCCCCCTGTGCCTACTCCTCCCCAGTTTTTGGTGCTCTGAAGTGTCGCTGAAGCCGAGACCTCAGGTCGGCGGAGATGCTCCAGTTTTCACCACCACAGTTGCGTCTGCAACCACCTCTACCATGCAGTATTCTGTTCTCGAGGTTCGTGGTTTCTCGTAAAAAAAAAAAAAAAAAAAAAATGAATATATGAGGTCCTGCAGGAACAATATCAAGTGTATTTGCATGCAACTCAGCATGGAATGACCAACTCCCTTTCAAACAGCCTCTTATTCCACTTCTTGACAGAGAGAGAGAGACAGAGAGACAGAAAGACAGAAAGAGAGAGAGGGAGAAAGAGAGCGGGATGGAGAGAGGACCTTACACACCTTCTTGAGGGCCACAATGCTCGACTTCTCCTCCTTGGACGTTCTCATCACCTCGGCCAGCTTGGATCCGTTAGCCACAATCTCAGACTTCAAGTCCCTGCAGCGCATCATCAGTCGACGCTCGTTCTCCCGCGACTTGGCATAACCAGCGTACACTTTCTTGTAGTCATCGCGGAACTTGTCCAGGGTGTCATTGTTTTCGATTTCTGCCAGCACCTGTGGACAAAGTGTGCAGTGAGGTGAAAGCAGAAAGTAGCACAGATCAGACTGGGGGTCACCACACTGTTGTCCGATCACACTGAATGCCAGTACGTTATTTATAAATCATACACCTTGCATGTACAAGACGGTGTGCATAGCAATACAAGTGTGAAGTAGTAATATTGCCACACACTGGCCAGGTGACTCCTGGCCAGTAACAGGCATTATTCCTTTCCAAACTGTAGCAGAAATTGGATACTCAGGCACTTCGAACGTGTTAGTACTAGTAGTAACAGAAGCCACACACACACACACGCGCGCACACCCCTCCCCCCTCGCTCTCCCTCCCCCTCTCTCTCTCTCTCTCTCTCTCTCTCTCTCTCTCTCTCACACACACACACACACACACACACACACACACACACACACACACACACACACACACACACACACACACACACACACACAGAACTCGAAGCATCAGGTGCTTACTTGCTTGAAGTCTTTCTCCAGTGTCTCATAGGCCCCCTCATCGCCATCCTACAATACAGCCATCAATACAAAGTGCAAAACAATTGCTACTTGAAGTACAGCTACGGTGATCACCTTTGCAGTCCACAAAGCAGAAACGCACAACCAGTACACTGTGCATGCACTCATGCACGTAGCCAGTCTCAGCACCAGCCTGCACAGGCCGTGGCACTGATACAATGTCATGCTGACTGTACCGTGACTATAGTGTTGCTTGGGGTAGATTGCCATGCCGGTTGGTTAGAATTTAGAAACCAAAGTATCTTATCAGTCATGGCCCTGCCTTGGTGGAACACTACCTTTCTTAGTTTTTGATAAAAATGGGCCGGGTAAAATCCCTGTTGCCACCGGGATCGTATCGCTGGCTGGTGCGCTCAGCTATTTAAATCTTGATCCTTGGCCCCAAGCGTGTTGCCTACGCCACTCATCGGGTGTGACTATGAATCTGACGAGGTTGCAGCTTGACTTTGCCTTCACAATTCGTGACCGGCTCGTGTTCCTAGGTACCCCTCAGCTGGGGGTATGTCTACCATCCAGTCCGCCTTTCTTTCCACCAGCACACACTATTCAAAACAATGACGTGACTGTGGTCGCGATGCTACTGCTCATCCCATGCAGAGGCTAGTAGCCGGCCAAGGCTCCGGCAATATAAACTGCTAGCTAGACTAAAATCAACTACTGTATACGCAGAAATATTCGTCTGGAATTTAATTTCGTCTTTTTCGTCCAAGGAGCTTTTGGACTAAATTAAATGTAGGACGAATATCGATTTGTCCAGCTTTTCTATACACTCTTATGACCCATGGACGAAATTTTCAACCGGACAAACTCCTTTTCTTTGGAGTTGGACGAAATTATTGACCGACGAAATTTTCTGCCTCTACAGTACTACTTCGAAGTAGTATACTTCCATGTGCATGTAGATCTAAAAGTGTACGGTTGAATGCAATTAGTGAAGGCCCCAATACAGCTTCCTAAATAGTAGACAAAATTAATGGTGATAAAACACACACCTGTCGAAATGGTAGGTAATACACGCCTGCCCACACAACGCTCTCTAAACTGCAAAATTCTTTCAAAGATGAACTAATGTACCAGCCAGCCATGCGAATATCACCAGTCATGCACTCGATAGGCTCCATGCGCAAACTAATGATCGTGAGAGAAGGAATGCTCTTTGCTAGGACTTTGCAGCTTAGAGAGCGCTGTGTGGGCAAGCGTGTATTTACCGCCATTTTGCCAGGTGCCTTTTCAGTGTAAGTTTTCACCACTTTTTTCTCTATGATCTACAATGTAGTTGAAGAGCCCACTGAATGGGATGGCTAGTTTTGCACGCCAACCAATTTTAGATTGTCCCTGTGTCAAGAAGTCTTACTACTACTAGAGTACTGGAGTGCTTATCTAGCCGTACTCTTGCTAGCTGTAGGTTGGTACTTTCTCTGTGAACAGTTTGAGGTGTCAATATCGAGTGTCAATCTAAGTCGCTATATCAAATCTTACTGCTACTTTATGGCTCGGCTATCTATTGTGGTGTAAGCGTGCTGAACAGCTTCAAGTTTGAATCAGGGAGTACTGGTACCCCTGATTCGGGCCGGGTACCCTCAGGTTTGAGTCACGGAATGCTGGTACCCTCTCAGGTTTGAGTCAGGGAATGCTGGTACCCTATGGTGTGACTCTGAACCATGCATGTGCGCTGTGACTCACCTCGACGGCACCTGAATCCGCCATTCTGCCCGCGTGTTGACGCTCACAGCACAGCTACTTCCCGAACTGCCTACGATCACAGCTACTGCGCTCCTGGATCGAGGTGCTGGCAGCAAGACTAGAAGAGTGATACCTCGTCTTCGAGCACAGGATTCTACTTGCCTTCCAGCCTTACCGACCACGCAAACAACGTGTCAGCTAGCGTATGTTACAGCATGCTAGCATACAGCGGCGGCCATGCAGCATATCCAACGGAGCAACAGATGCTGGAGCTGCTAGAGCCACTATACTGCTGGTCTACTCCACTGATCACGTTGGCCAGTAGTTCCAGCCACGTATTCTATTCGGAAATACGGTTACACGCAGCACTCACCCATCCACCCAGTACTGATGTTAGCAACACCGAGCAGTGGAAGAACAGTCTCTCAATGCACTTTCCAGCAATGCCAACTCGATGAAGAGCACTCAGCGACAACAATTTCTTCGCTGTGGAACGACGGTCGTGTGTGTAGGGAACGATTAGCTGGCAAGAAGATTTTTGTGACTCCTTTCTTCTTCGAGCCAGCTGAGTTCGAGTGTCAACGTCGCTTTGGCAGGCGCTAGGCAGCCTTTCTGCTGTTTCCCTGGTTTCTGAGTTGCCACGCAACACCAACGGCTCACGCACTTGCAGGTCCAGCACGCTGTAAGTGTGCAGTATGTGCGCCGCCGCGCCGCGGCTACGACCCGCGGGAAGCACACATTTTTCGAAAATGATGACGTTGCTATTTTTGAGTTTCTAGAGTTTGATTTTTGTTCCTCTTCGTGAATTATGTTCCTAGTTTTCTCTCCGAGAAAGTGTTCATGAATGTAGTCTTGCTTCCTAATTCCCCGTTTGTCTACTTCAAACGCGAGTATTGTCTTGGTTGTAACCAAGGGAGAAGTATTGTGGAGGAGAGTGTGGCTGGTGGTTAGACAGCACCATGGGTCTGCTAACTATTCTGAAGAAAATGCGTCAGAAGGAGAAAGAAGTTCGTATTCTCATGCTGTAAGCAGAATATTTCCAGCAGTTTCTTTGAACCTGATAGTTCCAATGTTCACTCTAAATTGTTCTACAGTATCAAGTGTAGTAAAAATACTCTTGGTAGTATGTATACAGTTGAATTACTATTGCATTGTTTGCTCACAGTGGACATAGTGTGTGTACAGTACTAGTTTATCAGCTGCTTGAAATAGTGACTTTTGCCAGTACATGTATACAGGAATGTTTTAGAGGGGACACTGCAGTGCGGAAGGTAGCAGCTGTGTTTCATTCAACTCTCCTACTGCGTATACCACTATATTCACTATCACTAGTAGTTTAGGTTGAGTGGTCCTGAATAAGATTACACAATGTACACTGTAGTATGCTGCTACTCTGGTTCACATTCAAAAGTGTTTTCCGGTATTTCAAAACCATCGGCATGTGAACCTGCACGATAACTCCGTGCGGACTTCTAGCATACTCCAAAACCAGCACAGTAAACCCGGAATCGTTTGCGCCCGTTTTAGTCCGCGACTTGCGATGACAGACTACTTTGCGCCTGCAACCGTTTGCGATTGGAGTCAATTTGATGATTGACTCGAGTCTACCATTTCGCGTTTTGCGCCCACTTACTTTCGCGATTTCACACCCTTCGCAAAAATCGCGAACGTTTTAGGATCGCAAAGGTTTCTGGGTTTACAGTATGTGAATGTGCAAACTCCCCCAAACTTCGGAAGAACTTCAGCAGTGTAGCATATGTACCGTAAAGTCTTGTATAAAAGCCGCGGCTTCTTTGACTTTCTTGGTGAAATTTTGCAGGCTTCTACAGTCAAATCTGCCGTTAGCGACCTCTGCTGTAGGCGACCATCTACCGTTAGCGACCGATTTTCCGTGCACCGACGGTTTCACATACAAACTGATCCGTCCAGAGCGACCATCTGCTGTGCGCGACCAGCGACCGCGATTTCATGCACGGTGGCTGCATTCAAATCTGCTGTAAGCGACCGCGACCCAGGTTCAGTAAGGTGCGAAACTGTACTTGCCAGTGCGCTGTCAACTGCAAAGTGTGAAAATGCAATCAGTCAAATCTGCCGTTAGCGACCTCTGCTGTAGGCGACCATCTACCGTTAGCGACCGATTTTCCGTGCACCGACGGTTTCACATACAAACTGATCGATCCGTCCAGAGCGACCATCTGCTGTGCGCGACCAGCGACCGCGATTTCATGCACGGTGGCTGCATTCAAATCTGCTGTAAGCGACCGCGACCCAGGTTCAGTAAGGTGCGAAACTGTACTTGCCAGTGCGCTGTCAACTGCAAAGTGTGAAAATGCGCTGTCTTGCAAGCGCGATCGACTGGCGCCTGGCCTGTACTGAGGCTGTGCTGTAGCTCTCAAGTCCAGGCAGTGTCGATCTACTGCCGTGTCGCATACGCATACTATACGGGTATGGTCGTCGTTGAATATCCAATAAAATGATATTAAAAATCACATTATTCTCGTCGATTTGAGTACATGGAAGCATATACCTGGTGTGCCGGATTTACCATACATCTGCCGTAAGAGACCATCTGCCGTAAGCGACCGCTTTTTCTTGCACCAAGGGGCGGTCGCTTACGACAGATTTGACTGTATATGAGACAGGCTTCTATACAAGACAGGTATTTCTATGTATGTCAACACTAAAACCAGGCTTATGTGTGATTTGATGGGCCCAAAATTGCGGCTTCTATTCGAGGGCGGCTTCTATTCAAGTGCGGCTTTTATACAAGACTTTACGGTATACGCTCGGCACGATACTGGCATCCCAACTCCCCCAGCATCTCATTTTATCAGCTCAAAACACAGGAATCTGTCAGGAGGCTGAAGCCTGCTGGAAACGTAAACTTCGTTCCGTTTCTAGCCTATCTAAATATATATGAGCAATTGTGAAGCAAAGACGAGCTTAGCAAATCCCCAACGACAAGAAGACCTTGCTATAAGTGTGCATACATGTATCTGCAAGTTTGTTGCTGTCATGCACTAGAATACTACCGTGCCGCTCAATGAAATCCAGTTGCGTCACTCAAGTTTGTGCCTTGCATCATTTCACAGCCCAGTGTTTGCAGGTCTAGGGCTGCGTAACGCCCGGTGTGTACTCGGGTGATGCGACTGGATTTCATTGAGCAACATGTAGTATGGCTAGAAATCTTTGTTCTGACGATGGCCAGTGGCCAATAATAGAGAGGAAAAGTGCAAGAGGAGAGGTAGCAAGGCAGGGCAGACGGGGATTAGCTGTTGCTTACCTCTAATCTATCTAACGTGTTCATTTCTCGTACCTGCGTACCGTACTGTTTATCAGCTAGCAGTACATGTACATGTGGGAGGAGTGCGTGCTTGTGCGTATGACCTAAAAGCTGTGTTAATTTGGTTTTGGCTTACGATGATGGTGAAGTATGGTGAAAAATTATCACGTGTGAACGCATTTGAAGAGAAGATGTCCAATTGGGTTGCATTGTAACTTTTAAAAAAGTGTCATGCTGAAATACACAATCCTACACAGTTGCGAGGGCATGCCGCTCTGATCAGGCCTGAGGTCTGTGAGTGATCTTGCCCGAGGTCGCTACGCCCCTCGGGCGTCGCGACCGAGGGCAAGATCACTCACATGACCGAGGGCCTGATCAGAGCGGCATGCCTGACGCAACTGTGTAGGATTATGGTTCAGACATGGCCCAACTCACGAACAACTACATTCCGTCCACACAAAGTCCGTTTCATGACAGTTTCGAAATAAAAAGCAAAAATGGGTGATACTGTTTATTGGCGAGTGAAATGTCAACTGAGAACGGCAACGGAAAAGGGAGTTCCCGACCCAAAATTGTGCTGCGTATCTCGCTGACTGGAGCAGCTGCAGACCACGACGGAGCTTTAACTACAAGAAAACCAAATTGGTGCTAGTGGTCATTGCAAAGTAAGACTCACGGTGTATGCCCTCAGGCAGTGATTACCACTGATTAGTGTACGTCTTCACGATGTCGCCCAACGTGTTCTTGCCAATTGGGGCCTTTGTGAACCAGTACTGTTCACGAGGTGAGTAAATTGTTTTCCTTTGGGCGTTAGAAGAGGCGGTCACACTCAGGGTGCAGTCGACTGATCAGTCTCTGCACCGAAAAGACTTGGAGTGGGTTTTGAATGCGGCCGGCTGGTGCGGCAATGGCGCCCAGCTGGTGGTTCTTCTGGGCAAAGTCAGTACCCAGCTTGATGTAGTCATCTCCATTGTCGTCTTTGAGGAAGACGAGATCTTCCTTCCTCGTGTTGCATTGCAATTCACGCTCGCGGATGCCGAAATGCATGGTGACATAGAACCAAACCTGCTGTATGAGGCACTTGGCGTCTTTCTTCGTTTCGAAGAGGTAGTTAATCTTGCCCATGTCTGTGTCAGTAATGATGTCCTTGTGTGCAATGTGGCTCATCCCACCTTCTCTCTTGAGTTTCTTTATCATTCCGTCGAACGTGTCGTTCGCACGGCGAAACTCGGTGTCCTTGTAGATATCGAAATCTCTTCCGAGATCATTCAAATGCCTTTGTATGGCTGCACGGAATCCCTTATACAAGTTGTACTGGTATGCATCACCCTTGTGCGTCCTCATTCCGACGTAGCACTTACAAAGCATATGGCAAAGGTCATCTTTTGAGCATGTTTTCAGGTCCAACGCCAAATCAGATTTCTTCATGAATGTGTCCAAAACCGCGACCCAGATTTTCGTGGTGTCCTTTGTACTCTTTGGCGTACGACCAGCAATCACAAGAGTCAGTAATGATGTCCTTGTGTGCAATGTGGCTCATCCCACCTTCTCTCTTGAGTTTCTTTATCATTCCATCGAACGTGTCGTTCGCACGGCGAAACTCGTGTCCTTGTAGATATCGAAATCTCTTCCTAGATCATTCAAATGCCTCTGTATGGCTGCACGGAATCCCTTATACAAGTTGTACTGGTATGCATCACCCTTGTGCGTCCTCATTCCGACTTAGCACTTGCAAAGCATATGGCAAAGGTCATCTTTTGAGCATGGTTTCAGGTCCAACGCCAAATCAGATTTCTTCATGAATGTGTCCAAAACCGCGACCCAGATTTTCGTGGTGTCCTTTGTACTCTTTGGCGTACGACCAGCAAGCACAGAGTCAACATCGGCATCGGTCACAGAAGCAAAACATTTCGGGGTGGGTTCAGCCATTTTGTGACAAGGAACAGTAGGTGACCAAAGGATGTGACTCAAGTGGAGGAAGTACAGGACTGAACTTCCCTCACTCTCACTTACTGTATAAACGGAAGAGAACCACAAAGCTATCGAGAACGGGGGAAAGCGGTATCGTATGTGTACTATCCCTGCCTTGCTAGTAGTAGTGCTGAACTGTATGTGACTGCTACTACTGGACTAAACCTTCATTTGGAAACTTGAAATAAAGATGTGGGAAGCACATACAGATGGAGAAGAAACGCAATGCAATACAATGTCCTTGAACTCAACAACTCACAGTCATGGGACAATGAGTACTGCTACTACATCTATTTTTACTCCAGTTATGTAACATGCACACGTACACGTACACGCACTGCATGACTCCTTTAAGACAAGCCTACACAGCTGATCTTATCACTTCTCAACACTTGTGGGGAAGTAGCTCGTTTGCTGTGTTCCCCTTGCACTTAATATGGTACTCGCACGACGTGGGAATAATGTAGGATTGTGGTTCAGACAAAGTCCACCTCACAAACAACTAGTATCCCTGTCTTGCTAGTACTGTACCCAGTTTCTTATCAAATAGAGTCAAAGTTCTCAGTAGTAGTACTGAACTGTAGCTGACCACTACTAATGCAGCTATTCTTAACTCTAGTTACCGTATTTTCTCTAATAAGAGCCCGGGGTTCTTATTTTTTTCAGTGACAGCTCTACCCACGCTACTATTAGAGACTGGGCTCTTATTTTGTCAATTGTCAACTATCAAGCCAACTCCAGTCTATACAGGCATAAACTGACCATATCAAGACTGATTTTTCAACCCTAAACTCAGGGATGTTGTCAAAACAGATGTTTCACAATAGCATTGGCGCCAGGAAGGAAGCAGTAGACCGAAAACCTCCTTACAAATATGTTCTTGGCATGTTGTACTGCTGTTTTATATGCAGTCAATATACTTGTTGCATACTCCAATTGTGACTCGCGCTACTATTAGAGGCTGCGCCTTTATTTTTTCAATCAACCCACGCCCTGCGCTACTATTAGAGACTGCGCTATTATTAGAGAAACTACGGTATGTCACATGTACACGTACACGCACTGCATGACTCTTGTCACTCCTTTGCTGACAAGCCCACACAGCTGATGTTATCACTGCCACTTCTCACCACTTGTGGAGAAGGAACACGTTAGCTGTTTTTTTCCCTTGCGCTTGAAGATGATTGTCAGAGTAAGGTTCAAATGCGAGCGCTGAGAAGTTGCAGCGTTAGTGCAGGTATAAATTTTAAAATGTACTTGTTGAGGTCTGCTTCCCTTGTGTACATTTCGCCACGATAGACAGGACCAGCTGCAAGGTCGGTTGGCGTTTCTGGTCTCCCTACAGACGTTCAAGACAGTAGTGAGTAAAATTTGTTTTGGAGAAGCGAGCCATTTTTTCAGTCCTCGTCGGAGATGTTGTCCACGGCAAGCACGTCGAGAAATGGAGAATGCGCATGTGCGGCGCGTTTTGTTCATGACCCGCTTGTTCTGGCCGCCCGTTGGCCGTCACCTGGCAACAAGCACGTGCCATGTATGAAGCGATCATCAGACAACCTGGGGATGTCTTCCCTTCAAATTTGTAGTTAGCTTTGCACGTTGAGCACCTTCATGGCAGTTGCCACGTTTTCTGTGTAAATAATCACGTGTGTACATGTATTCATGTGTGTGTGTGTGTGTGTGTGTGTGTGTGTGTGTGTGTGTGTGTACGTACACGCACTCGCATTCATGTGCGTGTGATAGCGGCCTTGACAACGCAGGAAAGACGACAATTGTAAAGAAGTTCAACGGCGAAGATATTGATAAGATCTCTCCAACGCTAGGCTTCAACATCAAAACCTTGGAGCATAGAGGGTAAGAAAACTGCCAAGCACCATGAAAAGTTAAAATTTGATCAAAGCTGTCAAGTGCATTTACGATGTACAACAACATGACCTGCCGGCTGGATTGTAGACAGTACCATTGGCATAAGTTTCTTCTTTTCTTTTAGCACCAAGTTATTATTTTACTGGGGCAATAAGCTATACCCTGTACGTTTGAAGTGAAAAGGTTACTATTGATACAAGTGCCAAATCTGTACACCATACATTGTACTCACTATATTGTAGTAAACGTGAGTCCTATTTGGGCGGTTGGGCATGTTACCCTGAACAAGCCGTTTATTTTTGCATGACCTAACTCGTTTGTATTAAACATACGAGTGACAGTAGTACCGTCTTGATCGAGTGTGTATACCGTAAGTCAAGTATGTTCTGTACGTTTTCATCTAAAACCTATGATGGTATCCGTATGCAACTACAGTGCGTATCGGTTATAGTGTGGTCGTATACAAGAATATACTGCCTACAAGAATGAACACTCATTTTTTCATAATCATAACACCTATTTTATGTGTATATTTATTCTTGCAAGCAGTATTATCGCATAGTAGAATATATCGGCCCTAAGAATGGATTTTGTGTAGCAAAATATGCCAGATTAGTGCAAAGTGTTTCGCCTGTAGTAATAGCATCTGTGCTCTGTGCATGCTCAATACAATAATATTCAACACAAAAAGAGAGTTATGTCCAACTGAGCATTGGAGAATCACTTTTTCTGTTCAGTCGGACTCTTTCTTCCGACTTCTCTCCTATCTGCTGCTCCGCAGTCGCCTAGCACGACCGCGAGTCTGATCCGTGTGTATCATGATTGTGTAGATCTACATGATTGTACGTGTCCACATGCCAAACATGTATTATGTCACACATGCATATGATATGTCACACGTGATTTATCGTGTGTAAGAAATATCGGCAATAAGAATCAAATGTCGTTTTTCAAACACCCACGCTATAACCGATACCTACTGTAATTATTTTCGGGTGTACAAATTGCACACCGCACGCACGATTTCTACATACTGTGTTATTGTTTGAAAATGTCATGTGCAGCCTCACCGTGCGAAATATTCTTGATTCACAGTGCTTTTATAACTGTTGTTATGCTTTCGTCCTAAAAGGTTCAAGTTGAATGTTTGGGATGTTGGCGGACAGAAGTCACTGCGATCCTACTGGAGGAACTACTTTGAGAGCACGGATGGTTTAGTGTGGGTTGTGGACAGTGCTGATAGAAGACGGCTGGACGACTGTCGCACAGAGCTGCACGCGCTCCTGCAAGAGGAGGTAATGCTACTGTACATCATATCATTGATCGCGACTGTTGCGTGTGTGTGTGTTTTAAGGTGCACACTGCCAGTTTGTATGCGTCACTTAGTTTGACTGTTGTCTCTGCATACACGTGTGCATGTGTGTGTATGTGTGTGTATGTGTGTGTGTGTGTGTGTGTGTGTGTGTGTACATGCGTGTGTGTGTGTACATGCATGTGCGGGTGTATATATGTGTGTGTGTGCATATGTGGGTGTTGTATAGCGCCTTGCGGGTGCATCTCTGCTGGTGTTTGCCAACAAGCAAGATCTTCCCGGTGCACTTTCAGCACGTGAGCTCAAAGAGGTGAGATTGTAACTTTTTTTCCGCCACCTACAAGTATTCGTATAATTATAAATCATAGGGTAGAGGGAGTTGAAACGGGAGAAGTCTGAAGAAAAAATTGACTGCCACCTCCAGGACTCTACCACTAAGCTATGGTGTAGTCGTCATCCCAGCAACAAATCATAATTACATGTGTTAGAGAGGTTCCGCACAACGTAATTACGTTTGTAAAACCATAGTCGATCTACATAATGTCTTATGTGCACTGCATGCGGATCCGTGTTCCGACATACAGAGTTTTTGAACCACGTAGCTGCCCATGGCAACTCCGCACGCGAAAGTGTACGACTCAAAGAGAGAGAGAGAGAGAGAGAGAGAGAGAGAGAGAGAGAGAGAGAGAGAGAGAGAGAGAGAGAGAGAGAGAGAGAGAGAGAGAGAGAGAGAGAGAGAGAGAGAGAGAGAGAGAGAGGGAGAGAGAGAATGAATGAATTACGATTATTAATTTGACATAGGAGTGCACGGCCATCACAAATCATAGGTAAGATCTGCGGATGTTGAAAGACAGAGAGAGACAGAGAGACAGAGAGAGAGAGAGAGAGAGAGAGAGAGAGAGAGAGAGAGAGAGAGAGAGAGAGAGAGAGAGAGAGAGAGAGAGAGAGAGAGAGAGAGAGAGAGAGAGAGAGAGAGAGAGAGGGAGGGAGGGAGGGAGGGAGGGAGGGAGGGAGGGAGGGAGGGAGGGAGGGAGGGAGGGAGGGAGGGAGGGAGGGAGGGAGGGAGAGAGAGAGAGAGAGAGAGAGAGAGAGAGAGAGAGAGAGAGAGAGAGAGAGAGAGAGAGAGAGAGAGAGAGAGAGAGAGAGAGAGAGAGAGAGAGAAACTCATCTCGTTCGCTCTTCTCTCTCCCTCCCCGACATTGTGTATAGATTCTACAGCTCGATGAAATCAAGACACATCACTGGATTATACAGTCATGCAGTGCAGTTAAAGGTGACAAGCTACTTGAGGGCGTCGACTGGGTTGTAACAGACATCGCGTCTCGTATCTTCACCATGGACTGAGCTCAGCCCAGTTCTATGCACCAACAACCTTCACTGCATGTAAGTAGTATAAACCGTCCAGAGTACGGATGTCTACAAGTGTTTACATGTGTTTTGTGTGTACATGTATATACTATATAGTCAGTGATAAGTGCTAGTGCTGGCATCAGTAGAGTTACTCTGGCTCAGTCACTTTGTTATCAGAACTATACATACTCCCCCCCCCCCTTCATTTGTGCTTGTCTCTGCATTGTAGCATAGATTGTCTGCTTGTTCTGTTCTTTATAAAAAAAACACTTATAGATAACAATGCAATGTTTAATACGTACATGTATGAAGTATGTACAAAAATCTCACAGCATGTTGCTTGATCCAGCCTTCAAGGCCAGAAAACGTTATCATATAATATCCGTACGAAAGACTTCACCTGGGTTTGAAATTATCTGTTCTACATGTACTTGATGACAATCTGTGACTAAAATTATATTTCGGCAATTTGCTATGTCTTGCACAATGTTTTTACTTCAAAACTGTATATTATTCTCTAGTCTTGTAGAAATGCACATGCTCAACTGAATCATAGTGTGTAGTTGTCATCTCATTCTGTCCATTGTATGACTCATGGTGAACCCTTCGCCTTGGTCAGGCCTGGGAAGTGGATGCGTGAAGAGAGTCCGGTAATGGTGACCAAAAGAGCAGAAAAGAGAAAAGAGAGCTTGACACGAGTAGGTAGCGTGTAGCAGTAGGTATTCTGTTGCAGTACTCAATGGAACTATTGACCATATAGCCTGTAACCATCAATCAGTCATGTTGCGATGTGGGGCAGGGTGACTACGGCCCGTAGCCATTGCTGGACCCACCTTGCCGTAGCTTTTCCAGAATTTGATGCTGACAAGTGGTGATGAGCAGACAACAACAAAGAAGAAAAGCAATGGCTTGTTTATGAGTTATTCCAAAGCACACTTTCACTACACTGGCACCAAGAGTTTGTCGCAACTTTCTCCCCTCCCTAAAATATGCACAACTCTGATACCAGGATCATCTTAAAA
The DNA here is from genome assembly GCF_964019385.1 of Sycon ciliatum. Classification (NCBI taxonomy): domain Eukaryota; kingdom Metazoa; phylum Porifera; class Calcarea; order Leucosolenida; family Sycettidae; genus Sycon; species Sycon ciliatum. Next base: position 22,210,534 of record NC_088646.1, read on the forward strand.
AAATCCTTTGCACCGTCATTGTGTACAGTTGGTGCATTTAGGACATTACTCTATGCGATCATGGACAGGGATTATTCAAAGCGAGTTGCGGCAGCTCGATGCACCTGGGTGCAAATCTTTGTACAGGTATAGAGGAGAGAAACTAATTTTAACTAAAGCTTGCTCTTACTCGGCGTTTCACAAATAATTTGTGAAACGCCGAGTAAGAGCAAGCTTTAGTTATTAACTATCACCAGACATCCCAGAACAGGAAGAGTGGATTCACTATGTGTACACCTACCTGCTCATGCACATCTTCGTCTGCAAGATTCAGCGTACGGTACACAGTGACCTTGCCATCACCATCTCCCACAACTATAGCCTGTGCAAGAGAATGAGCACAGCATACACATGCACGCACGCACACACACACACACACACACACACACACACACACACACACACACACACACACACACACACACACACAGAGGAATTGATGGTGAAGCCTCGTGGCCTGGACCGTTCTTATTATTCATGTATAGCAGTCTACATGGTCTATGCGCAGTGGAGTCTCCTTGCATATCTCACTAGGCTGTGATTGGTGAAATTCTAGCCTGAACGTTCTTCGGCGCTGCGTTCTTCGGCACCCGATCTCTAGTATCAGCATGGTTATCATGGTTGTCATGGTTGTCATGGTTGTCATGGTTACCATGGTTGTCATGGTTATCATGGTTATGGTTACTTGTAATGTAACACTAGTATTCACTCTATGAACAGCAGCACAGTGCTGAAGTGCTGAAGCAGACATACCTCTTGGTCTCGTGAAAAGCGAACAAATGTCAGATCCACGGCCGGCACGGGCTTGTATTGAGCGACGGGGTCTAGCGTGCTGCGAGCCAGATCCCAGATCTCAATGCAGCCGTTGCTGACCGTTGCAAATACGGTGGGACGTATCGGGTGCCAGGCGACGTCCAGTACTGCTTTCTGAGTGCACAGGGAAGAGAGACAGAAAATTCCAATGTTGAGAAAAAAAAGCACAGTTGGGCCAGTAATCAACTGATATAAAGTGTGAGCATCATCAGTACACTGCAACGTTACTGCAGTCGTAGCATCCGTTCTTCATCTAGTATGGCAATCGCATGAAGTTTAAGAAGTGCAACGATACTTCGTGGCAGATTTTTTTAGCAGAGACTAACCATTGACGAAAAGAGACTCTCGAACGGCTGACAGCTTTCCGAGTCCCAGAGTCGCACACTCCAGTCACCGCTACATGTCAAGAACACATTCTCGTTGTGTGGTGACCAGACAACTCGGTAGACCGGACCCTGAAGACCGAAGAGACACAGACATAGCGGAGAGAAAGTCCGCACTAGTATCCATCAAAAAGCTACCGTATTCCCCACGCGAGTATCATTTTAAAATTTAATGACAAATGACCAGGGCAAAAGTCAGTAGATAGACGAGGATACAATATTATAGAAGTGATGTTGACATGGTCTACAGGTATATTGGAGCATCTGCCACTTACAGTATGTCCTACGTACGTCTCCAGGTATTGTTCGTTATACGAGCAGGAACACTTGTGCAAGTATCCATCACCAGTGCCAACAATATAACTACAGAGCAAGAAGCACAGACGCAGACAGGTACTATGGCAACAGACACTGGCGTAGCATTTTCTCCGCCATCGTCTCCTCAAGTAGTCGCAGCAAACCGTGCATATTCAGCAGATGACAGTGTCCCCATTGACAGAGTTAGACTGTCCACATGTTGGTGTGAGGTGTGTGTGTGTGTGTGTGTGTGTGTGTGTGTGTGTGTGTGTGTGTGTGTGTGTGTGTGTGTGTGTGTGTGTGTGGTGTGTGTGTGGTGTGTGTGATGTGTGTATGTGTGTGTGTGTGTGTGTGTGTGCGCGCGCTTAAACCTAAAGATACACAGCAATGTGTACTACTTCACAAGTACCCACTATACATGCCAACAAACGCATACTCAATTCTTGGTACAGGTATCAATGAGAAGAACGCAACGGAGACCAGCTCTGGCTTACATATTGGGATCTTTTGCCCGCTCAAAGTCGAAACACAGGCCAATGGCGTTCTTGTGCAGTAGGCCAGCCTTCTCGCTCCTTTTGCTGGCGTGAGCAATGGTCGTGTGCAGCGTTTGGTGTGGGCCTTTCGGCAACTTCTTGGACGTCTTCTTCAGCGAAATCAAATCTGAACCGAAATGAGTTCAGTGAAAAAGAAAACAGGTCGATGCATCAGCACTTGAAAAGCTCAGGGAGCAACTGCCAGTGAGTTTCACCATTGCATCAAAGCAAAACTTGAGTTCACAGTACTTCACACCCTCACAAGTATTCCACACCACAGGTACAGCATCAAGGCACCACGTTTGGAAAATCACTTTCAACTACTTTCAAGTAGAAACGGACTTCCTTGTCGTGATCAGACTGGATCCAGTGTTCTCTTACCTGATCTCTCAAAGCTTTTCATCATGGCCCAGCGGCTGACCTGCCCATCGGACGACACGGAAACGAGCACCTCCTCGGCCTCGTTGCTGTCCTTGTTGTAGTGCGAGACGAACGAAACTTGCCACACTGGACCAGTGTGTTTCGTAGTGTGATCACTGGCAAGATACACATACACATACGCACATGCATGCACACACACACACACACACACACACACACACACACACACACACACACACGAATATGAGTTGATACTTCAGTAGGATAAAGCGGACGTCAGTGGGGTGTGGCATATGTAGCATGGTTGTGGTGTGTGTGGGTGAGGGGGGGGGGGGGGGGGTGATGTGTATGGTGCCATGACTAACCTGCTCGTGAAGATTGGTTCAACCGTGTCCTCGCGTATGTTGTACACATGAATAGTACCATCATACAGCCCGCACTGTGAACATGACACACACACACGCACACACACACACACACACACACACACACACACACACACACACACACACACACACACACACAGTCATTTGAAACTTGGACACACCATACATGTACAAGTACATTCAAGTGCTGTTTCCCTAGTTCCAAAGAGATGCTCCATAGCGTGTGCTTCTATTCCCAGCTACATGTACCCGCATACAGCACATAACTTATACAACAGCAAGCAACAGCAAATACTTGTACATACATGTACATGCAGCACATTGCTAGCCAGGTGACTCACTGCAAGAATACTTGGATGGAGTTTGGAGAAGTCAAGGGACATCACATCCTTCGGTACTTTGTACATGCGACTGGGACGCTGTGTGGAGAACAAAAACCATGATTCAGCCCTTACGTATTGAACAGTACTCGTACGAAGACAAACATAGAGGCATAACACAGTTTAATATAGAAGGAAAGCTAAATAAAGACACAGTCGTGTATCTCTCTTTCTCTCTCTCTCACACACACACACACACAAACACACACACACCATGTACCGTGTATACGCCCGTCAAGAGAAGCAAACAAAATCTGCAAATGCACTGGACATACAACCCCAGTTTTTTTCTTATAGCAACGATAGCGGACAAGATCTGAATGAAACAGATATTACACGCATGCGCACACACAAACAAACACACACACACACACACACACACACACACACATCCCGAACTACAATGCAAGCGTATGCCATCAAAGAGCCCAAACCCATCCCTAACGTACCACAGGGTTTTGACGGGTCCAGCAGCAAATGAGACCGGTCGACTGCTCTCCGAATGTGAATTCGCCATAACCAACAGCCAGTATATCCTGAATATCGGACAACGAACAGACAAAGCAATGAAGTCATACTTCACTTTAATAGCGAATCTTGGTCAAGTAATAGTTCCAGGGAGACAATCATACACATAGAAAGAAGTATTAAGATCTGTTCTGCTATAATTCATAGAGACTGATAAAGTGGAGGGCGATGAAGTGGGATTTTTACTAACAGTTTTCATCATCGGTATGGTAGCCACATTGACTATCTATCCTACTCATACTCTGCTTGGTTATACTACTCGAGAGTTGAAAGCTGTTGAGATAATCATCAACTGGTAGAAACGAGCAGGCTTCGGTCATTCTCTACCACAAGGAGGGGCAAGACGGTGGTGGCCTTACCTCGTTGAGTTTGTTGTAAGACAGGCAGCTGACGTTGCGTCCCTCGGTTTCCACACAGCTGTACGTCCAGATGGGCCGCACACTGGGATCTTCACCGCCTTCCCAGCGACTGACCGGTGGCAGAGTGGGAACGTCGGACGCAGCATCATCTGCACCGCTTGTCTTCTTCTTCTGTTCTGCCTCTGGTTCCTTGACTTCTTCGTCACCACCATCCTCTCCTTCCTTTACCACACTGCTCTCCACTGGGTCAACTGCACCAGGCATAGGGCAAAGGTCAAGAACAAAATCATACTGATATAAGCTGGATCGAGTTGGCCAGGCATCATAAGAGAACCTTGGCCGATCTCCTACATCGAACACCAGTGCCAGGAACAATGCAGTCTTGTAAACATCATCACTTCCAGTCTTCAACTCATATCTTCGGGCCCCCGTTGCATTACTCAAGTCGGTACTTCTGTTCTTACTTACATGTGACATAGGCCAGCTCGGGCGTCATGCCAAAGTACCGTGCATGCTGCTCCTGGAAGACATTGCCAGCCAGGGCTCTTTCCATGACTGATATGCTTTCGTACAGGTCCTCGTTCTGCACAGGTAAGTAACGTTACATGTAACAGAGTAGAGTAGTGTGGTTTGTAAAGGTACATGTAACAGAAAAGGTAGGAAAGCGATCAGCAGCCTGGCAAACAGTTGACCGGATTAGACCATCACCAATGTAATGAAGTATAGAGACTATAGATGCTGTGTATAAACCTGAAGATGGTCTGTGATGCTGCCCTCGAGGAACCCAGATTTAGTGGAGAGCGGGCACGGAACACTGTGTGCCCAAAGTGTATGCGAAAGCTGCCAAATGCAGGCACTACAGGCCTTTGCAGCAGCACTGGTGCTTGCCTTCTCGGCTGAAGCTAATGAAGGACACCTAAGGCTAAGGAATCCCTCCGACTCTTTACATGAGTCTTGTTTATGCCAATGCAGGTGCCTATTCCACCCGTGGCCTTCCGTATCACTTCCAGTGCGAATGGCCAACCCAGCATGTTCTCCACTAGTTCAATATTTTTCACAGGATCTCAAGTGCAGTGCCGCAGACCGTCCATACGCAAAGGGTCTACACTGTCCATGATCATCTGATTTATGCACACACCAGCCGTACTGTACTACAATGGCAGGCATGTCGCAGCTTGCAGGACAGGTCACACTCACATGAAACAAAGGATGATCGTCAGGCATGACCAGTGGTGGTGCATCGCCGCCACTCGCATCATCATCGGCAGGTGCATCAGGACCGCCAGCGGCAGCAGTGCCAGCAGCCTTGCCCGCGGTAGGTGGCTTGGCACCCGGCATGGAAAGCGATGTTGGTTCCAGCTGCATGGCCATGCTAGCTGCCATGCTGGTTGCCATGCTACTTCCTGAACACACAGACATACATAACACACGGACACACACACACACAACACGTACACACATACATACACGTATACATGCTGGCGCACACACACACACACCACACACACATACACGCAACACACAGATACAGGCATGCGCTCACGTGCACGCACACACCGTCACACATTTTAAATGCTCAATCATTTCACCAATATCCCTGGATAGGCCAAGCCTTTGGGAGAAATCCTTGGGAGAGCTGCCCGGCATGTGACCTCGGGACTTTCGCTATGCTTTGTTTTTACCTAGATTATACATTATGTGTTGTTCAAATTCCTCAATGCCCTGATGATGCCCCGGCAATGGGCGAAATATTGGCAAAGTTATTTATTTGGTGCAGCTGAGAGCCTGTTGCCGGAATGGCGGTGTTTTCAAGTGCAAGAAATACGCTGCAATGGAGTTTGGGAATTCTGAAGAAACATGTTGTTCAAACTGATGGAAAATCCTTGTATTTGGCGGTATACGTAGTGCAAAGACGTTTCCACCAGTTTGAATCTGAGCTAGCGGCTCTCTCGTCCTGATGTGGTATATTTTCCGCACTGCTCATATGCGAAACTGGTCCAGGGTGCCAGTTTTGCACTTTGGGCTGGATTTCAGTGAGTGCAACACGAAGTGATGTGTTGACATCCCGTGCAAATGTCGTACATTACTGGACCGGATAGCAGGGTATGCGAGAGTTGCACACTCTTGGGGGGGGTTATTGTACGGTTTTATCAAGAATAGGCTCCCGGGAGCTATCTACTCTTGATTTTATGGGATAGATGCAGAGCTGCGCACTCTGATTGATGAAGTCTTGGTGCCAGCGATAAGAAATGATTAAAAAAATGCAAATCCTGTACCGCGTATACCGTACAAATGATATTTTTACACCAGGGAGTCGTAAAATACCGCATGTACGACTCCCTGTTTTACACCAACACCTTTCATTCTGCATTTTCTCACCATGGTGTTCTTGGTCAACGTCCACGCAATAACAGGATGGGCCAAACGTTCTGCTTTTCAGACTGTCCTCCTTTCGTTTGTTTTGGTGACCGCCATTCTTCTTCTTATAATAAGTAGTCTTTGGAAATCCTGGGTTAGGAAGAAGTTAGTTCAGCTTGACAGTCTTGAAGGGAAATTGAAAAATTAATGGTATTACCCTCCAAGAGAGGAAAGCAAGACTGAATCGAAAGGATATCTACAGAACGGCTGCCCTTTTGCTACATCTCCATTCAAACAAGCAAGAACGCAGCAGATTTCACCCATTTAAAATACTAGCTCGGTACTGAAAAGAAAGAAAAGAAAAAAAAGAAAGAGGCGGCGATCAGACAAAAAAAAAGAAGACTAAGAAAAAGAAAGCACCCCCGGTGGGACTCGAACCCACAACCTTTGAATGCCGTCAAGCAATGCCCGAATAGAAGTCCAATGCGCTGATCCATTGCGCCACGGGGGTAACACAACAGTGAGCCGCGCTAGACAAGTTATAAACGGGCAGCGCGGGTAACGCGCTATGATTGGAAAGGCTTCCTGTCTGAAGCCTTTCCATACTGGTACTCGATGTTCCAGTTTTGTGACACGAGAATGGCACGAGAATTAGTGTACCGCTGAGTGTACCGCTATACACGTGGTCGACACTTAGTCGACACTTTGTTGATACTTTTTGACACGTGACCCCGTCAACGGTCTGCTTTGTGCCAATGCCACTCGGTAAACGCCGATGCCACGTACGACAAAGACGACTATCCCGTACGCGAAATAGTTGAGAACTGCATGACGTGGACCTGACGGCAAGGACAACTGCGAGGAGACCCCTTTCGGTCGACGGGAAGAACTGCATGCAGAAGTCCACGAAGTCGAACGAGGAGGCCCCTTTCCGTACCCCGTACTGCAAAGTGCCATTGATGGATGCCTTTTGCAACTGGAACGACCCCTTAAACGCTGTCGCGGCGACTATCCCGTACGCGAAATAGTTGAGAACTACTGACGTGGACCTTTTGCACCTGGGACGGCCCCGTAAACGCTGTCGACGATGTCGTGTCGGCGGAGTGAATGTGCAGGGTGAAAAGAATTGCTGCAAAGACGTCCGCTCTAGGCCTTTGGAGACATCGTGGGAACTCCTTCCGGTACTATACAAGCTGCTGACGTGGCCGTGGACATGTACATGGAGACATGGTGGGACTTCATGTACATGGATACATGGTGGGAATTCCTTCCGCCACCCCCGTACCGCAAAGCCAACGGTGGGGAAGGAGAAGAACAGACGTTCAGGAAGACGAACGAGGAGGAACCAGGACGAGCGAGCAATGGCAGGACTAGCTGGACCGTAAGTAGTAGCTGAATTGTGCATGACAACTTGACATCCGTGCGGCACTCGCCACTTGCCACTGCATAATATTTTCTTGTCCACTAACAATGTCTCTCCTCTGCCCCCTGTGTGTCCACGGCCCTGTTGCTGAATTGGCCCGATGAATCGAATGTCTTCCGCAACTGGAACGGCCCAGTAAACGATGTCGCGTCGGCGACTGAATGCGCTGGAGGAAAAATATTGCTGCGAAGACGTTTCCTCTAGACCACGGTAAGGCAACCCATTGATATGTTGCCAGTTACCTTCTACTAACACGTTATCAGGTGGAGAGTGTCTTGTACTCACGTTATCAGGTCGAGAGCGTATTGTAGTCACTCTCTCTATTCCTGTACTTCATTACGTTTAAGGTGTACGTATAACTTCTCAAAAAAATTTAATGGTCTACAGTCGTGTCGGAAGGGTACGGTGGGACTGTAGACCTGTTACCTTCTAACACGTTATCACTATATCAGGTCGAGAGCGTATTGTAGTCACTCTCTCTATTCCTGTACTTGATTACGTTTCAGGTGTACGTATAACTTTTCCAACAAATTTAATGGTTCACGTCTTCAGATAGAGAGCGTATTGCACCCATTGTCTAGTCTCTGTAGTGCATTGAGATTTTGTTGATCGCACATGAAAATGGATACACAGGCAAAGCAGGCCAAGTACATGGCGAGATGTCGCCAGAAGAACGTCTTCAGATAGAGAGCGTATTGCACCCACTGTCTAGTCGATTTTGTGGATCGCACATGAAATGGATACACAGACAAAGCAGGCCAAGTATATGAGAGAGTGGACGATGTGCGGATCGACACGGCCTGCGGGTACTTCATTAAAGTTACCCGTGACATAACTAGGATAAAGGTTAATCACTGCAAAGACATTGCCAAGTATGTGAGCACTTTGGACTTGACAGAAGAGTGCAAGGGCGACGTTGACAAAACATACCGCGGTGACTGTCACCATCATGACGGCAGGGCACATCGCACGCAACATCGCAGATCGTGTCGAATTGCGCATCATAATATTGCAAAATTGCTCCTGTGCATGCAAGTGGATTTCATTGCACTTCTCAGTTTGGGAAATGCTTGATTATGACAATTCTGCGTGTGAGTGCACTAGCCCTGAACATACATGTAGGTGACCCGTTTGTGGTGTCTCATAGCTAGCCCTTTCCCAAAGATGCTCGCCACTTTTTTCGGAACTTTTCGGTGTTTAGGAAGAAATCGCAACTTTCACAACTTTCTTCAATTTTCCGGAACTATTTCGCAATTTCTCCGCAACCTTGGCGCAATTGGCCCCATGGCATGGGGTCGAAAGGTCAAGTCACCGACTACATGTTGCATTGTTGGACAAATACATACTCGTGCTCGCTCATTTCTCGCCTGCCTTCAGGCTCATTTCTGAGAAACAGTAGATCAACGGTAGTTACGATAATTATGTGCATTCCCTTTTCCGTGCACTGTAATGATGTACATGTACATGTAGGATACATGCAACAGGCTACTGGCACTGTGTAAAATGGTGGTTCACAGCAGGAAGGGGTGTACGAGTTTGCTGTCGCAGCATCGCTGCATTTCTGCTATTTCTGCTCCCTGTTTTGTAGGTTTTGCACAAGAACTCTCCAATTTTGAGTTGCGATGTTGGCAACTTTTGAGCTTTTCCTGAAAATATGGATGCGATTTCAGCAACTAGCACTTGTTTTGGCACGGTTGCGAAAAGCATAAGTTGCGAAAAACTATGGCATCTTTGGGAAAGGACTACTCATAGCCTACCTCACGACCTTCTGCTTTCTTTCTTCATCACTTGTATCTTGCAGGTATATCATCCCGTGACGACCACATTGAAGTCTGAATTTGAAGTGTGAAGATGCTTCAGCAACCACATCGTACTTTTCCATTGCTTTCATTGTGCTTCTACTGTGCATGTGTGTAACTTGTGGGGTAAACATGTGATGACATTGTATGCTGGCGACACGGTCAGATGTTGTCCATGCGTCTAACGTACACGTGCATGTTATGCATTGAAAAGGATTTGCCACTTGCGATCCTGGGACGAGTATCAGGTCAGCTTTGTCCTGTCTGGGCTGTATCAGATTGCTGTTCACTTCTCTATCTGTTGGATGTGTGACTTTCTGCAAGTTTCTGGTGTATGATGGCCACTTCCTTTCTTGTCACTTTGTATGATATTACATTCTGTATTCGCTGCTTCCATGGCGTGGTCTGCAAACTGCAATCCTTGGGCAAATGTCATGTTTGCTATGTTGTGCTTTGGCCATCAGCTTGTCTACACGCTGTAGTTGAATTATTTTTGTTTCACAACTGACTTCCTCAAGTACGGTGGCCACTGCTTTGCATGGCATTATATATGAAGAATTTCCTGTTTGTGTCGTGCGCATGTGCGTATGTGTGCGTGGCCACGTGTGTGTGCCGTGTGCATGTGCGTATGTGTGCGTGGCCACGTGTGTGTGCCGTGTGCATACGCATGTTTGTGTATCTGTGTGCGGGGTAGCGAGGCGGGGAGGGCTGGTATGTATCAGTGTTTTATTGCAGTCTCATGGCTACATACAGTACATCGCGCGTGGTCATCATGTTTATCTTCGGGGTTGGGGTGGGGAGGGAACGGAAAAAGAACTGAAATTATCCATATAAAACCGCCCTGTGAGCGGTTCTGAAAAACCTTTACTGGTACTGCCCCGTCGTAAAAGTAAGAAATTAGAACTGGTCCATTGTCCTCCCAAATGCGAACTGATCCACCTAAAACTACGAAACGGAGACCGCTGTGAACCCACCCGCTCAGGGGTCGGATTTCAGTTGCCAGGACTGTCCTCGTACATCACGATCATAATGCACGTCCTGGTCAGTTCGTTCAGTTTATGACCCATACCCACTGCCTTCGTCAATCCAGAATCCTACTGCTTTAGTTTAGGATAGCCAAGCTTAGCATGATACTTGTCATTGAATGATTATCATTAGACATGTAGCTTTGTTTTCTCCGAAGTTCCGAGGAGTCGGTCAATTTTAACACACAGGCTGAGCTTATCCGCTATAGCCGATGTTACTCCCACACATGTAGCATGTGCTGATGTACCACAGCCAATGCCCATTATTACAACCTATGCATGTGATTGTGTAATCGTACATTTGCTGCTAAACTCAATGAAATAACAGTGATCCAGGCTGTGTGTGTGTGTGGGGGGGGGGGGGATTCACTGGCCAGAAAAAAGTCACTTCAATCAGCTGTGTGGTAGATACCAGGCTAAAAATAGTGGCGGACAATTCATCAGCCTTGCAAGCTGTTGAATGGTGTAATCCCAGCACAAGTTGCTATATCTAACATAGCTGTTCGCTATCATCGCTTCCGCGATGGGCAGGTCTGAGGTGTGTGTGTGTGTGTGTGTGTGTGTGTGTGTGTGTGTGTGTGTGTGTGTGTGTGTGTGTGCCTGCGTGTATGTCATGAATACGTTGCAGTGTCCTGCACCAGCAGTAAGCCGCTGTCCAGCGTTCGCCCATCTGGGGTAACACAGCATCATCGCCACCGCCGCACCCAGCCGGCAGCGGCGAGCTAGCTGACGCACCGTGTACCGGATTTCCGGTGCAGCAGCACTGTCGGTGCGCGTGCGTGCGTGTGTGTGTGTGAAGTACGCTTGAAATCAGGAACTTGCGTCGGTGGCCATGAGACGTACAGTGATGACCAGTGAAAAATCCCCCCTCCCCTCCCCCAACACCCCCTCCCCCCCAACACCCCCCCCCCTCCCCTCCCCTCCCCTCCCCTCCCCCCCTCTCCCTCCAACACACACACCTTCAAGGTTTGAAAACTTCGAAAAGCAGCACCGAGCCCTCCACAGCCCAAGCCCTGTAAACACTATGTCAGGTGTGCTGGAGCACTGCACTGCGGTATTCATGAGTTTGTTGACACTGACTCGACAGCACTGTTTGCCACCGGGTGCTCTCATCAAGTGGAGCACAGCCAACTCAGACCGAGCCACACATCTACAGAAACGGCCCCGGCTTGGCAGGTTTTTACTTTGAGTTCCTGGTTGCGAAAGCTGTATTCTTCTGGCATGGCATACGTACACTACCCTCAGCAACAGTATACTTTTAAGTATACTGTTACATTATAATGATCTCGGAATATCTCGTGTATAACAACAACAAAGACCTAGTGACCATTTGGCTGCATGCTTCCAACCTCACGAAAAACGATTAACTCGCCAATAACGGCACTTTTCTCATCATCAGTGCACGATCGAGGGTTGTTATTTGCCGCGAGGTCGACCTGTATAACTATAATGGAGATCAGAGATGGAGGTGTGAGACCACGGTCACTAACAGGGTTACATCATGGCATCCCTTTGGCTCTTTCCTAGCTAATTCATGTGACAATGTGTGGGCCAGTGGGATGCAGTGTGTCACCATGAAGTTGACACACATGTGGATGCTGGCTTTGGCTCATCGACAGCACATTGTTTTGTGTGTAAAATATACAGGACAAGACACAGCAGACAGTGTACAGTAGGTAATTGTTCTGGATGGGTGTATCGAACGTTACACACAGAATCGCAGTGCACACAGACGGTCAAACAAAGAGAATGAGATGTGTCTTCTTGGTCCAAACCCACACCAGCATACAACCTACAAAACACCGTAGCACGGCGGGTAACGGTTATGTATATCTATACAACCGAAGCAAAATGCCCCGTGCATTGACAAATAACCCTGGCACGACTAATAGCATTTCGTCACACAAGTCTCACCTGAGGCAAGGGTGCCTGGACCGGGCCTCCCTTTTGCCGCGGCCTTCCTCAAATCCTCACTGATGGCTGTCTCAAGGTCGTTGTCATCATCGATATCACGGTCATCTTCCAGTAGCACAGAACAAAACATTGGCATTCAGATTGTAACACGCAACGTATTGCGTGTTATAAGTGCATGGGTCCGGATTTGGTCAATGTTTTCGCAAACCTCCACACTGGTTTTGTACAGGATATAAAACGATCTTATCCAAAGCCAGCCTGCCTGTGTAGTGTTGAAAATAAGCCTTCCATGCAATAATTGCTGGGGATTTCTATCTTGCTAATGCAATAGTGCATAGAGCCCCAGCTATACCCAGGGGTGGTACCACTGGATACTAGCTCGGACATGTTTCTGTCCCAGACCTGCAGCACTGGTGCCACTGAGGATGCAAGGATACCACGAGTGGAAGACTGCTGCGTTGTGCGCTGGTACTTGCGCACAATGCCCACCTAAGGAATGGCTTGACTGGACGCGAGGGACTTGTTCACGGTATTAAATGAGCTTACGAGGCTTGCACAGCAACTAGTGATCCAACGACTCTACTACATAAGAGCTGAAGCTAGTGCATGCACTGATGTTGCCGGGGTATACGAGATAGCTTAGCCGACTTGATACAAGCCACCAGCGAAACGTATTTCACATTCTAGTGCTTTGCCTGAATGCGTCCAGTTGGTTGGAAATACCGGTAACCGGCTCAAGCAGCAAGCATGACCTCGTCACGGCCAAGTGAGCAGGAGGCAACCATGCATTCACTGATCCATTCCCTAAGTGTGATGTGAGCACATACCTGCCGGTTCCGACTCGTTGACTGACGTGTACATGTCGTATGGCGTTGCCAGCACGCCAACATCCTGCAGTGCATATACACGACGACCAGGAGACTCGGTACAGTGTAAAGCATTGGCATGATTATCAAACATTCACTGCACAATGCATGCTCATTCCTAAGCAAGGTTGTCCCGTCTCGTTCTAAAAATCATGTTTAGGTCAAGATACGAAACGTGACGTTACCTGGAAAAGGACGGGAACTGTCTGCACATCCTTTCCTTTACGCTGAAAGTTGACGGTCTGCATGCCACGCTGCATATATCGGTCATTGCCAGCACGATTCTTGCAGAGCTGCAGATCAAACACGCGAACACAAGTGTGCACACACACACACACACACACACACACACACACACACACACACACACACACACACATGCACGCATGCACACACACACATGCACGCATGCACACACACACGCGTGCACATGCACACATAACAGATACCCCAGCCACAACCATGTACATACACACACACATGCATGAATACACCCGTACATAGGCCTGTAGCGATGGCGTGCAAATCGATCATCAAATACGGGTATAGGCGTGAAAGACAAATCGAACCATCTCGGTATGTACACAAAATCAGGAAGGGGCATTGCATGCATATCTTTTGTTCACTCCTAACTTTACAGGTGGATCTTGTCACGGGCACCACTCAGAGCCAGGGCCTTTATCATCACATACATGTACATACTTGACAAATTGAAGATGGTTTATAGCCTGTAGATCCAGCTGCCAGCACTACTGATACTAGGCAACACACACCTCACCACTCTACAGGGTATGGATCATGCAGTATGATCAAGAGTACAATTATGGCATTATGGAACATGCACCGGCATGATCGGAGATTATGGAACAGCCACCATAGCCACCATAGCCTCTATAGATCGAGATCACAATATGCTGAGCAGCAGTAGTATACAGTTGGCGTAAACTCATTGGGACTACATGTCACATAGACAACACTGGCAGAAGCAAAACACAACAGAATGACCGGCCAATGTCCATACCTCTAAGTACTTCTCATTTTTCGCCTGCTGCTCTGCTAGCTCCTTGGGGTCATCCACTTCCTTCTCATCCTCGTCCTTCCTGTCCTTGTCCAGGGGCTTCTCCCACACCACAGCACTCGGCGCCTGCTCGAATATATCCATTGTGTTCGTTTCCTGCAGCGTGATTAGCACATTCTCCTCCAGTTCTTCGGCTGTCAGGTCATGCGGCTCTGCAGACTCTGTCCATGGATGGCAATGAAGAAGAGTGCAACATGTGAGAGTAGTAAAAAGGTGGCCGGGCTAGGCAAACAAATCGTGATACTGTAGTACGCTAGGGCGTGTGGAATTTTAACCTACTTGAAGCTACCACTGGCATGTAAATACATGCGGTACACTGGGTGCATAGCAAAGCATCACCACATGGCATGCTTGACCATGCACTTGAAGTACCATTCATTTTCTGATCGCCCTAAATTCATCCCGCACGCATGCTCACTTCAGCACTGGCTCAGCAATTCGGTCTTCTAACCTTTGAAGAGCACTGGCTGCATGGGTTTCTGAGCAGCTGAGCCTCCTGGTCCCTGACTGGTCATATGCCGCTGGATGCTGGACCCGATTGAAGTTTGCGCTAGGACCGAGCCACCTAGTGTTGACCTGGATGGCAGCACGTGGTGAGCATAGAAACACACCTTGAACCGGCAGTATGAGAACTGTGGAGCTGCGTTGCACCCGCCGTAACCCAAATTCATTCCTAGCCTATGTGAATAAGTACTCATGTAATATTGTCAAATTACCCTGATCCGCAAAGAAATGCATGCTATGACATGGGATGACTGAGACCATGCTATGTGACTTCAAGCACGAGTTAGGTGTACCCATATACGCATCGGAAAACTTGATTACATTTCAACCATGACATGACATCACATGTAGAATTACCTGGAGAATGGCTCTGTGAATCCAGCATCAACCGACTGTGGAAGGCAACGACGAACCAGCAACAAAAACAAACATTGAGCTGCGCCATGCACGGTTCAAGTTTCTTTGCAATTGCATACAAATCTACCCCGGTAACTTATCAACATCCACAGCCACCATGGTGTTGGTACTCCACACCAACGTCTGCCAGAAGAAGTAGATCTACTGCTCAGTCTGTTGCAGATACATGTACAGTCACTGATCTACTTGGCAGTTGACGGTTTGAAGCTGTATGAACGTCTCCGATGATTTTCACAGTTCATAGTTCTACCAGCCTGTGACTCGGTGTTCTGCACGGTTAGTAGAAAACATTACAGAACGCCATATTCCAACTGCCAGAGTACCCCTTACCCCGCGAGTGCATGACCTCCATAAGATTCCAACTCATGTATAGAGTATCCTGCTCAAGTATAGACTTGAAAGGGTACTACTGCAATTACCATACCTTCCACAGGAGCACCAACACAATGAGGTGTGCAGCTCAAAAGCCAACAACAAACTGGGCCTTCTTCTACATTTTAACATTACTTACATAAATCACACTAGACATGTCGATGACCGGGTACAAACTGCTCGTAGAAACGACCAACCCCCGTGACTCACTGTCTCCCATGAATTACACACCCACACTCCACCATTAATTCCACGTACGTGTACAAGCACCTACGTACGTATGCAGTATATACGTACCGACCGAAAGCTGCCGCCCATTTCCGATTCCTGGCCGCTGTGTCCCCGCTGAGAGCTGTCTGCCTTGGTGCCTCCATAGAACACGCTAGCAAGTGCTGTTCTGCAGGACCAGGGCAAAGTTGCAGTGTGCATGTGCACAGCCATGCATCAGCAACCGTGCACAAGAATATTGTATCTACAGACTCTACACAGTGACAAGTACATCTACGGGAGTGCACGTTTCATAGCACATCAGCACACCTAGTATCAATGATTCCAACGGGATACGACAACCGCGCTGTCCTTCTGCATGCTCCCTTGCGGCGTAACCTGTAATTTGGGCATGGCCCGAAGCAGTGGTATTACATGTACGCAAACGTACCTGTTTGCAGCTGCCTTCTCTGTCTCAAACAGGGGCTTTGGTGTGACATCCTTCCCGTCTGCATCCAAGACCTGCATCAAGCAAACACCGGTATACACATGTCATGCAGACCTGATCTGTAAGGCCATGCTCCACTACCAAAACACTACCAATGTTATCGAGTACAATCACGTACCAACAACAACTACCACTCCTTGAGCAGTAGCCGACCAGGACACGCATATACTTGAAGTACAATGGTAGGATATACACTTGACTTTAAAATTAGCAATACAGTCTAAGTGATGAGCACGGCCCTACCCATACCCATGGCATTAAGCTCATTGAAGTGATGAGCATGGCCCTACCCATGGCATTAAGCACGGCCCTACCCATGGCATTAAGCTCATTGAAACAAGATAGCAGATGACTATGGGTAAGAAGTGCCACCAGTATCGGCCTCCTTTACGGCCTTACTGACAGTACATGTACAATCCGTCATCACTCACAACCCGTAGTGTGTTTCTGGCATCCATAATGCATGTACTTCCCGAGAGAGAGAGAGAGAGAGAGAGAGAGAGAGAGAGAGAGAGAGAGAGAGAGAGAGAGAGAGAGAGAGAGAGAGAGGGGGGAGGGGGGGGGGGGGGAGGAACACATTCATTTACAATACGGCTGCATGGTTTAGCAATGCAATAACTGCACGGTGAATGACTGAATAACTGAAACCACTACAATCATATACATGTATACATGCAGGTATGATTGACTTCTGCTCTGATATGATGTGTGCGGAGATAGCAATGAAGAAGCATTACAAGCTTGCACGGCAACAAACACCTTCCTACCACGATTGGCTTTGGCGGTGGTGGAGCAGCCGCTTGCTTTCCGGCCATCACTTTGCTGCCGGTCAGCTGTGAACGAGAGTTGACGAATGAGCCGCTGCGCAGTGACTTGAAGCGTGTTACGCTGCTCGACGCCAGCTCCACGCGATGCGCCACTTGCAGAAACCTGGCATACACAGAATACAGGGGAGAGGAGCAGGTGCACCAGAAGACAAAACTTCTCAGTATGGTTCTAAAAGATGGTTGTGCTTGCCAGTTGCACAAGCATTTTGCAAGCCCGGCAGTCAATGCCTAACTCCTAGTTCTAAAGTACGTCACAAGAAGGGAATTCAATCAGATGACGTGTACTTGCAGTACCAATATTGTCCATATCACCATAACCTTGCCAAGGCATGGATGCCATGCCCAGCTGCTCTACTAATATATGCACAAAGCAGGCCATATCATCTTTCATAAAGGATTCAAGTCAAACTGACTCTTTGCAGTCCTCTATCCCACTGCATGCCCCAGGTACTCGCTGCAGGAATAGAGCCAATGTCAGTGCAATAAGGACTTACTGGCATGCATAGTACACTGTACACTCCTCGACTCGCGGCAGACAGATTTTTGTATACACGAATCAGAGGAAGCATGCTACTGTACTATGTTGCCCAGATGAAACACCCAAAGCTCCTGTCTGCAAGGACACGGTTTAAAAAATTGCATGCAGCAGCAGCAGCAGTTCACTGTCTGTGACCGGATTAGATCTGTCCAGCACTAACCGAGCAGTTAGTTATTATAGGTACGAAATCAAGCTGAGACGTATCACCTTTGGATAGGGAGTGACACTGGCACTGCTGATATAACGGTTACGGCCCGCACATTGACAACTAACCAGTGACAAACCGAGGTGATAATAGAGGGAGGCTGCCATGGTCACAGCACATGTGGATACTTTGTCTGGGCGACAGGAATGGGGCAAGGCTCAGGGATAGATTGACTTTGTGTGAAGTCGCACACACAGTGACGTATTATCACCCAGTGCTTGCAGTTGCACGCACTGACTCCTCACACTCTCACTAGCATGCACGCTTGCATGTCTCACTCATCTTCACTCTCCTCCTAGCACCTCTTGCTATGCGGTCTACATTGGCACATCGTGAGTCGTGACGCCACACTGTTTAGATCCATCTCTCTGCTTCTTTCACGCCGGATTGAGTGTAATGTTATGTTCGTGCAAAACCAGTGCGCATGATGTTCTAGTTCTCTTTCATAGTCTGCAAAGCTTATACTACACTGTAAGGCATCACGCCCAACACCATAGATTTTATGCCCGCCCCCCTTCTCCCAGCAGCTATGCTGGCTGCATGCACAGATCTTGTATTGGGAACTGTGCTGTCTATAGCATTGTATTTAGAATACATGTATCCTGATCATAGTGTGTGGATCACTGAAAGAGACACAACTTTAGATACGTGGAGATCGTATACAGCCTTACCCCTTATCTCGTTTGGGCATCATCGTGCCGGCGTTTGCAGCTCAGTGATTTGGGACGAACTAGGTATAATTATTGCTATTATTCAAATAGGGCAGCTTGGCTTATCAGCTATATCATTATCTGCTGGGTGATGCAGTAGCGAGAACTCCTAGCGCACTGATCATCCCGTTCGGCAATGAATTCTCTCGCCTAAGAAAGGTTCTTCTGACGAGCTGATCATGTACTTCGCACAAGAAAATTGTCTCCGCACAAGTCTTCGAAGGGTGTGAATTCCCTCTCTTCGACTTCAGAGTTCAGTTCGATCATGCACGTCAAAACAGACGAACGGGATTCCGTTTCGCGCGAGGTGAAGCGGCTGAATGAGACCATGCGCATATGCATGCATCATTGCATGATGCATCGACGATGGATGTGGCGATCACACCGTACCGGCCCATGCACCGCTCATTTTATGTGTTCTTGCTGGCAACATCACCAGTTGCTATGCCGACAAGACCTTACTTTTCGCTAGGAAACGAAGTGGCCATTGTGAACTATACTACATTAAAATTTTTGTCACGTATCATGAACCAGGACCAATTATTATGGCAATAACCTGATCACATGTCATGATGATTGTTGTGTGGGAGGAGGGAGGAGGAGGTTAAAAGCTCTTGGTAGCCTGTTCTAGACTAGGATCTCGGTCAGCCCCCCCCCCCCCCCCCCGGATGCTTACCCCGACTCGTGGACCTAAGAATACACTGACTGACCTTCACTTCACGAATTCACAGGGACTCCGGCTATGGTCCGGTGTTTTCATTAATTTTAAAAAGATCCTGCTTGTTCTATTCTATGGTGTGTGGTTCACGGTGCATCACTACGCCCACAATGTACAATGTTACATGGCACATATACATCTGTGACAAAGCCCGAGCCACAATCACACGTAGCGCACGATGAAACACACGCATATGCATGGGGTTTCCCCCGGAAAACCTGGAATATAGGAATATTGGAGGAAGATTGATGAGCCCCACGGGCCTCGCAAACTATGATGAACCTCTAGTACTCATGAAATCTCAGCACATTGTGAAAATGACAAATTGAGAGAGGGGGAGAGAGAGAGAGAGAGAGAGAGAGAGAGAGAGAGAGAGAGAGAGAGAGAGAGAGAGAGAGAGAGAGAGAGAGAGAGAGAGAGAGAGAGAGAGAGAGAGAGAGAGAGAGAGAGAGAGAGAGAGAGAGAGAGAGAGAGAGGAGAGAGATAGATAGATAGAGAGAGAGAGAGAGAGAGAGAGAGAGAGAGAGAGAGAGAGAGAGAGAGAGAGAGAGAGAGAGGGAGAGAGAGAGAGAGAGAGAGAGAGAGAGAGAGAGAGAGAGAGAGAGAGAGAGAGAGAGAGAGAGAGAGAGAGAGAGAGAGAGGGAGAGAGAGAGAGAGAGAAAGAGAGAGCGAGCGAGAGAGAGAGAGAGAGAGAGAGAGAGAGAGAGAGAGAGAGAGAGAGAGAGAGAGAGAGAGAGAGAGAGAGAGAGGGAGAGGGAGAGAGAGAGAGAGAAAGAGAGAAGTCATGGTCCAAAATTGAGTAAACTTGGTTGGGAAACTGACACAAGAAAACAATACTGATGAGAACAGGTCACAATACAGTATCAGTGAAAGGTGTGAAACAGTGCGTGACACTATTGACTAATTCAAGGTTCAGCAACTACACAATACTCTGTCACATAGCCATAGCAAGTTCCACTCCATCATGGTCATTACTGAGATGTTGCTCACAGAATGCAAATGAACATACGCCAGATACAATTATCATGTCAAGTTTCTCGATAGCTATTGGCATATCAGCCATTTCTTAGCCTTCCATCATTTAGACTCAAACCAATGTTTACACACGGTGTGTTAGAACAGTGAAGTGGCCATTGCCAAAATCACCTCTAAGACATTGTCCTGCCAGTATGATGCGCAATGGACTCAACAATCAATGTTTGCATCTCATGCCTTCTTCTCCTTCTTGACAAAACTGTCCAGCGTAGCGGTCTTCGTGCGCTTTGCATTGCTGCTACCACCTGCCGTATCCTTTGTTGCATGTTTGCGTTTGGCCTGGTAGTGGAAAAAGGCATGCAGCAAGCAGGCAATCAAGATCAGCGTCTGGGCGCATCATGGACAGTTCCGACACCGCAGCTGGCAATCACTCCACCGTGGCAGAGCACAGACTTCATGAGCGGCCATCAGTGAAAGAAGAAGCAAAAAAGGTCTCTTTGTTTTACTGGGTTCGCATTTTTTAACCAATACTATATTGCATTCCTATTTATCGTGTTTATTTTACGCGTAAAAGAGGCTCCACCATACCTGGCTGTGCTTGACAGCAAAAAGGCCTCGAATATTTGTTTGTAGTGAGAGTTCCTTCGTCACAACTACCATGCCGGGTTTTGAGATGCTCCGTTCGTGGATATGCATCGCCTCAGCTGTATGCAGTGTCCACAGCGTAAGGGCCGTCCAGTGCAAGGTGGCGTGATATTCATGAGGGTTAAGTTCACTGGTGGTCGTGCATGCATATTATATCAGAACCCGTGTGAAAAGACCCCACCTACTGTAGCATTGTGCAAGAATACAGAATGGATGAGAACCCTATACTACTATTGCAGTGCAGTTGTGTGCTGGCAGCATTTCCAAAACTGCAGTTATTGACAATACTAATTTAGGCTCCAGGCAGTTAGTGTGCTCATTCCACCACGGGAGATGAACTTATGCACATAACTTACCGGCGTTGCTGAGGAGGCTGTCTTCTTTTTTGATGTACTTGTTGTGACTAGTGCCATGATCTGTGCAGAAATATGTCAACGAGGCAATGAGCATGAGAAAAAAAGCAATGAGAGTGAGAATGCCAATGCCAATGAAAAAGAATTGGAGAATGAGAATGAGAAAGAAGCTGAAGTGATCAGAACACGGCTGCATGGTAAACTCTTCTATTACGATGGAACAACACCAATATGTGCGTTCAATGCCCGTAGTCAAGAGTAACCCCCCCCCCCACACACACACACACAGACTTGAGAAAGGTCAGCCGGCGACCTGCCTTACCTTCCGCACTGCTGTGGATATGGCCACACTGTTGATATCTTCCACCCATTGAACAGACTGCTGTTGCGTTGAATCACCTAACTCATCAGTGCATGATCTAGAGTCAAAAGTGAAGGAAAAAACAGACATCATGCGATACCCGTCTTTACGGACATGTGGACTTTCTACACAGGTCAAAGAATACGCCAATGCTAATCGACCACCGCGATAAGGGGGCCAGCAGAAACTCGTCGACTCAGCAATCGGATGAGGGAGGGAAGTCACATGGACAATTCACACAAACATACTTACTCTGACTTCATAGCAGCCAGTTGGATAGAATACACATGATACGTGTGCAGTCGATGGGAGAATGTGTGCGAGACCTGTGGGAAACCACCAATAAAACACGCACCGGCAAGTCTCAGCTTCAATCGCAGCAGCAAGGCCATACCATGAAGTGATATCCATGCTGAAATACAAGAACAACAGCCATGGGATAGGCTTGTCGATTTTGTTCAGTAAGCTGATAAGAACAAATCTACAGGTTCTCTACTTCTATGATACCAGTATTTCCATCTCTGCTAAGGAGTGGCTACGGACAGCCTAGGATGCTCACAAAGGCAACAGCGGCATTCTTTGTTTGTCCTATTGCTGATGGCTTCCATCTATCCGTCCGAAGACAACACGTAACAAGAAGAGATCAAAGTACCAGCGCCACCAGTAACTGATTGAAAACTCAAAGTGCAACTCTCCGAGAAACACACACACAGCAGCGTTTGGAAATAGCTCACCTCTCCCAGCAATGTACTCTTCAGACTACGGATATCCACTGCGCATGCATCACGCAAGTGCTCAGTAAGCAGTTTATGCGATGCCTTTTGTGATAGGGATGAGTCGGCGACTTGAAGACAGGGAAATTCCCATAGACCAGCAAGTAAGCCTGCAAAAGAAATCAAAGAAAATAGCACCCAGAAATCTATTATTTCGAAGCCCCAACGCACAATTTAAAAGTTGAATTACTGTAACTGCTTTCAGCCTAATGTGACCTTTTTACTAAAAAAAAACAAAAACTTTCAGCACTACATTGCAGTAGTAAGAAAATGGAGGATATAGTGTGACACTACTAGCCGATCAAAACCGTTCTAACTTACCCTCTCCTCGTCGCTTTGCCAGAAAGTATTCATTACCACCCGTTGCCACACAGTGTCTCGACACAACGGCCGTCACATACTATAAAACAAACACACGAAGACGGCACATATACATGCATGTAGACTAATTAAATATCAAGATTTCGTTGCGAGCATTCCCCTAGCAAGCATGCAGGTAATCTTGCAGCATGTCGGACCAAGCACATAGATGCAGGGACGTACATAGGGCGGTTCACGGGATGCCCGGGAACAAGTAAAAAACATTCGATATGGGTACCTGTACTGAGAAAACGATCCAGGACGCGTCCAGCGCATGTATGCAGTGAAGTCTGCTTGGAAAGGCTGTACTGTCTGTGCCCGTGGTCCGAACGTCGCGAAGTTCACTGTGACTGTGCATGTACGCCCCTGAGATGTACATTCCATTTGCACCAGTACCGGTCATGCCAACATGAAAACGAGCCATTAATAATAGGTCACAGTAAGGTCTAAGGAGTATTGCTCAATGACATTAGACTGCTAACAAAACAGCTACCCGGGGTGGCAACTTTCTATACAGAATCGTGCTAGGCGGTAAAAGAATCAGCCCTGTCCTTACACAGGGAAAAACCCAACCAGAACAACACAGCCAGTACCAATCATCAGGTTACCTACATCTTCCTTGAGTGGAGCCTTCTTCTTAGCCTTGCGAGGGAAATTACATACACCGGCACTGGAACAAGAAGGAGAGAGAGAGAGGGAGAGGGAGAGAGGGAGAGAGAGAGTGAACGGGTGGCAAGCAAAATACAATAGGTGTCGTACACAAACCAGAACTATGTCCACCATCCTTTGTCTATCATTATAATACAACATCTCTATTGGATCAAATCAACATCCTGCCTACGCGTGATGCAAGCCAGCACCCCAGGCCCTTCTTGCCATCCATACCCAGACCAGTTATTAAAGCCATCATCCTTTGTCTGCCATTGTGATACAAGATTCCTATTGGATCAAATCAACATCCAGCGCCTTCAGGTGATGCATGCCGCCATGCCTTCTTGCCATCCACACTCAATACCACACAAACCTTGCAGCAGGGAGTCGTACTTTTTTATACGATTCCCTGCCTTGCAGAGATGTAGCGGTACATGTACTTACCTGGAATCCCACTGGTCAGCTGGAATACACAAGCCACACTCACTACTGTCTGTCAAACACAGTGACAAGAAGAAAGAGAAGAAACAGATGTCTGTGTGACAAAAGGAATATTTGACGAAATGCTCACACAAAACGTTTCAAGCATAATAAGACAGTAATCGACACCCCCCCCCCCTCCCATCCATACAAGCACAACTAAGTTTACACACAGCGTGCCCACAATTACACAAGGACACAACAAGATACACATGGTTAGATCTATAATTCAGTACACCATGCCAAACAACCGTCAACAGCACCAGCAATAGCAGCACGGAGACAACAGAGTAGAGGTGGAATTAGACTACACTGTATTAGTATTCTACCTTTGCCAGTCGCTCCTCTCCGTTTCTTCACATCAGGCGACGGGGACGATAGGCTGAAGAACTTCTGACAGGATGAAGAACGAGTTGATTTCGTCTGCAAGAGCAGTACAGCACAGCCACAGTGCAGTGCTTTCAAACGAATACCACTACACACTACATGTATACGCTATTATTATGTACTTCAAAGCACACGCTACATCGCATAATATGTGCATATTAACCCTCCAATACCACAAACACAGCAGCAGGAGACACTGTCACCTCTTCCACACCATACATGCAGTAGCATTGACACGGATAGCTCCCAGGACTACGGGGGGGGGGGGGGGGGGAATACCCAGTGGTGCAGGTGATCACTCGCTTCTCTAAACACGACAAAAAAAATACTTGAAGAGCCATGAATGATGTAACGTACTGGTCAAGTGTCATTCACTGAAAAAAGAAGATAAACAAGCAGGGGGAATCAGCAAAATGCATTGGCCGGGAATCGAACCCGGGCCCCCCGCGTGGCAGGCGAGGATTCTACCACTGAACCACCAATGCTTGGATAACAACAGACCTATTTCGTCGTCCCTAGTTTGATCAAAGTTCAAGGCAGAAGGCATACTGTACAATGAAACAGCATGTTTATACCAGAGTATATTGTAACTCTGGTAACATGCCGTTTCGAAGTTGCTCAACGTAGGCCAGCAAGGAGGTTCAGTGACTCGTTGCCAACTCGTACACAAAACGAAATCAATTTCGTTTCGTGTTCGTTTCGTGCAATACGTAAAAGAGGTTCATTGACTCGCGAGTACATGGCGCGTACGGCATTACTCATGATCTCCAGAAAAGTTTATGTCAACAAAAAATTCCGCCGTCGGCCAACCCATCCACGAGTTGCACACTCTTGTTTATCTACTCTTGCAAGTACCTATCTCTTTTGTATCCTAAAAAGGCATACACACACATGCATTGCTGGCTTGCAATCACGTACTTACTACTTACCATGCTATAGGCCTTGCAAACAGACTGCAGAGGGCATGTGGAGCAAGATGGTGTCTTCGGCGAGCAGACTGTAGCACCCAATTCCATCAGGGCCTATGCACACACATCAATACCATGCACACATCAATACCATGCACAGACAGCAGCAACACGTAGTCCCTACCGGCACATCGTGACATCAAGGCCGTCACAGCCGGGGCGCTAAGCTGCGATCATTGTGCTTTGTTGTAATGTGCTCCAAAAAAAAAAAAAAACGGCCGAATAAGTGGGGCGGCACTTTTTCGGCCGTTTTTTTTTTTTTTTTTTTTGGAGCACATTACAACAAAGCACAATGATCGCAGCTTAGCGCGAACGTGACAAATCCTTGTCCCCGATCGTGGTTTGTTGCAGAAAAAGTCTTTCATTGCAGTTACACTGAAATGGCACCAAATGCCTGGAAATGCTTGCAATTGGCTTCAATTTTTGAAATTTTTTCCCGTGGGGTACCCCCGGACCCCCCTTCCATGGCCGCCCCACCTCCAAAGTCGGTGCGACAGGCCTGGACATGTATACATATGCTACTAGCAAATGGAAGAGAAGTACCCGGGCACCAGAGATGCAGGTGACTCTCAGTGGCAGATAGAAAAGAGCTGTGATTCTCCTAATAGTAGAACAGCAAACTTAGGCTAGCTACCGTTGCAAAGGAAATACTCACACAGTAACGACTTAAAGAGAACACTACAGTATGCACTTTTATAGAGTTGTCATGTTTTCCAGCCGCATTTTGCCAGTCCGCTTTACGCATTGCTGTTATACCATAACTGTACAACTCTATCCCCCTCCCCCCTCTCCACCCCACTCACTAACATTCAGGAATGCATTTCTTAGATCAACAACACAATACAACCACAACTCACACACACACATACACACACAAACACACACACACACACACACACACACACAACCGCACGCACACGCACACCAGAAAGGGCCGAACTGCACTTCCTACCTGGTTGCAATCACCTGGCCGGTCAGGGTCTACAACTTGGTCAGCGAGAGACCTGCAACAGGAGTGTGCATACCATGCATGGGCAAATGTCAAGTAGTCAATAACAAACACTGGGCGAGCTTACTAAGTTACTATTCACCAGAGTGAACACTGAGCATGCTGTATCAATGACGTTTCAGTTGTCATGTTCGTTTTTATGGACTCATAGAGTTGTGGAACTCGTTTTAACTCTCATAACTGAACTATTGGCTTGTGAATAAAACTTCAGTGAACAACATACAGGAAAGATACGTACCAAAACCTATCCATGGTGGCGGGCTGCTGACTCTCCGCACCGATAGCTCTTAGCCGAGACATGACGCGGATCACGTTACCGTCCACCACTCCCACACGCTCGCCGAACGAAATGGACGCTATGGCGCCTGCAAAAGCACAAACGAAGCGAAGAACATCACAACATTCAACAGGCAGGTGGCAGAATGATTCACCAAGAAACCTAACATTGAAATTATGGAAATTACTTGTAGAAGAAATGTATTGTAGGAATAAGCAAAGGGAAAAAGCCAACATAACACCATGATAATTACGCAATGATCAAATAGAAAGAGGGGTGAAACAATTATACCGAATATTCGAGTACTCGCTCGGTTTTTCTCCAAAAATGATCGTACTCGGAATAAGTCATGCAGTAAAACCTGGTGTAAGCGACCTCTGGGTTTAGCGACCACCTGCTCTTAACCACCGTTTTTCCATGCACCGACAGTTCTACGCAGACACTGTGGGACCTGGTTCTAAAGACCATCTGGCTTTAACGACCGCTTTCGCTTGCACCGTGGGGTGGTCGCTTAAACCAGGTTTTACTGTACATGCATTTACTACAGGAATCTGCAGTTTCAGAGCAGCAGTCAGCAGATATTGATGTACAGACTGTGTGGTGAACATTTGTACACGAGTAAAGGAAGCCCAAATGACCCACCAATCTATAATACCCGAGAAAAAATGACTGCCAATCGGTTTGACCAGGGTTGTATCATGTGATTTTTAAACCCCTTTGTGCGCAATTTTTAGGGGATGAAGAATACTCGAATATTCGATCGGAGAAAATCAGAGTACTCGTACTCGAACTCGGGATCTCAGTGCTAACTTTCACCCGTAAATAGAAATAAGGCTGTGTTTACATGAAGCGTTTCAACCCGGGTTGAGTTCGACCCGGGTCAGATTTCAACCCTCCATGTACACAAAATGAATGGCGCGTTTACGCATTGCGCTTGACCCGGGTTGAATTTGCCCCGGGTTGAGTTCAACCCTCCCCCCCCCCCCCAAGGGGAGGGTTGAAATCAACCCGGGGCGAAATTTCAACCCGGGTCAAGCGCAATGCGTCATGTAAACGCGCCATTCATTTTGTGCACATGGCGGGTTGAAATCTGACCCGGGTCGAACTCAACCCGGGTTGAAACGCTTCATGTAAACACAGCCTAAGTATTATTATATCCAGACACGTTTTTCATCGATATTCATCAGCCAAAAATCTATTGTCCGTCATGGCAGAAGCAAATAAAAAAATGCATTGGCCGGGAATCGAACCCGGGCCCCCCGCGTGGCAGGCGAGGATTCTACCACTGAACCACCAATGCCTCACTGGAGGCTCTATTCACCCAGCTCCTTCTCGATCCAGTCAGCAGGGCCAGTGCTGTTGCTGTCACTGGCTGATGAGCGGCCAGTCATACATGCACTTGAGACACCATTCCCTAAACGCCCAGGTGTATCTTGGCAAACAGATTGTTGCAGCTCGAGAATCCAACCAGGGTATGAGAGTAGTCAAGGATATGGTGAACCCATCGCTTCGCACAGGACGGAGTGTTGTTGCAGACAACTTCTTCTCAAGTATTCCACTGGCTCAGTATCACTTGAGTATTGGCAGAGCACACCATATACGTTGGCACTCTGCGAGCTAACAAAGCAGAGATATCGCCAGCAATGAGGAAGTCACCACAACGCTGGGAGCAATCGTTCGTTTTCGGCAAAAATCTCCATACGAAACATGGTTCGCATGAACGCCAGTCCACACGGTTTCTCCGTGCTGAAAATGACTTTATGAGCAAAATAAATAAATAAATTCCCGGTTCGTGTCGACTCGGTTTCTCTATATAGAGGCCGAGTTTTCCGCATCCGTAGGAACGCCACCACCCTTCAACTCCCTCCCCCCCCCCCCCACAGTTCAAGTATCAAGGCGCAGATACAGCTCCTAAAGCGGTGGGAGATGAGGAGATCAGCTCACCAGCATGTGGTCAAAGACCGAAAATCCCATTCACTGCATCCATGTTTTCCTCAAACAAGGAGAAAAAATAAAACAAAAACTGCATTGGCCGGGAATCGAACCCGGGCCCCCCGCGTGGCAGGCGAGGATTCTACCACTGAACCACCAATGCTTCACACTGTACAAAGCAACAACCCGGCTCCTTGTCCACCCGTACCTGTGCTACTTGTGGCTGACTGATGTGATGGTAGGAGTACATAACCCCAAGAGTGTTCAACTACAAGCAATTTATCTATCCAGTATGCGACAGCAGAGTTGTTCACATCATATAACATGGTTCAACACGTTACATCAGCAACCAGTGCAAAATGACCACCAGAGTTGCAACCGAGGTCCGGTCACACACGTAAGTTACAACCCTTTGGCTATCATGTACAGGGTGCAGGCAGGGTTGACGGTTGTATCGCATTATGTGAAAGTCTGCCGTCGCGGCCCCCATAGACTTCAGTTGCACACTCTTGGGGGGGGGGGGGGGGGGGGGTATGCACTCTCGGTGATAGTCAGAGATGTCCGGCGGAGATCGTCATGACAAGAAATTAGTTTACAGAGTATAACACTAGGCTCGGGGTTCTAAGAATGTAAAGCCCGCAATACCAGGCTAATTCTCTCTCTCTCTCTCTCTCTCTCTCTCTCTCTCTCTCTCTCTCTCTCTCTCTCTCTCTCTCTCTCTCTCTCTCTCTCTCTCTCTCTCTCTCTCTCTCTCTCTCTCTCTCTCTCTCTCTCTCTCTCTCCACCCAATGGGGTTGGGTACCCATGTCACCCGTAGAAAATTATCCGAAAATAATGCCGAAGAAAATACCACCCAAAAACCGCCGGAGTTTGAAGCGCTACATCTTTGTCCCCAGTGCTTACAGGAAGTATAGCGTCCCACTCCTGGAAGCAGCTTCTGAAGACTATCTGCGGTCTTGGGCATTTGTCCATCTAGCTCATCAACCACCTGAGCCAAACGAAAAAGGGAAAGAGAGGGCAAGATAAAGGAGATCTTCAGAGCGTACATCAAACCTGCTTCGAGTCAACTGCTTGAGATACAGGCCAAGTTATTTCGAGCGTTTCGTAGCCGGAACAAACAAAACACACATAAGATAAAAGCCATCCAAGCATTGGTGGTTCAGTGGTAGAATCCTCGCCTGCCACGCGGGGGGCCCGGGTTCGATTCCCGGCCAATGCATTTCTTTTTTTCTATCCATTTTTCTGAATAAAGCCAAGATATAATGTGTGTGAATTAGAGTCGTCAACTATTTGACGACTCTCTGGTCTGAAAAATGCCAGA
Organism: Sycon ciliatum; assembly: GCF_964019385.1. Taxonomy (NCBI): domain Eukaryota; kingdom Metazoa; phylum Porifera; class Calcarea; order Leucosolenida; family Sycettidae; genus Sycon; species Sycon ciliatum. The sequence continues at coordinate 22,240,594 of NC_088646.1, forward strand.
ACAATGCTCCTCCATGCTGTGAGAGAGTATTGATTTTGCTATGGACCATTCACATACAACAGCAGGTTTGGTAAGTACCAGGGAGTAGGAAAATGTCACTACTTCCTGTACGGGATTGGGTGTGGGGCTTGTGCACAATCTAGACAAAATTCCGTATACAAAGGCCACCAGGACACGGTTGCGACACCATAACATGCATGGGCCCCGTGGACCTTTACACTGCACACTGAAAAGGAACTAACTCCCATTCTATTGGTATGGCTGAAACAACACCATACAAAATCAAGCGTGCGTTTGCATGTGAGTTTGTTGAACTGCATGGTTGCAACTACACTGCATCAATTTTTATTGCTTTTCGTCGCATTTTTCTAATTTTTAAGCAAGTGTCTAGTTACAACACAAGTACACTGTATCTCCTTGGGTAGGTAGATCAAGTTTCAAACCCGGCGCTACCGCTGAGCATGCCACAGGCTGACAAGGCAGCTGGTGTTTGTGTGGAAGCAGAACGCGCTGCAGCTACTATGATGACGCATTGGAAGCAATCGTGTTAGCACAGCTTTGTCCGTAGTGCGGTTACGCCTTTAAAAGCCCCGGTCACACTGTGGATTCGGGATACGGCTTCACGATGCAGCAAACCGGGCCCATTAGACACACTGTGCGCTGTGCTGCAGCATACCAAAAGGGAGATCTGTGACGCAGTCGTGTTATCTATTTATTTCACCTTCCCGTGGCCAGGAAAATCAGCAGTGCCACACAAACGCATGCATGCCGCAACCACATCGAGGAACGGCGCAAAAAACCCGCTGGACACGACATTCAGCATAGATACGCGGCACCAAAATACCATTTTCATAACAGGGGTTATCAAGAAGACACAGTGAGACCAGAACTTATTCATAAAACTTTTAAAATAGCAAACCTTCTTAGCTCCTTCCCAAAGGCGCCTTCCTCGAGAGTAGTAGCCCAGGCCGGACCACATTTCATTGACCTCCTCGATTGTTGCCTAAGCAAGAGAATAATAGATAGTGAAAAGCACAGGACGAACAATGCAGAATGGCTAGGAACCATGGCAGCGGTACTATAGCGTTACTGTAATAGTCAGCACAATGACTATAGCATGGCATGTCCATAACTGTGCACGTTGCACAGCTGGCTTCTGTGCCTGACACCCATTCATACTTACGATATACTGAGTGTCACAAATCAATATTGAAATGATCACAATGTGGAGCCAAGTCAGACACTCTCCATAGCAGGGAGTCGTAAAATACTAGTACCGTACGTTACGACTCCCTGCTACACAGCTTACATGCATGTACTGGCACATACTGAGTCTAAGTCAGTCCCAGATGACGCTCCGAAAAACAGCCCATGTTCAATACTACTTGTAGGCTACATGCGCGCACTATCATTGCAGTATGATGCACTTACTGTAGCAAGGCTTTGCACAGTTGGCCACCTCTTCATCCAACGATTGTAGTAATCTATCACAGTAGCCACTTGTGTCTGCTGGCACATGACTTCTGACACCCAGACTACGTAGCACAGCCAGCAATGCGTACATGTACAAGGTCAAAGACAAAGGCAAACACACACACACACACACACACACACACACACACACACACACACACACACACACACACACACACACACACACACACACATGCACACATACACATACACACACACATACACACATTCACACACAAGATTGAAGATACACATTATGTATTCCCTTGGGACCACATCGTTGTGCACAGGTGAAGCAACCGCCCAGTTTCAGCCACCATCTGCTCCACAAGGCAGTTTTGGCACCAACTGTGTGGAATATGGAAGGGCCATGCTCGTTTCACAGGCCACCTGTGTTCGAAGACCACAAGACACAGGTCCAAGGGCTGATTACTGAAGCCAAGTTTCACCTCTATCATCTGTACTTATCCAGGAGATCCTCAGCCCAGCTCTGGCTCGTGTGGCTGCTTACCTGCATAGGAACGTTCATTGTCATCTTCTACAGTCTTCGCCTGCAGTAGTCAAGCACACACAATAGGTATTGCAGGATTATTCAGAGTGTGCACAGGACACATGTGCATATGTGGTGCATGCACCAAGTACATTATTGCTACGTCGTGGTGTAACGAGAGAGCTTGGAAGCTCAGGGCCCTACGCTATGCTTTTTTGCCTTGATGACCTAGACAAAAAAAAAGCATAGGGATGTTATAAATTCTTTAAAAAAATCCTTTTTTTTAAGACATAACCTGGGATTCGAACCCGCACTATCGCGCGCCCTGCATGCATCCCCCGATACACTTCGCATACATACTAATTCTTCCAAGTTGTTTCACATTGTGATCTTGCATTTGAAAGCCCTATTTGAATATGCATTGTGGCCAGCCGTCTTTGATGGCACGGTACGGTAGGGGATAGGTACGGGACAGGTACGGTCGAGGGTAATACGACACCGTCTCCCGTACCGTACCATACCATCAAACACAGCTGGCCACATACAGCTGCCCGCAATATTCAAATAGGGCTTTCAAACGCAAGATAATAACGTGAAGCAACTTGGAAGAATGGGTATGAATGCGAAGTGTATGGGGGAATGCATGTAGGGCGATAGTGCGGGTTCGAATCCCAGGATATGCCTGAAAAAAAAAGGAGAATTGAAAAATTTATAACATCCTATGCTTTTTTGCCGTCAGATACGGATAGCGCCAGGCGTGACACAAACAAACAAACAAACAAACAAACACACAAATACCAAACGAGAGAGCTTGGAAGCTCAGCGCCCTGCGCTATGCTTTGTTGCCTAGCTCAGCGTGCATGTTGTTAGAACTGGTGGAAATGCTTTTTCCTTTGATTAGCTACATGAGATACTGAAGTAACGTCTTCTGCATAGCTATGGGACCGGCGCTGACTCTGCCGATCACGGGCGTTCTGGAGTCGACGGGATGTCTGTCCTGACGTTTCCTGGGACAGGCGCTGACTCTGCCGATCACGGGCGTTCTTCTTCTTCTTCTTATTATTATTATTACCGGTATACTGACGGCAACTAACATCCATTCTGATTGCATTTACTCGTCTCCCTACTTCGTATTTCTTTCCAGAAAATCTCCCCATACAGGAGGGATTCGTTTACATAATATGACTCCCTGCTATACATCTACATGACTGTATATAGGTACGTTATAATTATTATGCTATCAGCCTACATGCGATTCCCAGGCTGGTCGACAGGCAGCCCAGCCAGCCTGCTAGTGGGATCTCGGCCTCGCACACAAATCTACACAAAATGTTAATGCACTGAATGCATTCCCCCGATACACTTCGCATATATACTCATTTTCTTGATGGTACCGTACTCTTGATGGTACGGGACAGGTACGGGATAGCACCAGGCATGTCGATGGCACACACAAACAAAAATATTGTGGCCAGCTGTCTTTGCTGGTACGGTACAGTACGGGACAGATACGGGATAGCGCCAGGCGTGACACAAACAAACAAACAAACAAACAAACAAACAAACACCAAATTAAAGCTGTGTGGACCCTGGCTAGCGCCAGACGTTACTGAAGTAACGTCTTCTGCATAGCTACGGGAATTAAAGCTGTGTGGACCCTGGCTAGCGCCAGACGTTACTGAAGTAACGTCTTCTGCATAGCTACGGGAATTAAACCATCTGTTTACTGGCACTGTTATCGATCGGCTTCAGGTCAGCCAGGTCATCTTTCCAAGATTCCTTTTGGGTCTCTCCCCTCTCCCGGGGAGACCCACGTGACCAGTTGTGGCAGTGAGCAAGTACAAGTGTATGCGTATGTGTGCGTGTGTGTGTGCGTGTGTGTGTGTGTGTGGGCACTTCAAACAGCTGTGTGGTGGATACCAGGCTAAAAATAGTGGCGGTCAATTCATCAGCCTTGCAAGCTGTTGAATGGTGTAATCCCAGCACAAGTTGCTATGTTTAACATAGCTGTTCGCTATCATCGCTTCCGCGATGGGCATGTCTGAGGCCTGAGTGTGTGTGTGTGTGTGTGTGTGTGTGTGTGTGTGTGTGTGTGTGTGTGTGTGTGTGTGTGTGTGTGTGTGTGTGTGTGTGTGTGTGTGTGTGTGTGTGTGTGTGTGTGTGTGTGTGTGTGTGACCAGATCCTCCCATTGCCATTTTATTCACACGCTGATGATCTGGCATGCCGGATTTACTAGTACTGTAATACCCGTAGATATGCGATATGACCGAACCGATGTTTTTTTTCGTTTCACATACTGTACAAGTAAATGTTTCAGGTTTGGTGCATCGTCATTACAAGTATTTAAAATACTTGTCAGCAGTCAGTTGCTAGTACAGTGTATCATCATCTTAAAATGCATTGGATTACATGTACCGCTATGTAACAGAAATCAAATACCGGTACATTGGGCCCACGGGTGGATAGATGGAGGGCATGACAAAGTAAACACATCAAACATCTCGAATTCTCAATACCTTCTGCCTCCAAGGAAGGTCGCGCTTGTTCTTATCGTACCAGCTAAGCGAGGATTTCCTTATGACAGCAACGTCACAATCTTCAAGATCATGAAGCGAACACTCACGTGCACTCATCTTAGGCGAGTTTATGAACAAGGATCTTACACGAACGGGAGAAAAGAAGAGAGAGGCGTTTGAGTAAGGTCTGAACATGAAACAGATTGCTCCTCTCCTTCTTCTTTTCATTGATTTGAAAGTATTACTATTATTAGTTCGTCACGATTCGCGCCACGTGCACGACTGCACGTGCAGTTCAACGACGGCATGCGGGCTTCGGAGACGCGCTACATGAAAAAGCTCGAAGTAGCAAAAAAAAGAAAGAAAGGCAGTTGTTTGACTTTTGCCTTTTGCCAAAGTTTTGGACCAGTGACAGATTACAGTGTCACTGTCAGTGGATCGTAGACAGCATTGTGCCGAGACTTCGGATTGCTTGCACCGTTTTCATTTTGCTGACATGGTGCATGCTGCCCTTTGCCTTTGGATGACATATTCCCTTTGAAGCCAGGCTGTTCACGAGCCAAGAGAGTGCTCGCACAAAGATACTGACAAAACAGCGAGTTGACATGGCACAAGCCCCATGTCAAATCAAAGAATAACTTCTGGAGCAAATGTATGCCACCCCAAGCACTGTACGTACATGTAGTATTTGAAGGTGGAGTATTGCAACGGTGTATCTCATTCAGAGAGTTGCCCTTCTTGCGGAGATCACTGAATTTGTGCGAGCGACTCTCATGCACATTGGAGAAAAATGAATCGACTATGGTGGTTGGCCCAGGTTATCCAGGCCTGTTTGGTCCTGGTCGTCAGTAGCAAAAAAGAGGTTAGGAATTGTCTGGAAGTTCACAAGGTCGTCTACTCTTTCAATCATGAATAGAAGGAACCTATTATGTCCTGACATTTCGTGTGTCTCTCTCTGTAGGGAGAAGATAAAGCATTTCTCCTCGAAGAACGCAAGCGTTTAGTCGAGACTCCCTGTACGGAGGCCCATGATCTCAACTCGGCTGTGAGCTTGAGAAGACGTGGGAAGGTAATGACCTGGCACTAAATTTATATTGCATGTCGGTAGTTTGGAAATGCACTGAAATTGTAAATTGAGATTTGAGATTTGGTGAAAATAGTGTGAGATTTTCAACTCCTTTTACCGTATTTCTCCAGTAAAACAGTTGCTTAGTTGCTCTCGATTATACCGTATGTCGCACCCGGCCGTTTTCAGGTCTCTGCCATGTCCTTTCAATATAGTCCACTTGAGTAGTAAGTCGTGCTCGATTGTAAATCCTGTTATGTAACTTGGATTACAGACACACACTGCTATGCACTGCTAACACAATTTAAGTACAACCCCTTGCAACCAGGACTGGGACTTGGAGGAAGACGATCAATATGCTTCATTCACCACAAGTTTCAACTAGAGTGCTCGCTGAAGAACGTGGAGCTCAAGAACGTCCAGCCTGAAATACTAAGAACGCCACAGCCTAAAGTTAAGAACGGCGGTGTTGGTTTTCTGGCAGAATTTGAGATACTTATGATCCAGTACGGATTGTTTCTAAGAACGTGCCATAAGAATGCAGCCAGATTACTGAAAAAGAAGAGCGTCCCTAACCCAGACTCTACTATACCGAAAGAAGTAGGTGCGGAATGTAAAGAATCTAATGTGGCAACGCTGAAAAGCGCTGGGGATCATCAGTCGGAAGTTATGGGACAGTGACTCAACACGATTTGCAAACTTGCTCCAATCGCTTCGATTTTGGTCTCATTCGATTATCCAGAGCAAGTAATGCAATCCTGGTTGAGGTTGTGGCCTGCTCGCTCTGTGATTTCACTTTCCATTCCCCTAGATGCTACAACGCCATGGCTGCTTCGTGTCTGTGGGTTGCTTGCTTTTAAAATGAGACCGCAGTCCCGAGCTGTCTTCTCTAATGAACAGCAGGGCATGCTGCTTGTTCCGGTACCGGGAATGGACGTGAAGATTAAAAAAAACCTTTTGCACATCACCATTCTATTCTGTGTTCGCGTGTGTGCACATGCTCGTTTTGCAATTATATTTTTGTTTGCTTAGATCAGCGAGGCGTTGCCATGTTTACTGGAGCACACGCTTGGAAATCTGAAGTCTGGCTGGGCATGGTGAGCACATGTAATAAGTGTTCGGGGTAGCTGACGCATGTTCTGTTAGTATTGTAGGTGATTTTATATTTTCAGTGGGAGAATCTTTAGCGATTCCTTAGCCAGCCCAATTTTGCGACGGCACATATTAGTGACTAGAATCTCAAGTCAAAACGGTGTCGTAAATGCAAATCCGAGGGATACAAGGCCGTCTTGGTAAAATTGCTAAAATTAGACCAAGGCTAGAGTTACCTGTTTTGTAGTATACTGCATCAGAATACTCGTATTGATGATGCACATCCTAGCACCGGGATGTTACTTTGCCGTTGTGCTGCAGTGTTTTGCATACGAGTATTGTCGGCCATGCCAAATTTCAATATCATGCAAATTGTTCTCACGTAGCAGCAGCTTTGTGGTCTGTATCTGTAGCGTAACGTCAGCGGCCACACATAGGAATACTTCATAGTCATGCTTGAAGTCAGGATGTAGGCGTCTACACACTGCATGATGCTGGCCATCATGGGCTTGCAAGTGGCATGGATTTCTCATTAGCTCACACCCTTTTTCTTGCACTGCTGCTTGTGTCTGGGACTACAGGAGCAATTTGGGCGATGCGTATCGCCAACTCGGAGACAAAGCCAATGCCAAAATTGCTTTCAAGCAAGCATATCGCCGAGATAGTAAGAGCATAAGTTGCTTGTTTTCATTACATGCACACCATTGCAGTTTCTGCAAGGAAGTCATGACGAAACCCCTATTATTGCAGGCGCATGCACGAGGAGGACAAGTTCAAAATCTCACTCACGTATGTATGACCGCCGCAGCACTCTTGTCCATGATCATGATGAGCGGTGCCCTGTGAACTCTTTCCTTTGCAAGCGTGTTGAGTCTGAGAAGTTGCACAAGTTAGCTAGTTGATACTGGACAGTATACGGTAAACTCATCACATGATGCATATCATCACACGATGCATATCATCACACGATGCATATCATCACACAAACGGCATGCCCGCCCAATGAGATTTGTTCCACACTGAGCTGTGCAGCTTGCAAGGGAGAGAGAGAGAGAGGAACACTTAGTTCCATCTCTGAGCCTCATGCTCGAAGTGTTCATCGGGTAACTGCTAACTGACTGTTGGGGAGTCCGAACATAAGCGCAAGGAAGTGGAGAGGTTATCATGTCTGGCTTAGTGTGGATTACAGTCATTACACATGCACACTCGCGCACACGCGTGAAGCAAGCAGAGTTGACAAGAAGCAAGCTGTGCGGTGCATACGTGTTTGTGTGAACATGAGAGCTAGAGGTAATTGGGAGAGGTGAGGTCTAGATGTATATGATGGTATGCAAAACTGGAACGTGAGAAGGAATTTAGAAATCTTAGCAACCAGGGTGCAAACAACAGGAGCAGCAGGGCTAAAGACTCACAGTTAGCAGGTTCAGGTGATCTTGGGGACAAAGGTATGGAGGTAACTTACCAACCTACTTTTGTCCTAAAGATCACTGGAACCTGCTAACTGTTGTTGTCCGCAGTTTTTTTCCTTTTGTTTTCTTTTAGCTTCTCAGCTCTGCATTCTGCCGTATACCTCTAGTCCAATCCACACCTCTCCTACCATATACCTCTAGCCCTCTTACCCAGGCTGTTCACACGTTGACACTGGTGCGTGTGCACCACGGCTTGCTTTTTCTTAACTTTGCTGGCTTCACACGCATGTACACGTGTGTGTAATCCACGCTAAGCCGGACACGATGGCCTCTACAATTCTTTCCTGCGTTTTAGGTTCAGATTCCCTTACAGCCAGTCCAACAGTTCCCTGATGATCACTTAGAGCATTGAACTCTGAGATATAACCACGTTTTTCCCCTCTCTCTCTCTACTAGTATTGTATGTTGCACGTCATCATAACTTCATTACACCATGGCAGCTACAGTGTTGCTGTTGTGGAAGTGGGGCTGTGGGGCTGCCCTTGAACTTACGAGTGCTTCCCGAGGTTGAAACTGCTGTCACGGTGGATTATATTGCCAGGACAAACTGTGAAACACTTCGTAACTATGGCTGTTTCTGGTTTCTTTCTCTCCCTTCTTCTTCATGCTGCTGTAGTGGGTGTGCTGCCGTACATCCGACGCTTTGACTGGGCCGGTGAGTATTCCCTGCAGACACGTTGCTTATGGTCAGTGTTCAATTATGTTGTATTGTCCAGCTGCTTTGAGCCAAACACTACGCTGTGCTATGCTACAGTAGCTGCAGTACATCGTTGTAATTACTAGCTTCGCTTGTTTTACGTTGGTCTGCCCCACCGACCTTTGGGTATGTAACAGCAGCAGCCCTGCACAGAAAATTATCATGCACCTTTACTGTCGTAATGAGTAGAGAACTCTGCTACATGAATGTCACCAGGGGAAAAAGATGATGCCGGCACATGTACTTTCTCCGTGCACTAACATATATTAGCTTGTTTTCTGTTTGATCAACATTTACAATACGTAAGCCAGAAGTGGTAGAAACTACCTGAGTTATGTACAGTATTGCATACCAGTATGAGTGGTTGACTACATTCTTCTTTCTGCCTCTTTTCACACACGTTGTTCACATGTAGGACCCTTTCCAATTGGAAAGCTGGAGGTTGATGGGGACCCGGTTGCGGCGCAATATGGTGACGTGGTGTCGGCGTGGAGAAATAGATCTACGGCCACGTTCTACTCCGAGCTTGTTGGCCGGGAGCTGAGATGGGAAGAAGTTGATGCGGTGAGTGTGTGATGGTTTTGAGTCCTAGGGCTGAAACGGTTACACATTTGAGCTTAACGGTTAGCTGTTGGCATAACGGTCGGTTATAACCTTTAAGACTGCATTGTGGAAATCACTGTTTTTGCCGCCATTTTTATTCCTTTTTTGCCGAATTTTCATGATGATGTAATTATTATTATGACTTAATACTTGAAGTTAATAGTGCAAAGCAGATCAAATTGACATCACCAAATCATCTTAACCCATTCAGCGCTACTGCCTATGGTGCTCTGCATATAAATGCTAAAAACAGGGCCAATAGCAAGTTGTAAAACTCTGGGGTTCTGGCAACTGGGGTCCTCAAATATTTTGGAAATGATTGCCAAGACTACTAGTATCAACCACAGGGTGACAGAATCGATACAGTCCCCAAAAAGAATAGCACATCACAAAAGGGGACGCAAGTTTGCTCAAATTGCGTGAAATACCCTAAATGCGTGCAATTGCAGCTGAAAGATCGCTCAAAAGAGAAGAAAAAAGACGCATAGTGTTAGGGGCCGTCCGTAAATACATGTATTTACTTAGAGACGTCTAACAGGCGTTTCTTTCTAGACCCACCCCCCAGAAACGCTCCCCCCCCCCCCACCCCAGAAACGCTGAAGATCGGTTGCTTGACCAGAGCGGACACACTTCAGTGCAGTGTTCTTTGACAAGAACACCATGGCATCCACAGACTCGGGACTAAATGAGCAACGGAGTTTGTTCACCAGAATGCCACACGCAGAGAACACTCGTTCTGACGGCACAGATGTGGCAGTCAAGCACAGGACCTTCTTCGCGACAACACTGAGGCTCGGGAAACGGTCAGCGTTAAGCTTCCACCAAGCAAGAGGGTCTGCCGAATTGGGGGCCTGCCACTCTGCAAAGAACATTACCACTTCTTGCTCTGCAGAAGCAGACAGGCACATTTCCTCATCAGTGCTAGTTCCAAAGAGCATATCCAAACCACTTCTTGCTGATTTCCGCTTGGCTGGAGGCTCTGCGCCAGGTCCGGACGCTGATGTTGTCACTGTGCAGGCAATGAGGGATGTCTTGAGATCTTCTGCGCAGATTCACCGTCTACTGTGATGTGCTGCATAGGGCAGATGGCCTTGTCAATGCCATCATTAACGCTTGACCCTTCCGGGGCTGAAAGATGCATGATTAAGCGATGCCCACCCGATTTTTTCGGCACGACACCAAGGCCTGATGTGCGGAAGTGTTCACATGGTGGGGATGAAAACGGCCCTGCTGTGTGCCCGGACATGCACTCTTCCCGCATGTGAGCATCCACAGCATCAGGGTAGTCAAAAGCTGATCTAAGATTCTTGCTAAAGGTAGAATGCGTAACGCCCTTAAAGCCAATTTTACAGGCAAAACGCAAGTGATCGATAACAGCAGAAGCAAATGAGCGATCGGGGTGTGCATCAAGCTCCTCGCTAAGGATATCTACGTTAATGGGGGTAAAGATTTTGTGAGAAGACAGTGGCAGAGAACAGTGCTTAGAGTGCTCGCTGGTGGCTGCGGCGGTCAGTCAGGATGATGGTGATGCGGTGGTCTTCTTGCACGTACTAGCGGGGTGGGACCCAGCGCAGGTCAGACAGTCATGGCGAAAGCGGCAGAAAGAGACGTCACAGTGCCCTGCATTTAACTTTTTACAGACCGGGAAACATGTATGCCCACTGGCAAACTTAGCAGGTGGCTCTTGTGCTGTGCAAGCGGAAGCATGGTGACCCGGTTTCTTGCACTTGGTGCAAATGGTCACGGCCTGGCCTGTCAGACAGACAGCATAAAGGTCAGGGTGGACGACGGCTAGCCGGCGCGACGCATCATTTGCCGCAGCGCGTCAGACGCGAACGTCGTACTCCATTACCGCTTGAAAACGGAATTTGGTGCTGGCCTCCAGAATGTGATGCTGGTATACCAACAGTTCGTTCAGGCAGACTGTGCGTTGCATGCCTACAATGATGGACAACACTGTCCACGCTTCGGCCCAGGCCACTATAGACTCGATTCTTCGCTTTTTCTGCCCGACTTGGGCTTGCACTACTGACCCATCCGAGTCATCCTCAAGCCTGACACGTTTGGCTGAGGGTTCAGCGGGCTCTGCTGAGGGGCGCAGGAGGAGTGCTAAATCTACGAACTCCCCTCGCAGCACTTTCTCCACCACTCTCTCGTCCACATGTGCAATGCAAGGGGGACGGGCATGGGCTGTGTGGGCATGTAGTGGGGGTGCGTGTACAGGCACTTCGAAGTCAGGCCTACCTGCCGAATTCAGGTCTTGAGCACGGGCGGCCTCGGCATCCGGCTCACCAGAGTCGTTCCCGGAAATGGCCTCTCGAATGGAGGAGCAAATTAGCTCGTGGATCTCCTGCTGCTGCTGGTTGGAGAACGAACTCATGGTAGGCTACAAGTCGACAGTAGAAAAGAAAATTCGCACAACACTGCTGATATTGCAAGCCAAGGCGTTCAAACAAATTTGTTTGCATAGAAAGGTCTCGCTGCTGTTCGTTGCCAGCAAGGCTGCGAGTCCCACGCACAACACTGCTGATATTGCAAGCCAAGGCGTTCAAACGAATTTGCTTGCATAGAAAGGTCTCGCTGCTGTTCGTTGCCAGCAAGGCTGCGAATCCCACGCCTGCGCATGTGCCATTTTCCCCACGCTTGGGGACGATGACAGCCGGCGTTGCGGACTTTCTGCGAGGCGCTGGCTGCGAGTGCTTCTGTGACATAATAACTTTGGTTTGCCTGTTGCAAACCTACATTATACTGGGCAAAAGTACCGGGTAAAATCAAGTGAATTTTGCTCGTATACCGTATGCATGTCATGGCAGTGCACGGTCACCGTTTTTTACAGCCTGGGCGGTTTTCGGGCATGGGCAAACTCACGGGATATTAGTGTAGATGTCAATTCGATGGGCACTATTTCAGTCATGGGCGTTATTTTGAGTGGGTGTACTCGTATTCATGGAATTTAACAGTAGGGCTCTTTGACAAACACACTTCCTGATCCTAAATCCTTTTTCCTTTGTATGCCTGTGTATGCGTGCGCGTGTTTGTACATGTGTTTGGAAATTTGTGCCCATCACTTTGCAGGCTGGCGATCCGGCTGGAACTGTGCGTGTGCAGCCAGATGTTGATTGGAATGACTTGGTGAACGGAATGGGCTCCATGGGATTATTAGAATGGCAGGTAATTGCTTCTAATATATATGTTAATTGAAGCGTCTATAGCATCAGGTGCTTGTCGACTCATGGCATAGAGCCCCCTCCCCCTACCCACACAAAGTAGAAATGATTTTGTATATATAGTTATTCAGACATCTCAGTTTGTATTGTAGTTCTAGCGTTCTATCACCTATATGCTTCAGGAGAAATACTGGTATATCGACCCCGCGTCGGGTGACAAAGCTCTTCCAATAGTTCTACTCAATAAATCATTTTGTATTCCTGTTGATTGCCTCTTTTAAGGCATGGTTTGTCGCAGAGTTTGCCGTTAACCGTGATGCTACCTATGTCGTCCGCTGTTTGGGTGAGTTTCCAACTGATAATTTCTCTTTGTTCTAGAGCTATTGAGTGCAATATTTATATACACACTGGAATGTACAAGTAGTTGTGCGTAGGATTTCTGGGATGCACTCGGAGCTCTCTTATTCAGTTCTCTCACTAGCCGATGGGGGAATCACAGTAGTGAGCCATTCTGCACAGTGCGCTCAAAGCAGACGTTTCTGCTACTGTTATGCATGACATAGCTTGACTGTCGTCGCTAATTGTGTTCTCATTGACATAGTTTGATTGCTGTCACTAATCATGTGTTCTGCTGATTTCCATACTCTTGTACCTGCAAACCAAAGATGTCAACACTGTGTGGATTGATGACAAGATGATCAACGGCGATGTGTACCACCGGGAACAGTTCTGGTAAGCAGCTGCTCTGAGATGCACAGCAGCAGCACGCTCATGTTCATCAAGTCTGCGTTTCCAGCACTGGGCTGCTTCTCAGCTAGCCGTGATTCTCCGTGTACTACGTACATGTATGCGTGTGCATCTTGCTAAAACACGACCCCTGGGCGAAGCAGAATCTTGACATGTTTGTTGCGGCGAGCGTTGTCAAGTAGCGAGAGTAGTCACTACCTAGTAGCATGTACATCACGGCAGCCACATTCTGTTGGAAGCGAGGCCACATGTTAAGAATGATGGAAGTGGTTGTACATGTAGTAGTGGTGCTGCTGCTGCTGGTGCTGGTGGTGCTGCTGCTGCTGCTGCTGTGACTTGGTTAAACGTTAGGATGTATTGCTGACACACTGATCTGCATGATGTGGCCTGCCCTGCTCTCTTGTTGCGTTTCAGGTTCTCCATTCCATTGGAGTCCGGTCTCCACTTGTTCCGTGTCAAACTGCGCACCAAGGCGCAACTGGGCGTAAGTGGAAACTTGACAAAGTGCCATACAAAACAGTTACCCCAGAACCCATTTTTCCATTTTCAAAATAACTGTATTGCAGTGCGAAATGCAACGTACTGGGCGAACGCCTGACTTCACCCCAGACAAATGTGCCTTTATGAACCCTCTAGTACAGACTATCGACTGTATTTCGTTGAATGGCCTGAAAAAACTCAAAAATCGGAGAATGAGTTAGGGGGGGGGGGGGGGGGGGGGCTGTGCCCCCCCCCCCCCTACATGTATCTACCCCCTTTGGCTAGAACCCTGATGTTCATTTTGTTTTTTTCTGTATGACATGGGGTTATTACTTTGAGACTATGCTCTCATGTACTACAGTACATAATTATAATGCGTGTATTGTATACTCTGCATACTGCTATGTGTCTGCCATACATTGTTGTTGAAATGGACATAATTATTGTTTCAATGCTTTTGTTTGCTTTGTCCTGTGCTTCTGCTCTGTAGGTTTTCCGCTGTGAATTTGCCATACAAGGTAAGTTGTGGATGGTATGATTCGGTACCAGTTGTCCAGCTGGTCTTCACCAATCTTACTACGCGCACGAAGGGCAGTCCCACTCACCTCAGTAGTTCCTGTTCGGAAAATAATTGTGGTGGCACCCAACTCTGGGTTTTACTTACACGGTGCACCTCCGCTTTGTGTTGTGTGAACAGTCTGATGTACAGTCAGACCTCGCTTATCCGGTCCTTTTTATCCGGATCCCTCGCCATCCGGAAGAAAATAGCTGGTTACAGATCTACAGCATACGCAATGCATCCTACATAACCGGTGTTCGGTTATCCGGTTCCCTCGCCTATCCGGACATTTTTGTGGAAAACGGATGTGTGCGGTTAAGCGAGGTCTGACTGTATTCATCTTGAATGCTGGCGGTCTTCTAACGATGGCTCAAGATTACCAGGAGATGTTTTATGAATTTCTTTTCTTCTGGCTTACAAACTCCATGTGTATAGAAAGTCCAGCGTAAGAAAATCAATACGTCTCTATTCAGAGTTTCATGCTACTGCGTAATCATCAGAAAGCTATCCACTTTGAAGGACACTCTATGTACATGATATTTTGTGTTGTGCTTGTCTCCTCTAGATGGCAATACAATGGCTATCCATCATCCTCACTTTGTACCCGAGCTACTGGCACGGCACACTCTCAACGGTCTCCTTGCTGTTCCCATCTTCAATCGCAACGGCAAGAAGTGGCTGGACCCATCCACGTTTAGGTAACTCGGGAGCTTTTTTCTACTGCAAACCGCCCAGTATTCACGTCACTAAATTTTCGCGATCTTGCAAGGTGTAACAAACTGTTAATGTGCCGGTGTGTATGGTTGACCGGGGTGGTGGTAGCGGTGGCGCATGCATGTGGATGTGTGTCCACAGACAAAGTTATTACGGTGTAGTTGTACTATACAGCTCTCTGTATGCTCTGCACAACATGCATCATTCTAGATATTACAATGTATGTATGTAGGTGTATACTGTCTAGTTGTGTATATGTACATGTGTAAGTGGCATTGGTTTGTGTGTGGGTGAACAGGATATCGCTGTCAGTTCAGTCCAAGGAGATACCACTCTCAGTCAGTTTACCAGAGGATCTGCCTCAGCTACCTATCGCTCCTGGTCAGGTATGTTGTGCACTGTATGCGCTCACGAGGGAGCTGATGCATGAATGCATGCTAGCCTACTTATAATGATATCCTTGTCCATGCAACTGGCTGTAATGGATCAGGTTTGACTAATTTTAGTGCTGATGATAGGGGCCAGCTTTCTGTGTTGTGACGGTTTGTTTGGGTATCATGTTCCCTGCTTTGGGCAGAGAAAGTATGAGTGAGTGAGTGAGTGATTGAGTGAGAAGATGCAAGTAGAAGAGTCAGCTGCAGAGTCGAGCAGGGATGTTTGTATCTCTGCATGTAACTGAAAGAGAGCAATTTTGTTCTTACTGCTGGTGAATTTCAGCCATTGTTGGTTGTGTTTGTTCGTGGATTCCTGTGCTGCTATCTAGCTGAGCACACTGGTGGTGCAATTGTCGAACAAGGCTGGCAGCGAACCGGGAACGGATCTCAATGGCTGTCCTCCACCAAAGCGTGGTCAACCGTGAGTGCTTGCCTTGATGATTAAATACATGTATTAAATGGTAATGATAACAAATACGCGGAACACACACACTCACACACACACGTGTGCATGCACACACACCTTGAGCCTTGAACCTTGAACCTTGAATACTCATCTACAATCAGGATCGGTGTCAGGCAGAGCAGAAGCGGAAGTATTTCTTTAAATCTCCAGGGCGGGAGAAGACACGACCACATACGCAGCGGAATTCCTTCACCACAATCCGCTGCGGCTTCAGACGACGGCACAACTGCCTCCATTCACCACGACTCTGTGCGAGCTCGCACCAATGCTCCTCAGGAATGTCAATCATACAGAAATCCTGCTGCACAGCATCCCTCCAATGCCGCTTTGGGCCACACCGTGGGCGGGTTTGTGGCAGCTCCGCAACGAGCACCCTCCGCAGGAGACGAGACAAGTCACAGAAGTACACACGCACGCGCGCACCCACACACACCCCTCCCACACACCCCTCCCACACACACACACACACACACACACACACGTGCATCTTGTTCAGCGGGTTTGATGTGGTGAGGAGCAGCAATCTGAATATTGTTCATGTATTTTGGGTACATGTGTGTGTGTGTGTGTGTGTGTGTGTGTGTGTGTGTGTGTGTGTGTGTGTGTCTGCGTGTGTCTGCGTGTGTCTGTGTGTGTGTCTGCGTGTGTCTGCGTGTGTGTCTGCATGTGTGTCTGTCTGTGTGTGTCTGCATATCTGTGTGTTTACGTGGCAGTGACACCTATGTGCAATACAGCATCCGCATTGCCACCAGTGGAGTGGGCAAGACACACGAGACGCGGCTGAACATTCGCTGCCGCAACTACACTAACTCTTTCTTGTTTACCTTCATCGATCATGATGGCTCGGTAAGCTAGTGCCAGGGGAGTGAGTGTACCAGTAATGAGTGTGTGTCAACTCAGTCATCATGCAATTGTTGTCAACCATTCACTAGTATAGGCTGATTGAGAACAATATTCATTTGCACTGTACTCGATACGGTGACAAAGTTAACATGTGAAATAGACATTGTACATGTTTAGTGAAGCGCACTGGCTCGTGTGTGTTCGTGCACACATGTGTATGTATGCAATACTATGCATGTGTGCACCCATGTGTGTGCATGTGTCATTTGTGTGTGTGTGTGTGTGTGTATGTTTGTATGTTTGTGTGCTAATTTTACCATTTGTCTGTCGTGCTGTATGACAGGTCCAGCATGCTGCTGCCATCCGGCCAGTCGGGGATTGCCCAGAGTCAGGCTGCCCAGTGAGTTTTGCCAAGTATTGCTCGAGTCATAGCAATGCATGCGTGCCGTCACCCTCCCTGTACAATAGCCCCGTGGTTGTAGCCCATAGCTATTCTTGCTGGTCATTCCAGCTGCTGCTGCCACTGCTCCTGTCGCTGCTGCTGGTGCTGCTACTGCTGCTGCTGCAGCTATTACTTAGGAGGCAGCCACCCAGTCCTTGTCAGTATTGTCATGTGTGCGAAATCCTGAACGGGGACCTCTTTTGCAATGCGGGGATGGGATAGTTTAATGTTTAGTTGAAGAAGTTTGAAGAAGACACTGACAGGCAAGGAAACCTGGGCTGATTGAGTGTCTGTGAGCATGGATCCAGCACTGGCCATGATTGTGTATGCTGTGTGCATGTACTGGTATCAACAGCTGCTTGCCTGTAGTGTGTCTTGTGTCTTGTTCACTAGATTTGTCCTGTGTGTTTGTGTTACAGGTCATGCTCAGCATGCACGGAACAGGTGAGAGCATTGTCATTTTGCTGCTTTGCTTGTCTTGTGACAATTATAAGTTCCACACAAGCACCGGTCTCCTTATGAATTGGAGAGTTTGGCATTGCCTGTGTGAACTTCCCTCTACGAGCCCGTAATTGTAGGAGAATCTGCTACAGAAGTACTGCAGTAGGGACATTGTCATGTTATTTGTGGTCATCGACTAGAAATGTGGCCTTCTTAATCCATCTACAAACCTTCAAGTTTTTCCAGTATGATCGACAAATTCCTTGCGTGGTATCAGGTTTCTGCAAGAGACGTGTGCATTTTTTGTTCGTTTTTTATGTGTCAATGTACGCATCTTTTGTGCGTCTGTGATTGAGTACACATCAGTGCTTGCTTGTATGTGAGTGCCTGTGAGTGTGCACCATATCCATCGATGATTCATCTTGTGTCTGTTTGTGTGTCCATGTAGGTGTTACACCGGGCAATCAGGCAGACAGTTACAAGCATATGGAGAACGGCGAGATGCAGTACGGACTCGACACAGTCTGGACGCTGGCTCCCACTCGGTATGTTCCATGACTGCACTATCTGTACACATGTACGTAATGCTACAATGTCCTCACTATCATGATAAAATGAATGAGGTGCTGTACATGTGCGTGCAGTGGTCACGTCAGCTACACTTGTTACAAACATGCCCGTAGTAGTGCCTGCTGAATGGTGCAGGTAATCATGATGGTGCACCAGAAGGTTCAGTTGGTTTCCCCCATGAAAAATGAGATTTATTTCCACTCCATTTGCCAGTACAGTAGAGTTTTATCGTGTTTGTGCTACGCGGACGCGCACGTGTGTGTGTGTGTGTGTGTGTGCATGCGTGTGTGCATGCGTGTGTGTGTGTGCATGTGTGTGTGCGTGTGTTTGCGTGTGTGCATGCGTGTGTGTGTGTGTGTGTGTGCATGTGTGTGTGTGTGTGTTTGCGTGTGTGCATGCGTGTGTGCATGCGTGTGTGTGTGTGTGTGTGTGTGTGTGTGTGTGTGTGTGTGTGTGTGTGTGTGTGCATGTGTGCGTGCGCGTGTGCGCGCGCGCGTGTGTGTGTGTGTGTGTGTGTGCTTAGACATGGTGCCCATAACTGGGAAGGACCCGGTGCTCTCACCGCACTGACTGCGTTGAAGGCTTTGGCCGAGGTAGGGAAATTGTCTTCTCGTACGTGTTTATGTGTAAGCGCGCTCTTGTGTTTTCCTGTGGGTGTGACACTAACATGCTCGTGAAGCTGAGAATACGTTCTGGCTTTTTCTGTCAATTGGTTGTGGCCCCTCCAATACTCAGGCAATAGGCCATTCTACTTTGAAGCTAAACTTTCGCTGGTCTTCTTGCCCAATAGTCCCTATACACCACATGTACATGCAATTGTTAGATTGACAGCATGAAACAAGGTGGAGGACACTGTGTTCGGAAACAGTGACATCTAATACTGGTTTTTAACCAGTGTTAGGTGATTTCATACCACATGTACATGTGTAATTATTGATTGTTGTTGCTCTGGATTTATGTGTAGCTGGTGAAAGATAATCCCTGGATTCCTCACAAAGTGGACGTGAATCGTGTGCTATTTGCCGGTCACTCCATGGGCGGTCACGGTTGCTGGTAAGTTACCAGAGAGACCATTACAAGTACTGTCTGTATACCTGAGCATTGGTGGTATGCTCTTGTGCCGCTACTTTGACTCTGCATAGCAGCACAGTCGTGCATCCCACCCCGTATGTAGTAGAAACGATGTCCAAGCGCCTTTACTTTAACACGCTGGAATCGTTGTGTGATAACAAGCTGCAGTGGAACTACCTTTCATGCAATTGTTCAGTATGTGTGTTGTGTTCCAATCCACCATCATGGCGAATTGAGTTTTGCTTTCCTGTAAGAGAGGCTTTATGAGCTACAGTGGAAACTCTGATGAAATGTACATGTACCCCCAAGGAGAACAATAAAGTGCACCTAGTGCCGGAGCCCAGAGGTACTTCTAATCCAAGCACACTTGAATATGAGGCAGTATGTACACCCATGCCCTGGACACTGTCCGTAGCTACTATTAAAGCAAGTGTACGTCTTATCCGAGTATGCACTCGGCGTGTTCCACTGTATTCCCCAAGGAAGGAGCTGAGAGAATCTGTCCCTGCTCTTTCTGTTTCTTTTTCCATCTCAGGCACCTGGCTACTCATTTCCCTGATTTGGCTCTTGGCGTGTCAACAGCGGCCGGCTGGAATACGAAGGAAGAGTATGGTTCTTCCAACTTGTTCTTTGTGTGAGTAGGGTGTGATAGCTGCTGTGTTTTACTTGTTGGTGTCTTTACCTGTATCATTGAAGCTCTCCTTGTCTGCACAGTGTAGGTGCACACACAGCAAGAAGAGCCAACAGAACATGTATACTGATTGATATGGTCATGTTTCTTGTCGTACCCGTGTGTTTCTGTGTGCAGGCATGACGTCAGCTCCAGTTTCATCGACCCATCTGTCAAGAGAGTGCTGGAGGTAAGACCACACACTTCTGATTGCCGTGCTCTTGTTGCAGGCGAAGTGTCTCCTTCCTAATATTCTGAATGCTTTCTTCGTGGATCTTGTCCTGATTGTAAGGACCAAGTATCCTACTTAATGCTCCAATCCTTTCTTTCATCCTACCCCCTGCGATGTATTCATCTATTTTTGGTGTTTGTCTTGAGCCGGGTTTGTGTTCTCTTGTAAAAAAACACAAAAAATGGGAGAGAAACAACAAAAAAGGTGCCGTCTACTGTTCCACCATCAGCTAAGCTATGGTGGTGTCTTGTGGACTCTTTTCTGCTGACTTGTAGGATTAATTTTTATGTGTATGCCATTGGTTGGCCCGCACTAAATCCGAGCACCACGACTTTCGCAAAATAACCATAATCATCTTGGCTGTTTGGTTTGCTGGTCTCTGTATCTGTTCTGTGTTTGTGCGATAACAGTCCTGTATTTCAGAAAATGAAGTGGATCGCCATGTGTCCAACTTGAAGGTGAGTAGCTATTCCCCCCCCCCCCTTTTTTTTCTCTGTGATGTGTCAACCACTTTTGCATTGACGCTCTCCTAACTAAGTTGTCTATCCTTGCTTTTCCATACGGTTGGAATGCTTTCAGCTATCTGTTAATGTGAATCATCCTGGTGCATTGCTGGGGAACTCGTGCTTGCCGCACGGTTTTCTTGGCGTGTTTGGAATCGGCTAGCAAGCCGCTGGTCCCACATGCAGGTGTAGCGGTATTCTTTCAGTTTCAGCTGATAGTGTGTGTTTGCTGTGTTGTGTTGGTGTTCTCAGGGTGTGCCAGTACTGGCTCGTGTGGGTGCAGATGACAGGACTGTACATCCATACTATCTAAGGTAGAGTTGTGGAGAATGCACAGCCATACCTATATACTCTTCCCCATTGCACTGTGTTTAAGTGTGTGTTTTTATTTTATGGACTTTGGAAGTTGCATTGCTGGCCAGTTCATTGAACAAATCAGCCTCTCTTGTTTGTCGTGCCACTGTACAGGCGTATGCGTCGTGCATTGGAAGCTTCTGGTGTCCGCGTGAACTACACAGAGCTGGCTGGCAAGGACCATTGGTGGTGGGATACGAAGTTAGTTTTAACTCGTGCTGCTTCTTTCTTGTTGCTGTTGTTGTTGTTGTTGTTGTTGTTGTTGTTGTTGTTGTTGTTGTTGTTGTTGTTGTTGTTGTTGTTGTTGTTGTTGTTGTTGTTGTTGTTGTTGTTGTTGTTGTTGTTGATGTTGATGTTGATGTTGATGTTGATGTTGATGATGTTGTTGCTGCTGCTGCTGCTGTTGTTGTTGTTGTTGTTGTTGTAACTCCCCCCCCCCCCACACACACACACACATCAGCCCTGTTTGCCACTGTTCATGCTTCAGCTTCATGAAATTCACATTGGACTTGCTATTTGGCTTGCTTGAGTATTCGAACTGAAGTGCTCATCCAGCTGTGCTCCCAGAAGCAAGCAACTTCTGCAGCCGCTGCTTTTCGTATTCTGCTATGAATAGTTGAGTAGTAAGGCAATGAAGATAGTGTGCTCTTGTGCAACAATGCTGAGACAATACTACAATTTTTTTATAGAATTAGGAAGTTCTGATCTCTTCCAATGTTGTGCATTGATTGCTCTTGGTTTATAGAACGTCCAATGATGGTGGTGTAACCGGTGACGAGGAAGTGAGGAGATTTGTGAACGAGGTCACTGCACCCATCAAGACCCCGGTCTGCAAGGCCAAGGGCGAAAAGGGCTGCGTTGCGGCGACATCACGCTACAGTCGCGGATACTACCTGACCGAGAAGATGCGGGCGCGTGGCACATTCCTGCTGACCGTGGTCAATCCGGCTTTCCAGGGCAGTGTGCGTGGTGTGGCAGTTGTGCAGCAGATCCTGGCTCTCCGCCAGTCTACGGTCAAGGTAAACAATGTTGATGCAGCGAAATTACTCACTTGGAGACTAGAAGCTGGCAGAAAGTTTGAATTCATACTGTTCGACAAGTAGTGCACACCCCCTTAGCAGAAGTTGAACATCTTTTTCTAACAGAAGGTCTAATCTTGACTTCTAGTGAAAAAAGCTTTCGGTACCAGCAATTCCTCTGCTGACACTGTATACTTTCAGAGAAGCATTGAGTAGTTTGTTGCTATGCACGGCGGCACCCTGCGCTATCCTTAACAGCAGGTGCCGGATGCTCCGACTGACGCATTAAGTGAGATAGATACTGCCAACTATATCCTTTCTCATTCTCACAATAAGTAGAAGATGAATAATTTGTTGTAACCCCTTTCTCGTTCTCTGTCTGTGCTTCCATCTGCTGCCGTGTTGTCAGCAGTTACATGTGCATGTACTGGAAATCACTGGTGAATGCCCATGTGTCCTATTTTGTTTTCCAGTTGTGGATGGCAGTGGTGTGTGTATGGTTTTTATTTTTCTTCTAAAGATCACCATCCAGCCAGGACGCGGCTCCCTTCGTACGGTCAATGTGCGTCGCTTGTCGTTCAGTGAGCCCGCCATCGCACCTGCCCAGTGGTCGGGCAGGAAAGTAGACGTGAGTGGGATTTTCGTTCTTGTTCCCTTGCTGCCAAGCTGGGACATTGTTGCCCTAGCTCTGGGCTGTGCTGTGGTATGATCATTGGATGGCTTCCTATGTTGGATCATTGGTAACGTTTCGACTTACTTGGCCACTTCATGTGCTAGCAGTCAGTCTTGGGTGTGTGACAGGTGTATTTATCCTAACTGTGTAGCCAGAGCAGCTAACGGGTGCATTCATTTATCCTAGCTGTGTAGCCAGAGCAGCTAACGGGTGCATTCTGTGTGGACGCAGTGAGAGACTTGCTTCCCTTTGTCAAACCAGTGGCAATCATTGCGCATTTCGCTCTCCTTTGATAGCCTGGCTGGAAGAGGAGGAGGACATAGTGAGTAACCATAACTTGCTGAACTGTGAGTGCAGTGCAGCCTTGTACACATGCTCACCCTGCTGTGTTCTAATAGTCCTGGGCTTGTGTGTGCTTGTGCTGGTGTGCTTGTGTGTAGATCGATGGCTCTGATGTTTCCGCTCTTATCAAGTCGGTCACTGCTGACAAGGCAGTGCAGCTGTGCCGCCCAACTGTTTCTGGTAAGATCATGTAACCGTACAGCATTTAGTCACTCTAGCTACTTGTAACATCTACCCATTCCCACTGCTCCTGCTGCTGCTGCTGGCTCCCGAATAGTATGCGATTTTGGATAAGCTATTTTAGGTTCAAAATGACAAATGCACACTACGCTCCGATTATGAAGATGCATGCCAAAGCAGTACATGCACTACTTTTCAATGTCACGTGATTGCTGGACTGGTGTGAGATTTGCCACCTCCGGCCCAACGTACTAAAGCCATACGCATGTTGCCTAAACTATTTGCTGTTTGTGCGAGTCGAGTCTATACCTGTCAAGTTGTCGCGCAGATCATCTTTGGAAGTTGGCAGCCAGCAGAGATAGATCACTTGCTCTAGAGTGTATGTCATTTTGTCTTGATTATTACCTTTTTCTCTCAAATCGAGGCTGTATATTTCACTCTGAATATACCTTAAAGGGTTCAAATTAGGGTCAAAAAGGGTGTGCATTGTATTCAGGTGTGTGTTATACTTCAGCGAATGCGGCATGTATCCTGTGGTAAGGCTATTAGGCGTTCTCCTTGTGAAGTGAGCTCATTAGCTGCTTTTTCTATTTGTTTTTTTTTTGCAGATAAATGGGGCGAGTGCAAGGATGCGGAAAACGAGAGGCTTGCGTCAACAATGGGTCCTGCACGTCGTGTGGCCGAACGTCCCTTCCTCATTGTTGTCGGTGAGTTGGGCTTGTCATAGTGGTAGCTACTGTGACGTGTCCGTCTTGTGTCGTTTATACTTCGAAGTGCCAATTAAAATCCCTGAGCCATTTGCAGAAAAATTTGAACCGCTCATGCGCTGTATAATACTGCCCAAACACCCTATCTTGCCAGAGCACCCCGCCTTGATTGATGACCGCCAGGGAAAGGAAAATGGTATGTCTGACTGCAACTAAAGGTCGTACGATATAGGAACCTGAGTGTGCTAGGGTCACGCTGGCCATTGCGTAGCTTTTTTGTCTTGTCTGCAGTTCGCTTCCACTTGAAAATGAAATGAGTATGGATTACCTGCACCACGTGCAATTTACGTACAGTGTACCGTATGACCTGCATGCGGAACTTGCTCATATGCCCCACCTCGAAAACATGACCACAAAAGGGCCCAGGTGGTGGAGATGATCTCGCATACTTTACAGTACAAGCGTTTGCAAGCTCAAAGTTACCTTTTTATCTGTCATCTCTTGTCATGTTGCTAGGAACATCTGGCTCCAGCGAGGACACAGCATCCCTGCACCAGGCAGCTCTCTACATCGCCAACCTGTTTTTCCTCATGTCGGACACTCTAGCCCCTGTTATTCATGATAGCAAGCTGTCACCGGAAACTGCTGGTAAGTACATATATGACTCATACTGGGTGTGTGTGTGTGTATGTGTGTGTAGTACTGTGTACATATGTGTGTGTGTGTGTGTGTGTGTGTGTGTGTGTGTGTGTGTGTGTGTGTGTGTGTGTGTGTGTGTGTGTGTGTGTGTGTGTACATATGTGTGTGTGTACATATATATGTGTGTGTGTGTGCGTGCGTGCGTGCGCACGCACGCACCCATGTGTGTACATGTACGTGTGTATGTGTGTACATGCACGTGCATATGCGTACATGCATGTGTGTCTTCATCTTTCAACATCGACCCAACATCTACCATTGTGAAACAATGGGTTCCAGGACCGCTGCAGTATGTAGTATTTAGAAATTTGTAAGTTTGGGTGAAGGGAGAAAGAGAGACTGAGGAAGAGATGAAGAGGGTTAGTGATACATGATGATGTTTATAGTGTCCGCAGGTCTAGGGCTGCGCAACGCCCGGCGCATACTTGAGTGCAGCGACTGGATTTCATTGAGCAGGACTGCAGTAAGCACGTATCTGTGCTGTAATCCTTTCTTTGTTATCACTCAGTTGACCTTTTTCACAGATGTACAACTCACAGACTTTATAAAAGTATAACAAATATTCTCACCTCTGTGTGCAGTATACTTCAATATAATATTATGTTTGTGTCTGTGTGTGTATGTGCATGCGTGTTACTTTCTTTGTGTATTTGCAATGCAGCTAAGTACAATCTCATCATCGTAGGTGGTCCACAGCTGAACAGCTTTGCCGAGTCAGCTCTATCACGTGTCCCCATTTCCGTTGGAAAGGGCGGTAAGTCACTAGACAAGTTATCCGTGATATGTGGTTGTTGTGTGTATAACACATAGTACACTCTTAGTGTAGTGTAGGCTTGACATTATGGCCATGGTACTTTCCCTTCTACCAGTAGGTAAGGCTGAATTAGGGTCGGTGTTCCTTTATCGAGGTGTACAAACTTCCAAAGCTATGAATAGTACTTGTGTCTGTTTGATGTTATGTGTGTAGCTCTCTGATTAGCACTAACTAGCCTGGCTGTTAGCCTCCTTGCCATCACCTTTTTGAAAGAAGTACTTCGTACCCATACATCTTACCATGTCCTCCGTGTACTAAGGAAGCAGTTCGATTCTGGGTTACTTTTGATAATGTGTCACTTCTGTTCAGTGGCTGCTGCTGAAGTGGATCCATCATGATTGCACACGTACCTCACTGATTCGATGATTATCCTGTATGCTTCGTTGATCACAGGCATTCACCGGAGCAGTCCTGTCATTCTGTCATTGCTGCTGTCTGTCTGTTCATGCAGGTATTCAGCTGCAGCACTGCACTTACAAGAACCCGCAGTCCGGGGCACTGGTGCTGACGCCGCACGGTGCAGCAGACGGTCTGGCCCTGGTCTTGGCCGGTAACACTGTGCAGGGAGTACTGAACGTCGCCAGCCTTGCTACACCCACCATTCCACCCATGGCACGTTCACCGGTAAGGCACATGCCCACTGTCATCAGGGGGGGGGGGGGGGGGCTGCTCTTTCAGCCTGCTAAGTGCTAACCCAGGGTCTTTTTTAAATACTCTTCATGCTTGCGTGCACTCCCATAGAGATGGCAACGTGTCACATGCGGATCTATAGTCAACGTAGCGTATTGTAAATAGTACTAAATACCCACGTTGTTCTGTTGTTCTGGCCCAACTAGGACGCTCCCTTTTGTGGTTGATCATCTCTGGTGAAGTCTATCTCCTCCTTTACATCTTTGTTCACGTATAAATATGTAAAACTTTAAAACTAGCGATTGGAGGAAAGAAATATACTGCGCATCTGCAGGCAGGCATAGTGGGGTGGTATAAAACCATGATTGAGAAACAGAGGGTACCAGGTTCAAGTCCTGCTTGGAAGCGGAAGGATTTTTCCAGCCATGCTGCGACGGGATCTTGTGACCTGGAACAAGGGAAATATGGATGCAGCGAATGGGATTTTCAGTCTTTGACCACTTTGGTGGTGGGTCTGATCTACTCACCACCCACTGCTTTAGGAGCTGCATCTGCGCCTTGATCCTTGAGGGTGGTGGCATTCCTACAGATGAGGAAGACTCGGTCAAACCGGGTCACGTGCAAATCGTGGTATTTATTATTTGGCTGCAGCCGAGCTCTCGCACAGAGTGCTTCCTTGAAAAGTGAATTATACTTTGTTCCATGAAGCAAGCAACTAACTTGCTACTTCTCTCTGACATCCGAAGTAGTATATGTGTGTGTGTGTGTGTGTGTGGACATCTTGAGGCAGGTCCGAGAGGCAGATTGCAGTGAAGCAAATACATTTCTAGGAGACAAAAAAAGTACAATTAGACAAAGGAAACGAACGAGCTACAGACTCTGCACAAGTGGCATTCAGACATTTTCCACAAGCACTTTCCTTCTGCCTGTATTCTTCCTGGTGAGAAGACATTTTGATACTCGCTGAAAGCTTCTGAATGTTTAGCTTATGAATAGCCTGAAGCGGGCTCTTTGCATGAGGATACAATATACAGCAAGAATGAGGATACAATATACAGCAAGAATGAGGATACAATGTACAGCAAGAATGATCACAGGAATAGTCACAGGAAAGCTATCCTACTCCATGTCCCCTCTCCACCTCACAGAAAAGCTGGCCGTGTGCATCACGTTTCCAGCAGCTTCCTGTCCCTGTGTTAGGCTCAGCTTGCTTACCGCGTGAGCGCACCCTCACCATTTCTAGTACATGTACATGTTACTTGTGTAATTGTATGTGCGTGGCAGTTTCCATAGTTCCATATATCTGTCCATGTTGTATATGCAGAGTGTAGCCAGTTCTCATGATTCTATCAATACATACACATGTACATGTACCAGGCTAGTGCTTCGAAATGTAGAGTGAGGGCTCTGTGCACTGTGGTGCGATGTCTCACTTTTCTCTCTCTCTCTTTCTTTCTCTTTCACTTTCTCTTTCACTTTCTCTCTCTCTCTCTCTCTCTCTCTCTCTCTATCTATCTATCTATCTATCTATCTCTCTATCTATCTCTGTCTGTGCTGTATAGTTCTCCAATCTCATACCGGACTATCTCGTAACGGGACCTGAGTTGGATGGACGTGGCCCAGCGGGATATCTATGTGCTGGTTTCTGGGGAAATAGCTGGAACTGGCAGCCTGAACTAGCATCATGCACTTGTTAGGCATGTGTGTATGTGCGTGTGTGTATGTGCGTGTGTGTATGTGCGTGTGTGTGTGCGTATATGATAGCACTGTTGTCCTTTTGTTTGGTTTATGCCCCGTGTGAGCTCCCTCTCTCTCTTTGTTAGACCTGTGCCTTATGGTAGCTATGTACTCTACATGTATATGACACTAGAATCTTTGTCCGTGTTTGTTTGTCCCCCGTTTAATGTATTTTTAGCGGACACCTGCTTTTGTTATTTTGTATTTTGTAGGCGTAAGTCCTATTAGGTCCTTTTGCCACTTCCTTCTGGCTCCCTTGTACAAAGGTTCACTAATAGAATAGTAATATTGGAGCAGCTATCGTTCTGACAGTTTTATGTGCTATGAGAACGTGTCGTAGTAGTTCCTTTCAGCTGGTACCCAGCTGGACTGAAGTAGTTGTGAGGAAAACGTGTCAAGATAATAGATTTGTATGTTCAATATTAATATTCAAACTCATGTGCTGTGTTGCCACTTGTACATACTACCTATTACTCCCATTGCGAATAACCGCTGTGGTATTTACTCGATGAATTGCCATTCCCTTTTGATATTTTTCTGAAGATTTGCTTTTCTATTTTAGAAATTACATGATTGTATGATTGTTGTTTCCACTATTTCCAGAGGATTTTATGCTGGCATATTTATCATGCGTTGCTAGCTGGCTGTGCACAAGTACAGGTATAATTATTATTATGTGCTACAGTGTGTTTGTACTTGTATTGTGTGGTCGGTGTTTTCAACGCCCAAAAATAACAAAGCGCCCTGATATTTTTGTGCTACTCGGAAGTAGGAGCTAGCAGGGAGTTTCGTCCACGACTTCCTGACGCGAGAGTGTATTAGCTTGACAATGCACTGGTGCAGGTTGTCTGTAACCCTAGCGGTGGTGAAGATTGTTAGTACTAACCTAGTAGTAGTACCTTAGCCCTAGCATCTATCATGGTTGATTCCAGGGAGTCGCAAAAGAGCATTTTACGACTCCCTGGGTGGTTCTAAAAAGCTTCGCTTTGTCTTGCTGGGGCTTGCCTTCTTTGTGGGACGTGAAAGAATGAAGCCGCTGCGTTTCTTTTTGATGGAGATAGTTTTGCCGATGGAAATGGAAGGTGAGAAACTGTGATCCGTTCACGTTTCATTCTTGAACTGGAATGTATTACTAGTATTCGTTTTCTACGACCTCGAGTTAGTCTAGGTGAAGAAAGGTCATCTTTCTTCTCTTCACCATCCAGAAGACTTTGTAGAAGACTTTTTTCTTGCATTCTTCCTCTTCCCACTTTGCCGTGCAGCACCGCCGTAGTCACACAGCGTGGCGTCCAAGAAGCCACAGTAGTCGGTAGCCTGCCTGAGTGGTGCATGGAACGAAATCGTTCCTGGCTGATTAGCTCCTGCATCGATTCATCTTGTGGCCAACGCTACAGTGTATTGTGCTCGACCACGGTCACCTACACAAGAAATACTTTAGTACTAGTAACGTGTACAATGTGGTTGAACTGCATTCACAGAACTGCATTCACAGAACTGCATTCACAGAACTGCATGGGGCACAGACATACTCAATAAGACTGGCGACTGCAATGACTATGACATAGTCATTTTATTAATTGTGTAGCCTGAAGATCTTCGTAGGACTACTACTAAGATACTAGGCTGTAGATAAGGCCCTCGTCACTCGTATCAGTGGAGTTGAGTCGAGCGAGATGTAGTACTACTACTAGCCTAGTACTAGTAGTCCGTGGCTATGCACTCCTGGTGCGGAGAGGCGGGTTCACACCTCTTTGTGGCAACTGGCACTGTGGCAATGACTTCCCCTTGCCCATGACTCTGATCTGAGGTCAGGGTTGAAGAAGCCTGCTTTGCGATTGTCGGCTATAATCCCTCCCCCAGACGGTCCCGGCCTATGGCCTAACGAATGGGCTTCTGCGAACTTTTGCGATGGTTCTTTCAATCCTGGTACATGTACTGTGGTAGAGAGTCGTGAAACTGAACGCCTTTCACGAGTCACGACTAGTCGGACTACTGTTTCTGTGCTTCCTGGTTGAGCATCCTACCGCTACCAAGTACCATTCGCCACCAAACTGTCTCAGTCTCCACAGGCACAGACTCATCCACACACTCATCATCATGACCGAACAAACGGAACCTGAGGTTTGTCAGTGTTTCAGTTTGCCTATTATTAGTTAGGGCATGCATCATGTGCATGGTCGACAGGCACAGACGTGATTCTGTCTACCATGCCATGCATGCATGATATATGCATGCCATGGTCTACGGCCGGTGAACCAGTAACGTCAGTAACGGGCTGATACAGTCTTTACAGAGGTCGCCACCACTGCCGGGCACCACTGCCGAGTGCTGGCACTGCCACTGCCACTGGCACTGGTCACTGTTGTCGCATGGCCACCTGGCACCCTGGTGGCGAAGTGTGAATCACCGCCGAAATGCTTGACACTCCACACACCAACCAGTCCAGGGCCTAGGGACGGGGAGTTGTGAAAGCCCAGGCTTTCACAACTCCCCGCTCCACACTTTGTCAACAGTGTCATGTCATTGTCAGCGGGAAAACACTTTCACCCAGCGCTACTCCGCTAGCCGGCCCCTGCTAGCAACGAGAACCAACTAAACTAATGTTACTTATTTTGAGTGAAGCAGACCTGTGCTCGACTTCATTGTGGTGGTCTTCGATGTGCTTCAACCGCACAAACTACTAGTATCGGTAACCCGCTCGAGGTCGCTACTGGAGTGAAGACAGCCAAGAGGACTAACTACGAAACTGCGCTGCTGTCAACTCTTCTGCGTTCTGGTACTGGTCGCCGGTGCCCGGACTGCCATTCATTCATTCATCGTCATGGCTGGTGAAGGGGAGACATTCTTTGCCCACACGGCTCCAAGTCCCGGTATAGTAAATAGTGTTGTAATGTTGAGCCCGTTGTATAATAATATTATTACCGGTTGTGTTGCGTTGCCTCTGTGGATGTGGAGCCAAGTAATTATTAGTAGTACCAATAGTGGCCCCGGCAGTATTTGTCAGCGAAATGGTGGCGAGCACACGCCCGACCTCACAAGACGCTCTCCACTGAGTCGGGCTGCAAAGAACACGTTACATAATCTAATTAATATTTAGGCAATCCGGGGGTGCTCACTGCCGCTCTGCTGAATCTAGACTAGAGAGAGGTGCAGTAGATCCATGCCATGGAGTTGTCGAACCATTCTCAGAACATCAGGCTGATTGTACTGCCTAGGAGTAGGACTAGGTCGCAGGTGTTTTGTGATAATTCAGTACCGTTATGTGGTTGGCCCAACCCATGGGGGTTATGCAAGTGCATCACATTGGAGATGTTTTCTGCCGCTGCCGCAATACAAGTTTGTATGGAGCTGCTAGTGGCATCATCACAGACACAGGCATTGTTTGCCACCCAATACATATACAACACAACCCAGTACATGCACAACACAACCCAGTACATGCACAACACAACCCAGTACAGCACAGCACAACCCAGCACAGTACAGCACAGTACTGCTGAGTGAAATCCAGTCGCGTCACTCAAGTACGCTCCAGGCATTGCGCAGCCCTACACGGTAGACCTGCTGACACAGGGCTGCGAAAATGGTGCAAGGTGCAGACTTCAGTGACGCGACTGGATTTCATTGAGCCGCACCGTAGCACGGCTTTCCACTCCGTACAGTCAATACAAAGTTTATGTGATGACGTGATTCGCGCAATCTATAGTCAATGGATGGGTAATGCATGCTGGCCATGCAAAATGAAACCATTGCATAATGCTTTGTGTTGACTGCGGCATGGAGTGGAAAGAGCACTAGCTTCGTATTGAGATTAGAACGGCAAATCGTTTTGAGGTGCAAGCCAACATGCACTGGTGCGCACTGCAGCGTTGCTTGCCGCTCCATACAAAGCAGCTCAAATGATGACGTAATCGCATGATCCTCCATCGACCAGAGACTCATTAGACTAGACTAGAGGTAGTACCCACGCTCAGTGGAGGCTTTGCTACTCCAAGACGCTATTTCCAAACTGTCTGTGTTCCGGCTGGCAAACTTGTGCTAGAATCCGACAAAAATATCAGTGTGGGACACACAATCGACTTTTCCTCCTCATACGACTCCTACTCCCCACTTCCAAACAAGAATACAGTTCAGTGACTAGTATGTTGAGCCTTCCATACCCTCCCTAGAAGAACCAACTCGGACAGTGAAATCGACATAAGACAGGAGACAAGGGGATGCAGGGCAGCAATGGACACTAGTGGCGTGTGTGGGGCTCATCGACCCACTGGGTCCCGGAATCGGGGCTTATCGACCCACTGGGTCCCGGAATCAAAACCCCACAAACCCATCTTGGGGAGAGGATGAAAATAGTGAGTAATGAGGGGAGAGTGTGTGTGTGGGGGGGGGGGGGGAGGCAGAGCATTGGGATGGTTTTACAACAGGGTAAAATGAAGCCTTGTGAATAGTGCCTTTTACAGGGGAAGAGGTGCAAATGGATGTGATCTTACATGGCCCTGCAATATAGTGCAGCTTGTGCAAATGATTCGAAAGCAAGTGTTTCGGGGACAAAGTATAGTTCCCATCAAGTTTATTTTTTGGTTAGGTATCGGTATGTTGCTGCCATAGCTTGCCGGATACACCTTGGAACAGCAAGACAGTAGAGCTGGAGCAAAGGCTCGTGTTGTTTAGTCAGAAACACCACCGATTTGAGGTGGTCTAAGAAGACCGCTCTTGGATCCGATGTATTTTGCTGCTACTGATGTTGGCACTTGCTCTAAGTTAACTCTTACCAAACAAGCAGAAATTCTCAATGGCCGTTTAAGGAAACCAATGCAGTGTGTGAAAAGGGGAGAATCAGAAGCACAGAGGGTACCAGACTCAAATCGTGCTGGAAGCGGCAAGATATGTTGGCCCGAGTGGCTCGTGCCCACACTTGCAAGCACAGGCCGGGGTAATCAGTAATGTGGAAGTGATTCTGGGCGCGAATGATTGTCTGTGCTGCTAAAATCATGGAATTTAATGATGTACAGAAAGGTGATAGCCGGGCTGATATTCCATGTCACTTCCTGGTTGGTAGACCAAATTTTACTATGGCTGAAATTCTTCATTTGTGTGCATTTGGTCCATCATCAGTCACTGCTGGGTGTTAGCATTGCCAAAAATATCTCTGTTAAAAGTTGCTCAGGATGTAAATGGTCTAGTGTGGTGGACAATGATGGTCCAGTACTGTGACTTCAAGCTTGCTTCTAGACCTTCTTAGCCTTGTCCATGACTTGCTCCTCAACCTTCCTCGCCTTGTCCACGCTCCTTGACCTTCCTCATCTTGTTCACACTCCTTGGCCTTGCCTACCTTGTTCATGCCGTGCTCCACAAGCCTTCCTTACCCCATCCTTGTGTCTGAATGCAGATTTTTGACTTTCTTGCTCTGCAAAACTTTGAAATCTGGAGTTCCTCTTGAACTGAACATGTTCTTCTAAAGTAGGGGTTGGGTACGTCTGCTTCGTAAGGCGAGGAATCATGTGATCATGCGTGTTTGCATGAAAGGAATATGGATGTGTCACGATGAAAACAGTCGTACTCCCAGCTTTCTGTGTACAGGTTCATATGGTG
The DNA here is from genome assembly GCF_964019385.1 of Sycon ciliatum. Lineage (NCBI taxonomy): Eukaryota > Metazoa > Porifera > Calcarea > Leucosolenida > Sycettidae > Sycon > Sycon ciliatum. Next base: position 22,274,087 of record NC_088646.1, read on the forward strand.
GGGTTTGGGCAGAAATTGCCAATGTGATGTCATTCTGACTTTGGTGACAGTACTGTCACTGATATACTAAAGTTACTATTGCTACCCCCCCCCCCCCCCTCTCTCTCTCTGTGATCCACCATGTACATGACATTGACAATGGTGGTGAAAAAGTCACTGCATCCGCCATACCTCCTCATGTGTGCCCGCCATACCTCCTCATGTGTGCCCAGCCCAGTTGTACACAGCCATTTTGCATGTATGATTCACCAGTGTCATGTCTTTGCTTGTCTGTTTCTACTTTCAATGCTCAGGTCCCGACACTCCAGAGCTGAAAGTGCTTGAAGTCACCCATTACAGCATTGAGTTGAAATGGTCACCGATCCCCTATCAGGCCAAGGCACACCCTGCTGGCAGCCCACCAGGTTGTACTTACTGGGTGGAGATGAAACCGGAGAACTCGCTGAGAGACTTTCGCAACATCTACAAGTATGGCTGGGGATGACCGCATGCCTTGCCAATTTGTGAAGTCCCCGGGCATGCTTGGTTGTGTGACACGGTGACCACTTTCCTTTGCCGCATGTTTTCCCACCGTTCCATGTGCATACGTTGTCTACCCAAAGAGGGCATGTTTTCTGCCTCCGAGAGAGGGGGGGGGGGTATACCATGGTGCGGAATATGTTTTGGTAAGGTGTATAGATACGGCCGTACCCGATGATTGTTAACTGGTGAACTGAAAATGCAATCCTGGAAATGAGCCTGATAACCGCACCTGTTTTCGGTCGATTCCTGTTTTCAGTACCTCTGGTGGTATGTCGTACTAGATTCCACCGAGATATAATTCTACCTTATTCCCTCACCTCGGACTTCTATGTAGGGACTGAAAATTGGTTGCCACCAAACAAGTAAGGCAAAGATGAGTAAAGTTCAGGGCTGTTTGAATTTGTTGGCTGTTTTTGTTGTGGCCTGGCACGAGGGAAACAAGGATACAGTGAATGGAATTTTTCGGTCTTTGGCCACTTTGCTGGTGGGTTCGTCTACTCGCCTCGCACCACTTTAGGAGCTGCATCTTCGCCTTAGATCTTTGCAGGGTGGTGCAGGGTGGTGGTGTTCCTACAGATGCTGAAAACTCAGTCCAACTGAGTCTCAAGCGAACTGTGATTTTTTTTGTTTTTTTTGTCACCCATGAACTGCGCTGTTGCATGCAGGGGTTACGGTACTCATACTGTCATTGACGAAGATCTTGGGGCAGACACACCATATCTGATACGTATACAAGCTCGCGCTTCAGACGGGGAAGCCGGTCCTTGGAGCGAACCCCCACTCAAGGTCTCAACGGCTGGTAAGAACGGTGGATCGTTTGCATTGTAGCTCCGCAGTGCCGCAGACATCTTTCCTTTAGCAACACTACTTCGCTATACTACTGTGCATATGCCACTCCTGTAGGATTCATGGAGGGTTGAGGACACGGTGATTGAGGGTGAGGAGGGTTTGTATCATAATATATTTTGAGGAATTAGAGCCAATTTTTTCATGGGTCCACCCCGAGAAAAATTTCCAAATTGAAGCCAATTGCAATTTTTAGGGCATTGGTGCCATTTCAGTGTAACTAGAATAAAAGACTTTTTTTCTGCAACAAACCAAGAAGATGCTACGATCAGGGACAAGGATTCTTCATCCCTCACGTTTGTGCTGAGTTGCGATCATCGCACGCTAGTGCTTTGTTGCAGTGTGCTCCAAAAAAATTGGCCGTGAAAGTAGGGGGCCTCAGCCGCCCCATACAAGCCTCATCATACAAGCCTCATCAAGCACTTAAACTTCATGTGATTGGTACAATAATCCCTCGCGTATCTGCCCTGCCGTTTTTTGGACAGGGTCCACAACAGGGTCATGACTGAACTTTTTTCAAGTCACTCCATGTAAATTATCAGCGATGCTGGATGACCCGCTTTAAAGCCTGGTGGATGTGTTTTGCTATGTCTGTTTTACTGGCCTTCTTTAACTTATGGTGCAGGCCCGCCACTGACGGGACTTGACCTTCTCAAAGCCGTCGAAAACTGCGACCTCGATGCTATCCGATACATCGTCTCTCATGGGTAAGCTACATGTGGTGCCACTGTGCCTGTAGACAGACCTGCTGCACAGTATACTGTGGTGCAGCGATAACTCAGAGCATCCTGTTTTTCTGCTTGTAAATGAGCACAACAGATGCATGGATACTTGGTATTTGAAGAGCTGTACAGGCAAGTGGGATTATTTGCATTGTTCCGGCTTTGTCATTGCGAGGTCTGAACACTATTTCCAGATGACTTAGTTTTCAAATTTGTTCACTGGTTCATTGTCCTATCACCCAGGTCAACACCTACAGGCTGCCCATAGCCAGCCGCGTGACTGTTAGTCACTGAGTGTTGTTCCAACTTCCAACTTTCTGCCTTTCAATGTACCCTGCGCGGTCCTTCGGCATTGTCGATAACCGTTACATGAAACAAAAAAGTTTAGTCTTGACCCCGTTGTGGACCCTGCCCAAAGAAGGGAAGGACAGATATGTGAGGGACTACTGTACCAATCACATCAACTTCAAGTGCCCGATGAGGCTTGTATGATCCTATGCATTCAACGTCACAGCTGTGCTTTTAAAAGATACCCGCGCAGAGGAACAATTGGATGCCACTACTGGTGTCCTCTTTGGGGTGGTAATATGACGGACGTAATGTCTGTGCACATGCTTCGGTATGGCTGCTGGTGTTCAGGATTTCAACGGAGGGTTTGGACACATTCGGTCACACACCGTTGATGAATGCTGCCAGACTGGGATACGTCGAGTAAGTTTATCAAAGTCGCAAGACTGTGCTGTCCCGCCTCAGTCAATGTACACACCGCAGTGCGATGTACTGGAGATAAGTCCACAATTGGTATCTTATACTATTTTCTGGTATTGTTATTTTTACTTTGACAACTCAACAGTGCCAGGTATTACTAAAACAGAACCGGACTGAAACCAATGGTAAACGAGCATAACTTCCCTCACTGATTCCCTCAACTAGTGAATGTACTAGCATAACTCCCATCTGCGTCTTTCCCTCAAACCATGTGAATAACTTAGAACCTTAAACTTAGTGTGAGCTGCACTCTTTGCGTATCAAATTGGGCACCGGGAGTAGATGTGCAAATGGAAGTTAGGATTACTCGACACATGCTGGTAAAGCTGTCCTCATCCTCCTCTTCCTTCTCTCCCCCCCCCCCCCACGTGAAGCAGCGGCGAAGGTCCTACACGGGAAGTTTAAAACATCACAACCACGCCGCACTGACAAGCAAGGACTGAAGGAAAGTTGCAAGTTCTTTAACCTGACCGGTTTCTGTGACATGAGTCACTTCATCAGAGGAATGAAGATAAATGACAATATGGAACTCAATATAACCAGAGAACTGGACAGACAGGCGTTGAGCACTGTCGAGTAATTAGCGCGGAAAAAAGCAATTTAGCGATTTAGCGCGAAAAAAAGCGTGAACAAAACACGGGGTTGCTTGCAAGGCGAAAAAACAAACACGAGGTTGAGTGCAAGGCATGGAGGTAAAAAATACCTATACCCATCGTGAGTGTGGTTTCCTAAAACATAAGTTAGCGTGAAAAGAATTTTGCAGGGTGCGTTGAAGGCTGAGGAGGCCAGGGTGATAGTCAGTAACAAAAACTATGGGGCAAGAGGCAGAAGCTTGCACAGAGCTAGCTGGAGGTACGAGTTGACAGCTAGCTGGGGTATCACTGGACGCATCGTGGAGAAACCTAGGAGGGTAACCACGCTTGCGAAGCCTGGTCCAGAAAGCATCACGTATAGCGAGCAGGGAGGTGATCTCACTGTTTGTGTGGTTATAGCGCAGCAATTTAGCTTTAATAAAAGCTCTGAAACATGAGCGGGAGTGGTCGGACGTAAATGGGATGTACAAATAAGCGTTCCTGGGCTTTTGGAAAGTACTGAATGTGAATGTGGATTTATCATTAATAGAGATGATCAAATCAAGAAACTCAATACTTTTACTGGGGTCTGACCACGTAAGTCTGATGGTGTCAAGTTTTGCGGGCATGTGCCGTTTGACGGCAGGCAGATTGCTCAGTCTTTTGATGATTAAGAGAAGATCATCAACGTATCGACCGAAGAACTTTATGGTGTTACGGAAGACCGAGAGTGTACGCTCATGGACGAAGAGGAAAATATTTGCAACATTAACCGCCATGGGTGTACCTATGGCCATGCCATTCTCTTGGTAATACACCAAACCATCATGCTCGAAAAAAGTATTTCTTAGCACAAAAGAAGAAAGATCAATGAGCAAGTCTTTCATGGCGTGATTATTTTCGTCGAGGAACACGTACAGGGCATTGGTCGTGTCTTTACACGACATACATGTGTAAAGACTTTCGACGTCTGCAGTCAAAAGGGAGCAGTCACTCAAGTCACTCAAGTCATCGTTCGACGGAGTGATCAAACTCTTTACAACATCGTTAGTAGAAGTAAACACAGTGCTTGCTGATTTCATGAGACTCCTTATATGGTAGTCAACATAGCGAGAGGCTGGCCGGGGTTGTGCGGTAGCCCTGACACGACACAATGGGCCTGCCTTTAACTCCACAGGGCCCAAGGGGCTTGTGGATTTTGGGAATGAGCCGAAACTTGGCTGGCTTGAAAGGGAAATTCGCAAGCAGGGCTTCTGCGTCTCGCCTAGTGACATTATGGCTGGAAATGATCCTGGTTAGCTCCGTTTCGATGACCTTGACTTCTGGATTGAGGGCAGTGTCCCGGCCAAAGGGGCAAACAATGCGGTATGTTGAGGTGTCCGCGAGCTGTCGGGCGGCTTCGGCGGCAAATTCATTGGAATTCAGGATAGCTGTACCCAGATAACTTAGAACCTTAGTCTTAGTGTGAGCTGCACTCTTTGCGTATCAAATTGGGCACCGGGAGTAGATGTGAAAAATGAGTTAGGATTACTCGGCACATGCTGGTAAACTGCTGTCCTCAGTCATCCTCCTCTTCCTTCTCCTTTCCTCCTCCCCCCCCCCCCCCCCGCCCCCTCCTCCACCTCCCCTAATCTAATGATTCTAATCTGCTATAATCGGTGCTGCTCTTGCAGTAGCATGGCGATGGAGCAAGTGAAGAGCTGGAATACGAAACCCGCTTAGCACCGATTTTGAGAAAATCAGATTTACGGCTCAGGGTAATCAATACTAGGGGCATCAGCAAGGCAAAATTTTACATTCACATTTACATTCATAATCTGACTAAAAAATATGGACTTAGAAACCGGCGACCACCTGTCCCCGAAGACCACTGCAACCAGGACCAAGGGATGCCAGTTCCAGTCAAATGGCTCTGGATAAGGAGACCACCTGGTAACAGAGACCGTATTTTGTACTGAGGTCCCTTGAGCGGTCATCTAACAGTGAAACCTGTCTAAGACGACCGCTCAAGAGACCTACAAAACGTGGTCCTCGGGCACGGGTTGTCTTCTCATCCAGTGCCATTTGATTTGGAATAACACCCCTTGACCCTAGTTGAAGTGGTCCCCTGGGACAGGTGGTCGCCTTATTGAGTGCCGGGTCGCTTGAACAGGTTTTACTGTATATTCTCTGGCACTAATCTGCTTTTGAAATGGTTGACAGCGGTGTACCTTGTGAGGACAAAAAGAGACATTCAGCCTATGGTTACATGTATGTTGTGACCCCCCCCCCCCACACACACACACTCATTTTCCAAAAACATTCTTTTTTGGAATCAGACAGCAGGATAGTGTTGAATTAGACGTGGCAATGGACAACCAACGCCGACCAGAAAAGGACGCAAACAGAATGGCTATGAGTTATACTTCGACTTGTAATACTTTTGGAGGGTCCTGGTCTCCGAGGCTGACAGTGTCTTGTAGGATGTACGTGCATATTATAGACTTATACAGTTATACTACTATACTGGGATGTTTGCTGCGGTGGTTTCCTCTGTTGCTTTCCTCACAGTGTAATGGAAATGCTGCTAGAATGTGGTGCCGGTGTCAACACTGTCAACAACATGGGAAGATCTGCGTAAGATAACGTAGCAAACATCATTCAACTCTGAACAAAAAAACTCTTTCCGTCAGCAATGTGAACTTTATGTATTGTTTCAATGCGTACACTTGAACAGGAAGTCACACTTTTAATATAGTCGTTCTATTTCTAATAATGGAACTGCTGTGCGTGCGTGTGCGTGTGTGTGTGTGCATGGCGTTACAACTTTCCAATGATTCCTATGGCAATGGCTCTTGTGTGCGTATGTTCTGTTGGTCACTGACTGGTGTTAGTCTAATGATTGCAGCAGTCCACGACAAGATACACTGTGCCACTCTGCTTTGTTCAAGAGGCGCATCCCTGAGCTTGCGCGATAAGATTGGTGAGTTGCTACTCATACGATTGAAAAAGTCTCTCTGCTTGTGACGAAATAAGGCCTAGCCACTGTGAGACTACGGCATACCGGCCAGATTAAAGTTATATTTTCAAATCTACCGTGCATCCCTGCTTTCAGTCGTTATTGGTTGGAAACGAAAATAATTTATTTCATGTCGCGGCGTGCTTGACTCTCAATGCTGCTGATTCTTTCCTATGCCTGCAGATACATACGCAGTCCACTTTGCTTGCGACTCTGGACAGGACACCGTACTGCGCTATCTGTTAAACAGAGATCCGGATCAGGTAAGTGCTTCAAGCAGGAAACACAGCTGTAACGCATGAGCATGATGTTGTGGTCCCGTTACACTTACCCACAAATGGATAGCCCTCTCTACTTACTCTGCACTCTCATGGATTGATTGTACCAAGAGTACATAACCCCAAGAGTGTGCAACTCCAGTTATGGGGTCTGCGACGGCAGAACTTCACATCACGTGATGAACCCGTACACATTATTTGCACTCTGTGCATGATTGATACAGGGTTGTACGAAACCCAGCTTACAACTCTCTTGTGATCAATTTGTACTGTTTTCCAGTGTAACCTTTTGAACCATGTCACGTGATGTGAAGTTCTGCCGTCGCAGCACAGCATAGAGGTTGTGCAGGCAGTTGCACACTCTTGGGGTTATGTACTCTTGATTGTACGCACATGCATGCGTGCATGCGTGTGTGTGTGTGTGTGTGTGTGTGTGTGTGTATATGTGTGTGTGTGTGTGTGTGTGCGTGCGTGTGTGTGTGCGTGTGTGCGTGCGTGTGTGTGTGTGTGTGTGTGTGTGTGTGTGTGTGTGTGTGTGTGTGTGTGTGTGTGTGTGTGTGTGTGTGTGTGTGCATGTGTGTACGCGTGCAGTGTTTGACACGACCGCAGCTGAGTTTGGGCTTAAAGTTAGCGCTACCAAGACACAGTTCTTGGTTGCAGGCAGGGATGTTTCGCCTGGGCACTGCGCTCTAATCGAGCTAGCTGGCACGGTCATCAAGTGTGTTTCGGAGTTCCGGTATCTTGGATCTTTCATCCATCGCGGTGGCCGGTCGACACAGGACATCACTGCTCGAATCGTGCATGCCTCTCGTGCTTGTGGCGCCTTGCAAGGAACCATCTTCAGCAATTCTGACCTTAATTTGCATATCAAGAGGTGTGTGTTTAATGCATGTGTGTTGTCGCTCCTCCTCTATGGGTCAGAGTGTTGGACACCATTGCAGCACGATCTCCAACGTTTGTCAGTCTTCCATATGCGGTGCATTCGTTCCATCTTGGGTGTGTCCCGCAGAGATTGCTGGCATAATCACACGACCAACGCCCAACTGTTGGAGATGTGGGGTGACACTGATACCATCTGCGTGAAGGTTGCACAGCGTCGCCTAGAGTGGCTGGGCCATGTTGCCTGGATGGACAGTAGCCGGATGCCGAGACAGATCCTGTTTGGCTCACTTCCCACACGTCGCCCAGCACATGACCCTCGCAAGCGCTGGAAGGATTGTGTTGTCTCCTCACCAAGGAATGATATCCTATTGCCTGTGAGTCCCGCGCTGACTGGCCGGCTATGTACGCCGAGCCTGTGGAGAATGTGCCTCAGCCTGGCCCCGTGGTATGTGCGGATTGCAATCGGTCATTCTCGCGCCCTGGAGATCGTGCTCGCCACTAATGTGTGGTTGAGCGGGCCAAGCCGATTGCTGAGCAGTGAGGAGCTTGCCACTGTGGAGATTGTGGGCGTTGATTTCGAAGCAAGGGTGGTCTAGCTGTTCACCGCTGTTCCGCACCTCAGCCTCAGCCTACCGAGCCCCGGCAAGTCTATGTACAGGATGCCTGCTGTGCTGCGCACTGTGCTGTGTGTGCCCGCTGCTTTCGGACTGCACAAGGCCGCGGTCGTCACCGGTGCTCGAGGACTGGCCCGCGCCCGACTGCCCAGCAGCGTAATTCGTTCAGTCATGTATGCGTGTGTTCTCGCCGGTTCCGTTTGCTCCACCATCTCCGGCGTCATCAGGCTGCGTGCTCCATCTTCCTCTCTGATGCCCCTCCGGTCTCACGTGACCCCTGTGGCAGTGGCTCTACAGGACAGGTGCTGTGTACGTGATGTGATAAGGCGCGCATGCGCGCCTGGGCTCGTGGCTGGTTTTGCATGCTTGCTGTGCTGGACTAGGTCCGAGAATGTGAGCTCTCTTTTCCTTGTCTTTCTGTTCCTTGATTATTACAATAACTGTACGAACCTGAGTAATGCTGTGTGTGGGCCCTTAGGGCCAGACATAACAACAGGACAGGACGTGTGCATACGTGTGTGTGTGTGTGTGTGTGTGTGTGTGTGTGTGTGTGTGTGTGTGTGTGTGTGTGTGTGTGTGTGTGTGTGTGTGTGTGTGTGTGTGTGTGTGTGTGTGTGTGTGTGTGTGTGTGTGTGTGTGTCTCTCTCTCTCTCTCTCTCTCTCTTTCTCTCTCTCTCTCTCACACATGGAATGTTCTACGTTATGACTGCAGCTGGAGGTTCTTGACAATTCAAATTGGACACCTCTGATGCGATGTGGTGAGATTTCTGCTTCCTTTCTTCGTTGCCGTGAATAGGTTTTGCGGATACACATGAGTGGAATCCAGATACAATCATATCAATTTCTGATAATTCGAACCTCGAACTGGGGATGTCCGGTTAATAGAAGTCCCACGGAATCCACTTACATAGAAATGTATGAGGTTTGTGCTGATAATTCGAAGTTAGCAAAGCATAATTCGAAGTTAGCAAAGCATAATTCGAAGTTACCAAAGCATAATTCGAAGTTAGCAAAGCATAATTCGAAGTTAGCAAAGCATAATTCGAAGCCGGTTAGCAAAGCATAATTCGAAGTTAGCAAAGCATAATTCGAAGTTAGCAAAGCATAATTCGAAGTTAGCAAAGCATAATTCGAAGTTAGCAAAGCATAATTCGAAGTTACCAAAGCATAATTCGAAGTTACCAAAGCATAATTCGAAGTTAGCAAAGCATAATTCGAAGTTAGCAAAGCATAATTCGAAGTTAGCAAAGCATAATTCGAAGTTAGCAAAGCATAATTCGAAGTTAGCAAAGCATAATTCGAAGTTAGCAAAGCATAATTCGAAGTTAGCAAAGCATAATTCGAAGTTCACTGCATATTGTACAAGTCAGTTTAGTTTTGCATAAGCAGGCAGTTCAGTATCTGCGACATTTGTGTTTAAAAGGTGCGTAGCGCAACTCTGCGTGACAATGCGAGCATTTTGAGACACATAATGACTTTTAAAAATGTGTTGTGGGTACATGTTTGGATCATTTGAATTTGAATTTAGAAATGTCCGGATAATTAGAAGTTTTTCCATGGAATTTTGAGGTTCGAATTGTCAGGATTCCACCTGTACCCTTGCTCAGTGATTGCGTCCTCTTCACAACCTCTTTTCCCCTGAAGCATGGCATAACTAAACCAACTTAGTGTGGACAGTGTGTGATATGTCCGGAGAGCCGTATTTTCACGATCTACACACACACACACACACACACACACACACACACACACACACACACACACACACACACACACACACACACACGGGGATTTTCAGCAGGAGCAATGCTCAGCTTGTACAGCTGAACCTTTTTCTGGTGTACATGTGTGTCTTGCGTGTAGCGGCCATAAATGGAAGCCTGCGGGTTGCGTCAACTCTTATTGAGTTTGGAGCTGATGTCAATGCTGCAGAACCGGACTCGCGCAGAACCGTGCTGATGGTGAGTGTGTGATAGCCGACAATGTAGTGTGTGTGTGTGTGTGTGTGTGCGTGCGTGCGTGTGTGTGTACTTCAAGTACGTGCGTGTGTGATAGTGCACTTGTCAATATGATTGTGTGTACGTGACCCTCAGCCTGGGCCTTACTCTGTCCACGTGTCTGTCTGTATTCATGTTGTCACCTGCCGTGCCTGCTATCGGTTCCTCTCTTCCCCGCACGATGTGAGAGTCAAAGTCCACGTCACGATTTACAAGACAACACGGAGCGACTGGCCAAGTGGTAGCAAACAAAAGTTGTGTGGCAAGGGTTTTGTGTTTCCAGTGGCTCATGATTAGTAGATCGTGTTGAACAGTCCTTCCTCTTCGCTCACGATGTGCTCCACATGCATGCACAGTGTACCTAGACCGGTCTGCAGAAGAGCAGCACTAAGTCTTGCACTGAATCGGTACAAGTATGTGAGAAGTACAATAATGTATTGCTGCAAGAGTACGTAGTGCTGTGGTACTTGCAAGAAATCCTGAAAAGTCCATAGACCCGGGAGCGTGCCTCTGTGCATCACCAGCTGGGCATAAAATCACCAGCACGGCTTGAACACACCAGGGTCATCAGCTCGTGTGCCTGTACGGCACCATGCACAGTTGGACGGGTTTGCACATTTTCTCTGGGATCAGGCCCGGTTCAGGAGGTAGCAGATTGTGTGACACTGGTCGAAAACACTACAGTGTGCGTGTGTGTGCAGGGCTAGTAGCCAGGGAATGTGATCAGTTGCAGGGCTAGTAGCCAGGGAATGTGATCAGTTGCAGGGCTAGTAGCCAGGGAATGTGATCAGTTGCAGGGCTAGTAGCCAGGGAATGTGATCAGTTGCAGGGCTAGTAGCCAGGGAATGTGATCAGTTGCAGGGCTAGTAGCCAGGGAATGTGATCAGTTGCAGGGCTAGTAGCCAGGGAATGTGATCAGTTGCAGGGCTAGTAGCCAGGGAATGTGATCAGTTGCAGGGCTAGTAGCCAGGGAATGTGATCAGTTGCAGGGCTAGTAGCCAGGGAATGTGATCAGTTGCAGGGCTAGTAGCCAGGGAATGTGATCAGTTGCAGGGCTAGTAGCCAGGGAATGTGATCAGTTGCAGGGCTAGTAGCCAGGGAATGTGATCAGTTGCAGGGCTAGTAGCCAGGGACTGTGATCAGTTGCAGGGCTAGTAGCCAGGGAATGTGATCAGTTGCAGGGCTAGTAGCCAGGGAATGTGATCAGTTGCAGCAAGAGTAGATAAACAAGAGTGTGCAACTCGCGGATGGGTTGGCCCACGGCGGAATTTTTTGTTGACGTAATCTTTTCGACGACGCACGCGCTGCGAGCCTTTTGGAGAGGTTTCCCTCGTGCACTTGGCCGGGCTTTACACTACATGTCTGTGCCCAGCACGTGCTCTCACACTGCTCTGCGGCAAAGTCCGCGTTTCTCTGAAAAAAGGTGACGTCAACAAAAAATTCCGCCGTGGGCGGGGGTATCTGCAGATTGTGCAGGAGAGATCCGGAGTTGCACACTCTTGTTTATCTACTCTTGGTTGCAGGGCTAGTAGCCAGGGAATGTGATCAGTTGCAGGGCTAGTAGCCAGGGAATGTGATAGTACCGGCGTATAACTAAGCAGCAGTATACATGTACAGGGGTTGTGCTTGCCGCCATACTGTTTCCGGATTGTTTCTTGTTACTGCACTTTCTGACTTCGTCCCAATGCATGTAGATAGCGACAGGTGCAGGTCATCATGAGCTGGTGTCTCTTCTGGTCAAGTCCGGTGCCCGTTTGGAGGACACGAGTGCTGTGAGTACAGTAAACGGTCTAGTAATCGGGTCTGTCAGTCGTTCTTCCAGATGGATACAATGCCTTCTTGTGTGAAAAACTAAGCGTGATGCCTGGTAACACGATATCTACACCAGGAAGGAGAATAGCTATTCCGTGTGTGGCTGTTGCAATATCCTCGCGTCAAACAATGATGGTGGCATTCTGGCTATAGTAACATTTGGGCTGCTACATGGATATTTTTTCTACCTCTACATGTACGCCGCGGTGTGAAGTTATTTTACCCTTGAAAGGTGTGTCTGTGTGTGTGTGTGTGGTATACAGGGTGGATGCACGGCAGGAGACATTGCTGAATCACTCGGCAGTGTGGTGAGTCACTTGTGTGCTTTAGCATACTGCACTGTAAGCAGGCCTGCCGTGCACAAGTATATTTGCAGAGAACCTAGCCAGTACACATACACTGTACATTGTGTTGTAAATGAACTGGCTGTCGAAAGCATGCAGGGCTGGTGAGTACTGAAGTATGCATGCAGTCCTTGCGTTGTTTCTATCAGCTCTCTACTGTACTTTTAATCCATTGTTCATATTCATTAGATTTGGCCTGTGTTCACCTGACGATGAGGCTTGAAAGTATACTCGTGAACACTTCCAAGATGTTGTTCAAGAGCCTGAAGTGCTTCCTTCTTCATGAAGTATTATCGCATTCTTGTCTCCGAGCAAACTGTTCAGTTAGTACTGAATTGCGTGTTAATTAGCAGGAAACAGAAAAGTTGCAGCCCTTATGATAAGAAATTTACAACGGTTAGGGAAATTTATTGATTGCAGAACCCCCGTCGAAGTCCCTACTGTGGTCCCTCTATAATCCGGCACAATTTGTGCCACGGAAATTCTGCTGGGTTAGGGAGGGTGCTGGATTAACAAATCGGATTTACTGCTACAATGTGCATCAAGAGGACATTTTGGCTGAAAATTGTGCTGGTTTACAAAGTGCTGGATTAAAGAGGGACGACTGTACTTCGAAGTACATGGGGAAAACGATGGCTGAGCAGTGAAAAGGGCTCGGAGTTGTTCTTTCCTATAAGCCCATTGCGCAATGACGTAATTTGTACCATCAACACCCCAGACAGCCACCTGGGCATGGCCGTCTGGGGGTGTTGAACAGTGTATTCCTGATCCCAGTCTAGTCTACTCACATGCATTACTCATACCTTCCATATTTGGCAATGCGCAATGGGCTTATAGGGCTATAGGGCTTGAAAGTGATGACGTCAAAAACGGCCAGGGAGTAGTAAGTTGCCATCAGATTTCTATTTTGGATCCACTAAGGTATGACTTTGCTATTAGAGAGGTTCCGGGGTACGATTTTCCGTGCCAAAATCCGTGTGGGCGCTACGGATTTTTTCCAGGCGTGCTCCATACGATTTTTCGGCACGGAGAATCCGTGTGGACTGGCTTTCATACGAACCATGTTTCGTATGGAGATTTTGCGTCATCGGGTGCAGAAAGATTTTTCGCGTACAAATTTGGTACGAGAAACATAGATTTTCCGCGGGAAGTTTTGATTTCGGTACAAATTTTCAAAATAAAAAGGCATGGCGCGGGAATGTGACGTGTTTCCGATCGTAACCTAGGCAATGACGGCAAACACGTAAGTTTCGTACTCCGGAACATTTCACTGCTCGAAAACGACGTATAAAAAATCCGTACCGCCTCTACGGATTTTGGCACGAAAAATCGTACTCCGGAACCTCCCTATTGCCTCAGGATGCAGTTTACAGGGTTATGGGCCGTTACACGCCCGATTGGTTGAGAGACTAACCTCCTCTTCCCTGACTCACTTGTGAGGTCTGCATTCGCCACTAAGGTTAACAGGCATAGTGGTGGCCTGCGGATGCGGAGGCTAGTTTGTGTGTTTCTGAACATTCAAGCGATGCCGACGCGGATCCCGCGAATATAATAATAATAATTATTATTATTATTGCTATTGCCTCAGTATATGGGTGCATAGCAACCCACTCATGTCGTATGCATGTGTGACTTTTACTTCGCCACCAGTTGTCACCCCGCCCCAATTAGCCAAATCAATCAGTTTCACTGGCTACATCACCTTGCTGTGAGTAAGACAGCTTGAAATGTGTTTGGATCCATACAAAAACTGGATCCAAGTGGATCCAGTTTTCGAATTTTTGAAATTGTTGCTATGCTGTGACGTAGCACTTTCAAGCCCTATTCTGCCGTCCTGTTCTATCCAGATGATGAAGGCCGCGCTGGCGGACAGCAGGCCCAGCGCAAGCGGCCGACAGCAGAGCCGATCAAAGTCACGCAAGTAGCAACGGCATCCTTGACCCGGAGACTGCGCAAACACACACGCGCGCGCATACCAAGACACGAACACAGGTGTAGCATCTTTATGTATGCAAGGAGCTCCATAGCCCAGCAAGGTGGGTGGTGGTGTTGATTGAAAAGTAAAAAGACAGGGGTACTTGTACCAACATACGCACACAACAATTCTCAAGTAAGTTCTTTGACATGACACCAGCTCCAGAGGGGAGCAGGATAGTTTGAGACGATAAATTAAAAAAATCAGAAGACCAGGTAGAAAAGTGGGTCTCGCGCCGAGACTACAGGTGACAGTTAGTGTGAATGTCGCCTATCCAAGCTGAACATACTGCCGGATACCGCCGCTCTTGATCGGAATAGTGGCGCATGTATAGAGATAGATCTGTTGGTTGCATGAAACATTTTAATAGTTGCCAGCTTCTTGCGTCATGTACACATAGCCAATATAATATATAGCAAAGTAAGTCCTGTACACATAGACATTGTTATACTTATGGCCAAGGACATAAGTACACCATCAGTTCTATTTACAAAGCAAATTTAGAATAATCCTTTTTACATCTTTTTTTACAATTTGTACATGTTTTGACATCACAGCGAACAGTTTTGTAACTTCATGTTTGCAATATATACACAGAGCAACGCGATGTCGTCTGATTTTATAGTTTGGTTATTTACAGTTTGACTGCCAACGTGGGTACGTGCGTCGTTACGATGGTGGCAGGAAGCTGGTGTTGGGCTGCTGCTGCGGCGAGGTCGTTACAGGTGGTGTGCGCAGAACACTGCTGGGCTTTCCTGCGGCTGCCATGGCGCTAATGGAGGATGGTGTCATGGCAACCTAGCAAGACATGTGTGTGAGAGAGAGAGGACACCAGTGATATGCCCTGTTTAGGAGCCTGGTTTATACATAATGGCACATCGGAAGTGACTCTCCTCCCCGTAATATTAGACCTGGAAATAGAAAAGTGCTCAGAACTTGTTTCAAAGTGCCGACAAGTTCCTCGTAAAAGACGTCACTTCATACTAAATACACCTCATACGCCCTATCCACATGCAACCCCTGCATAGCTATAATTATAACTGTGCTGTGACACCCATAGTGCTGCCCTGACATGACTCTCGCAATTCTTGACACAACACAAACACCGGCAGCATACCCACCCATTATCATCACGTCTGATGTTAGCACGGAGCAGGGTTGTACATGAAACTTCGAGTTACAAACATAAATAGAGAGGTTAAGTTTCACGTAAAAGTCTTACATCAGTGAACTTTTACGTCAAAAAGTGAAAAAACTCACGTAAAATTTGACGTGTTTTACGTGAGTTGACTGTCCCGCACGTAAGTTCATGACGTGAGTTTTTGGAAGTTTCGCTTGGTTATCCCGACCGAATTTGTGTGAGTTTCCGGAATTTTATCGAGATTTATCAAGTTTGTTGGAAGATTTGATATTTGTGCGAACTAAACCCGAATCCTGCCAGGCAAAATTTCACGTCACGTCGCACGTGTAACTTATCCTCTAAAAATTACACGTAACGTGAGATTTGCACCGCGTTTTGAAAAAGGGCAAAAAACGTGTAACTTAACCTCTCTAATATAGCCTTTCTGTCCACTCTCTCACTGCACATCCATGATATACATGGAGTGCTGCATGATTCGCATCCAGCATTCTGAGCCGCAGGGGCGATTTTTGAGGGGTTTTTCATGCGTTTAAAGTGCGGCTAACACCCCCCGGAAAATACAGCCAATTTCAGAGTATGAATCTGTAACAGTCCAGTCGGACTGACTTTTCCGTATTCGCAGGAATGCCACACCACCACCCTCGAGGATCATGTGACGTTACGTGTATGCTATACAGAAGGTGCAAAGCACAACCTGGGAGTCCAGTCAACTAAACACAGTGTTGCCGCTGGAATAAAATAAATAGTGATGGTACTAGTTTGTGTAATACATGAACAGTTGAACACTCACACTGGACTGTGCCTAGGCTATGGGACACTCACACTGGCATATATGCACTGGGACACTCGCACAGGCCTATATGCACTGGGACACTCACACACGCATATATGCATGCACTGGGACATTCACACAGGCATAATATGCACTGGGACACTCACACTGGCCTATACCTAAGGGTCAATCACACTGGCCTATGCCTGGGAAACTTACACTGGCCTATATACACTGGGACACCCGCACAGGGTAACGTCACTGCATTATTCATGGCGACACATTTTCACTGGTCAGGATGGGATGCTAGCCTACATGTTAAGAGAAGGGGTCTCACCTTGATATTAGGAGTGGGTATGGTGGTAGTGGTAACAGCACCATTTTTTAACAAGGAATTTGTGCTGGCACGGCCAGGAGTGGCAGTGGCAGTGACGTTGCTGATGTCCATAGCATTGCTAGCACTAGCAACGCCAGCACTGGAGGCAAGGGTTTGGCTACGTACACTGGGACCAGTTGCAGTTGCCCTCTGCTGGATCGCCTTCAACTGCTGTTGGTAGTGCTGCCATTTTAACATGGCTGCCTGGTGTTCATGAGGGGACAGACCAGGCTTGTTTAGCTTAGCCCTAAGCAGCAGTAGTTGCTGATGTGGGCTGAGCATTGACATGCGCTGCTGCTGTTGCTGTTGCTGCTGTTGGCTTCGTGTTCTCATCTGCTGGCCTCGTGTCATCTGCTGGAGCTTCTGCAGCTGGTGTTGGTGTTTCAGCCACTCCTGTTGCTGCTTCTGAATCAGCTGCAAATGCTCCTGTTGCTGTTTCTGCTGCTGCAGCTGATCTTGCTGCTGGTGCTGTTTCTGCTGCTGGCTGTGTTTTTGTTGTTGCTGTGCTTGCGCCCACTGTTGGTGTGCGGAGTGCTGCTGCGCATTGTACTTGTCTACCAGTGCTTGCAAGTTTGGATTGGACACTGCTTGATGGGATGCCTGATGGGATGACTGGAGTGGGTGAACCACTGTCAGCTGGGCTGGCGTGCTGGCCGCACTGGAAGCTGTATGGGCACCAGTGATGGCATCGTCTGAGCTAGGGATGGCTGTGGCAGTGGCATTGCCTGTGACAATGGGCTGTGACCGAGACAATGGACGTACTGGTGGCAAGACAGAAGACAAAGATGTCATGGATTTCAGCAATGATGTCATGGATTTCAGCAATGATGTCATGGATTTCAGCAATGATGTCATGGATTTCAGCAATGGACCACACACCATGCTACACAGCAATCCACATCAGTATACACTTTAATAGTGGGTTTTGTTACCATGCCACCAAATACATGGGCCATTCATACACAGTTTACGCCCACATCCACCATACATGTAGCTTTACATTACACTACGGATGCTACGCAAGTGCATCTTCCACAAATCAGTCGATGAAACCGATACAACAATTAAAGGAGATACTGCACAAAGTGGGGCAAGTACAGTTGCCGTACGTGAACCTCTCACCAGTATACACTTCCAGATCCCATCTTGGTGTGTGCGTGTGTGTAGCGAGAGAAGGAAGCGAGAAGGAAGCGAGAGAGAGAGAGAGAGAGAGAGAGAGAGAGAGAGAGAGAGAGAGAGAGAGAGAGAGAGAGCGAGTGAGATAGAGAGAGCAATATGCAATCTTGATTATATTTCACCTACTGTATAAGCAGAAATATTCATCTGGAATTTAATTTCGTCTTTTTCGTCAAAGGAACTTTTGGACTAACTAAATTAAATGCCGGACTAATGTCAATTTGTCCAGCTTTTCTATACACTCTTATGATCCATGGACGAAATTTTCAACCGGACGAACTCGCTTTCTTTGGAGTTGGACGAAATTTTCTGCCTCTACAGTAATTGTTTCCAAACAAGAATTCTCTTTAAAAAAGAGAAGCTGCTGACTCACCAGGTGGAAGCACAGCGGAGCTGGACTGTGTATTCAAGCCAGGTGGTGTGGCTGCGTGCATCGACGATGCCGGAGAGCTGACAGCTGCCAATTCGCCTAAGGAGGCGGATGTCGCTGTTGCTGCTACTGCTGCTGCTGCTGCGCTATTGCGAGGCACCGTGTTTTGCTGCTGCCGCTGCTGTAGCTGCCAGCATTTGAACACACACACACACACACACACACACACACACACACACACACACACACACACACCGCAGACCTCAGACCTGCCCATCGCTGAAGCGATGATAGCGAACAGCTACGTTAGACATAGCAACTTGTGCTGGGATTACACCATTCAACAGCTTGCAAGGCTGATGAATTGACCGCCACTAATGTTAGCCTGGTATCCACCACACAGCTGATTGAAGTGGCTTTTTTCTGGCCAGTGAATGCTTATTTTTCATTTTTTCATTCTTTTTTTGACACACACACACACACCACACCACACACACACAGACACACACACAGACACACACACAGACAGACACACACACAGACAGACACACAGACAGACACACACACACACACACACACACACACACACACACACACACACACACACACACACAAACATGGCCTGTGTCACTCGTATACTAGTACACACAATTCATAAAAGCAGTGGCCTGAGAAAATTCGGCCTCATGCATAAAGTAGCATGGCAAGTGCTAGGGTTGTGCACCATGGTGTGTACTGTGCACTGTGTACTGTGCACTGTGTCGAGTAACCATACCTGCTGCTTTTGTATTCATGAGCTTAAGTTTCACTGGCCAGTACTTTAGTAAGGGGAAGTGTAGCCCAGAGTCACAGGGGCATCGGAACTGGTGCGGCAGGTAAGGCCAAAGCCGCACCAATAATTTCATCTTGTGACTTTCGAAGCAATGAAATATGGGCTATTTGGGCCAGTTTCCCTTAAATGTTTCCCGCGGGGGAGGACCCCCGGACCCCCACCTACTCATGCGGCCGCACCTATGTCGAATACCTTCCGACGCCCCTGATTCTGACCGAAGGGGCAGGTGTTAGAAACTTCTTGTTTCAATGAGGTCGACATTGTGAGGGCACTGGCCATCTCCTTTCCCGTCGTCTTTATCTTCCCGACCAAAGTCAGGTATCCAGTAACAAATAGGCCTCCTGGGGTGCTTAGAATCTTCACACAAACCAGGAATCGAACGCGGAACCTCATGCTGGCCAATGCTCCAAATACTCTGCCAACCACATACCCTTACACATAATAACATGATTGGCAGTGAACCTGGAAGCAGGCTTTCGGGCCACATCCGATGCGATTAAAACTGCTTGAACTACCCTGGATTGCCAGTGACACCGACCCACCTACAACCGCCAACTGTTCAACACCGCACACAAGCAACCCCAGGTGGCTGTGTAGGGTAAAGCAACCCCAGGTGGCTGTGTAGGGTAAAGCAACCCCAGGTGGCTGTGTAGGGTAAAGCAACCCCAGGTGGCTGTGTAGGGTAAAGCAACCCCAGGTGGCTGTGTAGGGTAAAGCAACCCCAGGTGGCTGTGTAGGGTAAAGCAACCCCAGGTGGCTGTGTAGGGTAAAGCAACCCCAGGTGGCTGTGTAGGGTAAAGCAACCCCAGGTGGCTGTGTAGGGTAAAGCAACCCCAGGTGGCTGTGTCGGGTGTCAGTGGTACAAACTACGCCATTGCACAATAAGCTGATTGAGTAGTAGAGCAGAATGAGTGACTAGAACACTTCAGTAGAGATACATCAAAATCCGTCCTACTGCCGTATCCAGTCGCTTGACCGGGGCCGGCGCCCTCAGCGCGTACAGAGCAGCGCTCGTATTAATCCGATGCGGCCAGCGCGCTACAGCATGCGTGTACTGCTTACCCACGGCTGCATGGCCACTAGACATGCGACCGGATTTCCATGTCCACGGCAGTAGTAGTAGTAGTAGATTAGTAGATACGTCACTAGCTGCCCTACTACACCGTGCAATGCACTGTGTTCATGTAGACCCACTGCTGCATACAGTACCCACTGCTGCATACAGTACCCACTGCTGCATACAGTGCCCACTGCTGCATACAGTGCCCACTGCTGCATACAGTGCCCACTGCTGCATACAGTGCCCACTGCTGCATACAGTGCCCACTGCTGCATACAGTGCCCACTGCTGCATACAGTGCCCACTGCTGCATACAGTGCCCACTGCTGCATACAGTGACCACTGCTGCATACAGTGACCACTGCTGCATACCGTGCCCACTGCTGCATACAGTGCTCACTGCTGCATACAGTGCTCACTGCTGCATACAGTGCCCACTGCTGCATACAGTGACCACTGCTGCATACAGTGACCACTGCTGCATACAGTGACCACTGCTGCATACAGTGTCCACTGCTGCATACAGTGCCCACTGCTGCATACAGTGCCCACTGCTGCATACCGTGCCCACTGCTGCATACCGTGCCCACTGCTGCATACCGTGCCCACTGCTGCATACAGTGCCCACTGCTGCATACAGTGCCCACTGCTGCATACAGTGCCCACTGCTGCATACAGTGCCCACTGCTGCATACAGTGCCCACTGCTGCATACAGTGCCCACTGCTGCACACAGTGCCCACTGCTGCATACAGTGCCCACGGCTGCATACAGTGCCCGCTGCTGCATACAGTGCCCACTGCTGCACAACTTACTGAGTGCGGAGGCGTCACCGAAACAACACACTTACGTTCCGCTGCGCCTGGGCACGTCGCTCAGCCGTCACTTGCTCCAGGATCTGCTGCGGTGGTGGTGCCTGCTGCTGGTGTTGCTGCTGGTGGTGTTGCTGCTGCTGCTGCTGCTGTTGATGTTGCTGGTGCTGATGTTGAGCCAGGAGCTGCTGTCTGTACACTTCCAGCTGTGGAGATTGTCGCAGTTGTTGTTCAGCTATGCACAACAAAGGCAGTGAATACACACCGTACTAGTGGCCAGACTAGGAGCATTTGTCTTAAATCCTACACTATAGGAACAACCCAACCTACTTTCAGCAAACACCGTGTGGGTGTGGGTGGGGGGGGGGGGGGGGGCGCTGTTGGAATTTGTTTCCAATCAAGCTCGAAATTGTTACACTTTCATGACACTGTGGAGCTACTTGGATCCGAATGTGTTTTTGAGCGGTTTTGCTTCAGACCAGGGTACCGTACAAGTATCAGCTGGCAGTGATCTGACATGGATCACCGCCGCTGATACAAGACACTTGCACCGGCAGCAAGAGGGGTTCGGTCACCATTTCCCCACCATATACACCGCTCAAAGCTATCAACGAGTGGATGAACAAGTGGGTACTGCAATTCAGCTGTGTTTGATGTCATCGCTTTCAAGCCCTGATGTGTTCTTGTGATCCACGCAGTATCTATCAGTGAGAGAAATTTTACAACTCCCAATGGTTTGTTTGGGCGACGAGAAAGAAAAAAAGGGGCTGTTGTGGTTATTAAAAAAAACACTTTCCCAGCGCTGGGAAATTATTCCTTCACTGAATTCATTAGGAGAAAGTCATGTCAATTGTACAGCAATTATAACTTCACGTTAGCTTGACGAGTCAACGAAAGGATGAGTCGAGGAATCCCTGTTTAGCTTTGAGGCATATTGCAGCTCATCTGGAGAAGAACATACTTGGGGCGAACACAGCCATTCTCACAACATTGCACATCTAAATCTGAAAATCAATTCCTTTACTTAGACTGTAAGTTTAAACTGGTTCATGTTTCCAGCATTGGGAGAATGGTTACGTTCACCCTCGAGTATTTTCTTCTACTGAGGAGTCCCCATCTTTCAAATTCAAAAAAATGGATTCACATGTTGGCCTTGGTGTGATCAAAGCGGATTGATACAAATGTAAAACAGCCCCCTGGTTAGCACCACTAGTCTTCCGCTGTATTAGTTATCAACCGTGACTGAAATCCTATTGCAGTCGGTACAGTAATATAAACCGAAGAAAAGCCCTACTTTATTTCCTTTTGTGTAGTTCTTGTGTAATACGCTCTGCCCAACACAGGCATTTGAGCACTATAGCAGGTTAAGGCCGCGCACTGCCTCTGGGTAACCTGAAAACGTCATACATAACACATGCACAATGCGCATACACACAAGCAGTGCTAGGGCCCAGCAGCGGCTCTGACCTTTGTGTGCTTGCAGCAGAAGCTCCTGCTGAATGTTAGAGTCCGCCGATAGACCAAACCCAACCTGGGTCTGGGAGCTAGGCCGGCGATGCGCAGTAGTCAGGTTATTGGACATAGCAGCAGTCAGATTAGTGGACATGGCAGCAGTCAGATTAGTGGACATGCCAGCAGTGGCAGCAGCGGCTGTAGTGGCAGATGACTTCATGACTTTTCGTGATGGCAGCAGGCGCCTAGTGCTTGTGGCAGAAGATGTGGTGGTGGGGGTTGTGACGCTGGGCATGGTTGTAGAGGCACAGCAGGGAGCTGGCACAGCCTCCATCTTAACGCTAGCAGCACTTGTCACGGCAGAGTACCGGTTTAAAGTGGGGTGGGCAGAGGGAGCTGCGGATGTGCGGCGCGACTTAGAGAGAACAGCAGGGAGGGACATTGATGACGATGACAACGATGACACCGATGATGATGATGATGCTGTTGGTAGTGCTGATGACAGTGACAAAGCTGGCATGGCTGTGGTAGGGTGGAGTAAATCAAACACCGGTGATAAGTCAGTGTCAGCAATGGCAGTGCAGTGACTTGTACGGACTACACACGCACATACACACACACACACACAGCGTGTACACAGCGTTCATGCATTATCAAGAACAGAACAACAGCACACAGATTATGGAAAAAGGATTAGATATACCGGTAGATCAAGCAAGCATCAGTCATCATCTGCTCAAAGCACTAAGCTGCACCGTTCATCCAGTTGCACTCACTGAAATCCGACCAAAATTGCTAAACTAGCGCCCTGGATCAGTTCCGGTGACATCACACCATTGTACAAGTGTACGTTCCAGGTGCACTCGTACCACTTCCAGGGCGTCAAGGGCCGTGCAAGTTGAGGCCGGTACATTCGCACTTTGGATCGGATTTCACCGAGCACAACTGTTCATTGCATGCAGATCATGCAAGTAATCACCAAAAAGCACCACATTGGATTGGATTACATTCAGTCAAGTTATTCAATACAGATTATGTAGAGTCAAATCCGGCCAAGCCAGAGATAAGGTCTAATTTGAAAACTCGCTTTATTCACAACCCTTTTCGTGATGGGCCTATCTCAGTGTGTGTCTGGTGTTGTTGGATAATTACAAGTCTTATTCAGGTTTTAGGGTTCAAATTACAGGAATTTCACTGTAAGACTCGCGTGGAGAGCCAAGGATTACTTTATAAGAAAAAAGGAGGACCAAGTAGAATATGTGATATTGTGGAACGTCAGTACCATTGGTCAGTGTCATGCAACGTTTCGCATGAACTGGTTGTAAAGTAACTGGAGGTGTTAGTGAATTATTATAGCGTAACTTGTAGTTCCTTGGTCCTCCTTTTTTCTTATAAATTTCACTGTACTTCATTAGTTTCATAGCACGTCTTAATACCTACGGCAAAATGAACAACTTTGATTGCCACAACAAAACACACACTAGCTAGGCTTACTAGAACATACAAACAAACACAACACAAACACCCACATCAACAAACACAACACAACTATCCATCCAATGAACACAACACACCCATATCAATAAACCCAACAACACCCATATCAACAAACACACAACACAAGCACCCACACCAACAAACACAACACAACTATCCATCCAACGAACACAACACAAACACCCAAATCAATAAACCCAACAACACCCATATCAACAAACACAACAAAAGCACCCACATCAACAAACACAACACAACTATCCATCCAACGAACACAACACAAACACCCATATCAATAAACCCAACAACACCCATATCAACAAACACAACAAAAGCACCCATATCAACAAACACAACACAACTATCCATCCAACGAACACAACACAAACACCCATATCAATAAACCCAACAACACCCATATCAACAAACAGACACAACACTATCCATCCAACAAACACAACAATAGCAACAACAACGACAACATCCATACCAACATCCATGTCAACAACAGCAGCCCTACTGCACCAGCACTAAGCCCGTTCACGCCGTCTGCACCACCGACGCCACATAAAGAAGCCCCACTGATCTTTCCAAGCCACCGTACCAGAAGCAACACCCCTCAAAAACATCCCAATCGGAAGACATTGTCCACATCACACAGAGCACATGTACAAGTATTGGAAACAAGTGCAGCACTACCAATGGGCTGAGTGGAAGCTGTGACAAGGCTATACCATCAAATTAGAATGAGGTGAGTGGAGATGGATACAGTGTGCTCTAGTCTGCAAGAACTAACACCGTTGAAGGCGTGTTGGTAAATTGTGCCAGTTTCCCAGGACTTCTTTCCTGACTATATTGCTTAAAATGTACATTACTTCAGTAGAGATGTGACCAACATAGAACTAGCATGATGACACCACAGCACTTTCACAGCTCCAAACACAGCACTTTCACAGTCCCAAACACAGCACATTCACAGCTCCAAACACAGCACTTCAACAGCACCAAACACAGCACTTTCACAGCTCCAAACACAGCACTTTCACAGTCACAAACACAGCACTTTCACAGTCACAAACACAGCACTTTCACAGTATCAAACACAGCACTTTCACAGCTCCAAACACAGCACGTTCACAGCACTTCCACAGCACCAAACACAGCACGTTCACAGCACTTCCACAGCACCAAACACAGCACGTTCACAGCACTTCCACAGCACCAAACACAGCACTTTCACAGCTCCAAACACAGCACGTTCACAGCACCAAACACAGCACTTTCACAGCTCCAAACACAGCACTTTCACAGTCCCAAACACAGCACTTTCACAGTATCAAACACAGCACTTTCACAGCTCCAAACACAGCACGTTCACAGCACTTCCACAGCACCAAACACAGCACCAAACACAGCACGTTCACAGCACTTCCACAGCACCAAACACAGCACTTTCACAGCTCCAAAAGCACTTTCACAGCTCCAAACACAGCACTTTCACAGCACTTCCACAGCACCAAACACAGCACTTTCACAGCTCCAAACACAGCACTTTCACAGTCCCAAACACGGCACTTTCACAGTATCAAACACAGCACTTTCACAGCTCCAAACACAGCACGTTCACAGCACTTCCACAGCACCAAACACAGCACGTTCACAGCACTTTCACAGTATCAAACACAGCACTTTCACAGCTCCAAACACAGCACGTTCACAGCACTTCCACAGCACCAAACACAGCACGTTCACAGCACTTCCACAGCACCAAACACAGCACGTTCACAGCACTTCCACAGCACCAAACACAGCACTTTCACAGCTCCAAACACAGCACGTTCACAGCACCAAACACAGCACTTTCACAGCTCCAAACACAGCACTTTCACAGCTCCAAACACAGCACTTTCACAGCACCAAACACAGCACCAAACACAGCACTTTCACAGCACCAAACACAGCACCAAACACAGCACTTTCACAGCACCAAACACAGCACTGTAAAGCAGTGAAAAAACAGACATCACAGTTGGACGGGACTCATTCAGCATCAGATACATCCTTGTCCATGTGACTTGGTGCTTGCCAGGCAACTGTCGCCATTGTCACTGAAAGTCGCAGACTCTGACGTGACAGGTAGCACGTATTACCACATTCATTTAACTCAATAACATGACAGCCCACCAAAGAACTGGATAGGGTTCCATCCAGGGTCAACAACACCAGAATCCAAAAAAGGATGCATTCCTGCACCAAGTGGAGCCTGCAAAATCAGGGCGCGTTTCCTTGCTAAACTGCTGTTTTTACAACACTGCCCATACACAGTTTATGTGGCATGAGCACATCCACAGCTCAAGGTGTCACTAACCATACTGCTAACTGCAGTAACACCCGCTGTGACAAGACACGGCTACTCTGAGTGCTACGCCTCATCACTTAGGCGAGAACATGACAACCAGTTCTGGGGGAAGTGATAGTGCCCAATGCTACAAGTGACAGGACGTAGTTCAACGTACAAGAAGACAACAACAACAACAAACATTCAAGGCCTGACGTAACAACACAGACACACAGACACGACAGTGAGCAGCGCAGTGAGTAGCGGAGTACAACTAACCGAATACCGGCAAAGCTCTAATGTGGCATCTCGCACTTCTAAAGTGAACTCGGGACAGGAATGGATAACTTTAAGAAAACACTAAACTCGTTCCCTTTCAGGACGTTCATTTCTACCCTAACTTAAAAAAAAGCTATTTCCAGTACGAACAGTAACTCCCGACCAATCTGCAGACTCTGGACTACTAAACAACCTACGTGATAAGCTGTCCCCGCCTGGACTGAAAGTGACAGAGGCAATTGCTGCATCCGCTGAAGAAGTGACTACAGATGCCGAGCTCGCAGCAGTTGGTGCTGCTGCAGATGTCGCTGAGCAAGACACTGGCATGAGCGTTGCAGCATCTGACGGGGCTGCCGATGCTCCAGATCCGACCGCCGCTGCCACGCCTGAAGCCGGCGCTAGGAATGCAGAGGTTGCTGCTCCTGCTACTGTTGCTGCGCTTGTAGATGGCAAGGAGACCGCGGTGACGGTGGCTGTGCCTATGTGTGCTGCGGAGGATGGAGATAGTGCCGGCGCGGCGGCGGTTGCCGAGGCAAAGTGTACAGATGCTGAAGACGTGGCGGCAGGCATTGGCAATGCAGCAGCGGAGTACATTGCATCGGAATCTAAGCTACTGCTCTCCGACCTCTGGAAGAAGAAAACGCACAGAACAAAACTGCATTGCTTTAAAAATTAGAAACGTGTATACTCTGCCCGTAACAAGTGCAACACGTTTTGCAGGACACACATCCCAGTATCATGACGTATGTATGTCGTAACAAAAAGTATAAGAAGTGCCTTTGATCGAGACTGCAAGGTCATTTGTACTAACAGAAGTTGTAGCCTCCAAGACAGAACCTGGCCCACCGTCCACACACCTACACCTAGAGCTGTGTATGTAAAAACATCGGAAAGCTTGACAATCTCGAGACAGCATACTGGTATGCTGTAGCAGAATGCATCACAACGCTAGTTTAGACCCTACGACTAGTTCACTTCAGACTGGACACCGCCAGCCACACTAACTTACTCACCTTGCGCTTCGTACCCTCAACCTTCTGCAGCCTCTCGGTTATTGACACCGGGGTAGCTACACTGTGCTATATGCGCCGCAGAAACACATACAAACACACACAAACACATACAAACACACACAAACACATACACACACACACACACACACACACACACACACACACACACAACAATTCTAGGAAATTGAATCCGTTAGCTGCGGTGGGACAAGAGAAATGAACTTGTACAGACTAGCATGCTTCAACTGCATGAGCTTGAAGAACGAATGTGACACTACACAGAAAGTTTAAAAGCACGACCGAGCTTCCAGCAAAATTCGTTCTTCACTCAGAAATCAGAACTGACAACATGTAGAAGTTACAGTAGAACCATAGTGCTAGTGCAAGAATTGAATGCACTACACAATGCACAACACAATGCACAACTAAATAACACCATACATGCAATCAGCGAGCAGTGAAATATTTTACTACTCCCTGATTTCGATGAAAGTAAAGTGAGTCCACTCATACCACGAGAACAATGGAACAATATTTTAAGATTTGAACGTCGTTTTCATGTGATAATCCTCAGAAATCATCATCACACTGAGGGCATATTCGATTGGTAGGATCGGGATCCCGACCCACCGGATCCACTGGATTCGCACCCTTTCGATTGGTCGAATCCGGATCCGGATCCTTCGGATTTGGATCCGGTCAACCCTCCTCGGGGAGCAGGGCCTAGGGTTGATCGGATCCAACGGATCCAGATGTGACCTTTGCGCGTATATGGCGGGTAAAAATCATTTTTGTAAACATTGTGGTACGCACACGTGGATGGAGATAGAGCTAGCTTGTTGACTTTTTGTACGACGCACGCAATGAGTACGACGTTCACCCATTTGGGTGCCTTGTGAGCGCCATTTTCAACATGGCAACAGTCAAGGTCCAAAATAAAGTGTTCAGTTGAATCTGAAGGATCCGAGGGATCTGAGATCTGGATCCCGATCCCGATCCTTACCAATCGAACATGCCCTGAGAGTTGGACAACAAAGGACTACTATGGTACCATAAGGTGAACATTATTAGATCTAAAACTAATACGAGAAACAATAATATTCTAAAAAGCTTAATGGGCAACATCCGGAGTCCAAGCCGTATGGGGGGGGGGGGGGGGGGGGGAATTTGGAGTTTTCATGCGTTCCTAAGTGCGCCTAAAACTCCGGAAAATATGAGGAGTGATGGCAGAAGGTGCTGCATCATTTGCTCTGACTTCCGCGCACAGCACCGATAGGAAAACCTGGCGTTGTCCATGCACAGGCACCACTACAGTAAGACTGGGCGCTGAAGAACAGAGGAGCTCAAGGTGCAGCCTAGCATTGGTCTAAAATGTTCGAAGTTTATTCGTTTGTTCTCATTCCGTGATCATGGAGGGGATCATGCGATGCGATCACAACACTTGGAAAACAGTACATGTGTTCTTAGATCTGCAAATCTAGCCTGGATTGGTCTTCAATTTGTGCCATTTTCCAGCCTAAGTGTTCTTGGGCAATGTGTTCGACGGCGCCCGATCATACTGTAGCAGATCACACAGCATGATCCCCCCCCCCCCCCCCTTACTAGCAGGCTGCATTCAGTTTGCACACTGCGTCTTATCACACCTACCAGCGTATCGGTTGATATGGGTGACTGCATGTCCTGGCTCCGCCAATGATCAACATAGCTCACCTGCACCCAAGATAACAGTTACATTCCACACACACGCGCGCGCGCACGCACACACACACACACACACACATGCACACACATGCACACACACACACACACACACACACACACACACACACACACGCACACACACACGCACACACACACACATACGCGCGCACACACACACACACACACACACACACATGTTGTACTTGTACTTGCTCACTGCCAAAGCTGGTCATGTGGATGTCCCCAGGAGAGGGGAGGCAGATTCAAAAGGAATCTTGGAAAGATGACTCAATCGACTGCACACCGACACATAATAACCAGGTATTGCACACACACGCACGCACGCACACACACACAGATATCAGTAACGCTTACGTCTTGACCCAGTCGCAGACTAGGTTCATCAGCCGCTGGCTGCACTGAGCGATGGCTGATCACCTGGGTAAAGGGTGTTGTCACGTTGTCTTGATGGCCTGGAGGGTTTCCAAAAATTAGCACTTCCTTGCAACTGGACATCACACACATGCACACGTACACACACACAGACACACACACACACACACACACACACACACACACACACACACACACAAACACAGGATGTCTTAGCTTGGTCACACGGTTTAATGTCTGCGAAGAGAAGATCGGCCTTAAGCAAATAGGACATTGCACAATCCAAGTGCAGAGAGGATGGGCAAAAGGCATCACGTGGCCCCTGGCAGAGTACTGTATCACCGGGGATTCTCTACATATGTTTAAAAAACTTTGACCACTTTGCGGGCAGGCTGATCTACTCGCCTCCCACCGCTTTAAGAGTTGCATCTGCACCTTTGATCTTTGCAGGGTGGTGGCGTTCCTACGGATGCTGAAAACTCAGTCTTACTGAGTCTCAAGCGACCCGTGAATTGTTTTCAAAAAACTAACACCGGAACATAACTCACCGCCTCAACGCAGTTGACTTCCATTTGTTTCTCTCATTATCTAGAAAAAATCAGAAAGCCAAGCGCTTCGGAGAAAAAGTTGGGTCCAGATTCATTGGTACCTGTTTAAGTATAACAAAAGACACGCACAAAAAAGTCACAGAGATCAACGCGGGGAAGGGCCGGGAAGTACAGCCACAGGCACGTAGAACATGTGAGGCAAATGCAGTACTGGCCAGTAGCGCATTTGCCAGTATGATATGCAGTCCCTGGGGTGCACTGTTGCAGACTCAAACTCTCCGCCGCTCACACATGTTATGTATGCTATCAAATGCAATGGACTGGCGCACGTGTTGGTGAAGAAGGCGGTGCATACTCTACACTAGGGGAGAATTAGAGTGTCATCGATTGGCGAATCTGGATTGAGTCATTTTAGTGCGAGCAGGCGGTGTGGTCCAAGCAACGCTGGCCCAATCGAGCAAAGCAAGGGTGTAGTACGCAAACCCGTACAAAAGATTCTGTGAAAGCTGTCAGAAAACGTCTAAGTCCATTTCCATTCCAGCCACTCCTGGTGTGGGGCCAGATTGCACTCCAAGTACACCTACTCCGGATTCAGCCATACAATCACGCTCGCTCGGAGCGCTCTTGCTCGGGATTCGCCTAATCGATCATGCCCTTAGACTCCGGTTAATTAAAGTAACTATCTGTAGTTGTTTTTGTTGTTGAAGTAATTGTTATCTCTAGGTAACCCTGGAAGAGTACAAAATACAAACTCACAAGTGAGTCCTGCTGACGTTGCTGCTCTTGCACACTTGCAAAAGGATTGTGTGGTTCGGGTATCTATAGCAAAGCCATGCAGCCAGACACACAAAACACAAAACAGAGAATTTGATAGTCTGTTCATGCAGAAGCTACACAAAAGGCTCAAAGGTGCGCACACCCACACACGCATATACCCGCAGACCACACGAGGAGACTTGGGCCATGTGATGCTCTGCAGCCACTGCGTCATGCCTGGGTTAATGCTGTTGGGCAAAATGGAGCAGCTCGTATCCTCGTTGTCGATATTGCTGGGGCATTCAATCGGGTGTCCCATGCCGGTGTCCTCCATAAGGCACGCAATGCAGGAATCACTAGGCCACTCCACACATGGCTGTCGTCACACCTGTCATCACGTTCACTGCGATGGCTGGTGGGTGGCTACACGTCTACCCAGTACCCTATAACTGCAGGCATCCCCCAAGGCAGCATACTTGTACTCGGCTCGACACTGCTTTTACTGTACGTAAATGATGCACCCTCTGTTCTGGTGGATGATGCCCAGCTGGAGAGAGGCATACGCAGACGACACCACACTGTACTCCATTGTGTTGAATGGCAGCGCGGCAGGTGCAGCGCACTCACTGTAACTGTCAATTGATCGGCTGCATGACTGGGGCCAGAAATGGAGGATTGCATTCGAGCCCACCAAGTCCCAGGCAATGACTGCAACTCTCCAAAGAGCTGGCTTACACCTCTCACCAATCATGCTTGGCGGAAGACCAGTTCCCGAGGCAAATTTCGTCACTCTCCTAGGCGTTCTCTTCGACCCGAAGTTGTCTTTTGGGGAGCACCTCTGGTCTGTTGCAACCTGGGCAAGGCAGCGACTTGGTCTTTTGTACTCTGTGGCAACTAAAATGTCATTACTTGCCTGTGTCCAAATAAGATATGTCTCTATGACATCATGACGTGTGTCTATGCATGTGCCAACAATAGTGAAGAGAATGTCATTCATATGCTGTGTCTGTTTGTACGGTACAAAACTTCAAGTAACTGTGAAACAACTTGCTGACTCAGTTTCTAAGAAAGGACAGCGGATTCAAGGATTACAGCGAAAGCTCTGTGAAATGTCGGGGCAGCTGAAAGAGCTGAGGGAGGAGGTGATCTCTCTGAAAGAGTCCGTCATTACGGTGGAAAGAAGTGCAGCCCCATACAGCGCCTAGACCACCGTACCCGTACTGCTCGCATGCAGTTCAAGACCTGCACTTCAGTTGTATGCCGTACGGTGACCTTGCATGCTGCGAGTGGCAGTGAGAGAGCACCGCCAGCAACCCTACACATGCAGGTATCAACACATGCATGTACCAGTATACAGGTGATGGAGAACCTGAAACAGTTACCCACCCGCCCAAGGAATACCAAGTAGCACCTACATGCTCTTTGACCAGTAGCACAACACTTACTCTATTAGCAGGTTCGAGAACGATTCTCTGTGTCTCCGCGTTGCCTCCACCAGGTACTTTGGGCTTGTGATTATTAATTTGACATAGGAGTGCACGGCCATCACAAATCATAGGTAAGATCTGCGGATGTTGAAAGAGAGAGAGAGAGAGAGAGAGAGAGAGAGAGAGAGAGAGAGAGAGAGAGAGAGAGAGAGATAGAGAGAGAGAGAGAGAGAGAGAGAGAGAGATAGAGATAGAGATAGAGATAGAGATAGAGAGAGAGAGAGAGAGAGAGAGAGAGAGAGAGAGAGAGAGAGAGAGAGAGAGAGAGAGAGAGAGAGAGAGAGAGAGAGAGAGAGAGAGAGAGAGAGAGAGAGAGAGAGAGAGAGAGAGAGAGAGAGAGAGAGAGAGAGAGAGAGAGAGAGAGAGAGAGAGAGAGAGAGAGAGAGAGAGAGAGAGAGAGAGAGGGAGAGAGAGGGAGGGAGGGAGGGATGGAGGGAGGGGGGAGGGATGGAGGGAGGGAGGGAGGGAGAGAGAGAGAGAGAGAGAGAGAGAGAGAGAGAATGAATGAATTACAAAACTACATAATATGGTTGTTGGTTTGCGCCTTGGAGAAGTGTTGGAGCTAGGTGTCAGGTCGCCGAATGTCTCAGTACTCCTTGTCAGTTTTGTGCCATTTTGTCGCACTCGCTGACTGTATAAGATCTGGTTACGTTGGTGGACAGTTTGTCATAACTCGTAACATTTTGTCCTTTTCCTTTCTTCATAATACATAATAATTATATCCATGGGAAAGAAAGGGGGAGCATAGAACAGAAGCAGACAGACGGTGGAGAAGGTACTCAAAGGCACAAAGGTGCAAAATGACAAAGAAAAAGTTGGACAAGAAGGTATGTACCAGAAGTGAGAAAACAGAGAGATCTACAGAATAACCTGCATGCAGAGGCAGGCCAATGTTAAGCGACCACCCCATGCTGCACAGAAAAGCAACCTTTATAGACAGGTAGCCTTGCTAAGCAGGTGACTGGTCTGTAAACAAAGGTAGGCTCTTATTCACAGTACAGGTTTCACTCTCCATGTACATGCACAGGTACACCGTACATGCATGACATAACAATAAACAGAGTGCACATGCCGTACCTCCAGGAATCGCTTCTTGTACAAATCAGGGGGAATCTACGGCAACAAGTAAAGAGCAACAATTAGAAGAGTATGTAAATAGCACACATATGAACGTTCATGCACACACACACACACACACACACACACGCGCGCACGCGCGCGCGTGCACACACACACGCACACACACACACACACACACACACACACGCGCGCGCGCGTGCACACACACGCACACACACACACCACACACACACACCACACACACACCACACACACACACACCACACACACACACCACACACACACCACACACACACACACACACACACACACACATACACACACACACACACACACACACACACACACACACCACCACCACCCACACACACCACACACCCCCACACACACCACACACACACACACACAACACACACACACACACACACACGCAGGTTGTTATCGAGAAACGCAGGGCGCTGCTGAACAAGCAAGGTGGTGTTGAACAATGCAGAGTGCATAGCAGGTAGTGCAGGCAGTGCCAGAGAGCCTTGCAAATAGAGAGGTTCTGCACTACGTAAAGTTGAGCAACTTTACGTTAGTGGGCGGGAAAACCCGTGAATTTGCGAGTTTGCACTCCACTTACGGAAAGTTGTCTACGTAGAGTACGTAGATAGGGCTCTGATAACGTAGCTGGTCCGTAAGTGGATTGGGGTACAAATTTATGACTCTCTCCCCAGGTCAATCTGGTCGTACACTGCCGCGAAGGGCAGCTACGTGATTTGAAAACTCCGTATGGCGGAACACAGATGCGCATGCAGTTTTACGTAAGACATTCCGTTGATCGACCACGTTTTTTTACTAACGTAATTACGTTATGCGGAACCTCTCTAATGATAACCTCAGATGCAGTAAAACCGGTATTTGCCGGATGCCCCTGGTGTAGCGGGATCTATCCTGATACGACAAGATTCCTCTTGATAGAAGGAGGCATGTGTGACCCACAAACATGACTGTCAAATTGATCATCAGCGTGACGTCATCTTGCGATGGCACTCACAACTAATCTTGGTTTAAAGTTGGTCGGTTTCATTTGTTCTGTTCATGACTGGTGGCGGAGTTTCTGCGAAATGAAAATGTACAAAATTTCCCTCTAGGTCACGAAGTGAGAAACTTCGTACGAACTGTCGCAACTTTGGATGCGAAACTTACTTGCATGAAACACGAAATGAACATTCGCGTGAAGTTTCTTGAGATCGTGAGTGAAAGTTCATCGCTTGT
>NC_088646.1:22308958-22335958 GCF_964019385.1 Sycon ciliatum
TGCAGGTAAATAATTGGACTTGGCGCACGAAATCCGTTCCGCGTTCGACAGTTTTCCGCGTGTTGCGTGGAGTTTTCTCTGGTAGCCTGTACGTGCATGAAAATGTGTCGGTCCGGACAGGATTCCGCTTCATCCAGGGTCCGGTGAATACAGGTTTCACTGCATAAGAAGTTCAACTCGTACTCGTGAATAACAACACCATGTTCAGACTAGATAACCACGTGACAGCATACTGTTTTAAAGCTATATCCTCGCGAATGACGACAAGTCGCGAATCATTACACAGAGCAGTACACGGAACACTACACAGAACGCGTACCTCAAAGCGATCAAAGTAATGTAACCAGCTTGGATTTCCCTGGAGTATACCAAACAGAGCGGCACAGTGAGAACGTCCTCCTTAGTGAAGAGCATAGAAAACCATGACAACCAGAAGCAATGTACTGTCGTGGACATTGAAATCCAATGGGATGGCTGGCGCCCTTACTGCTTTTAGCGCGTACGTGCACTGTAGGTCACGTACACTCTCTAAAAATGGACCAGCAATGCTCGCGGCTGCAAGGCCGACGCCCCGTGGCCGCTTGACTTCTCAACGGATGGCAATGTTCGCTACAGTACGTACATTATTATGACTGTACATGATGCACTATTGCAACACAGGAGATGGTCATATAATCCTGCAGAAGTCCCCAGTAATGTCATTCAATTGAGAATGCATGATAAGTTGATAACAGCATCATTCCTGTTACTGAGTAAGGAGTGACATCACAAGCATGAACATTTACCACTTCACACAACACAATGAAGTATATGCGCGTCGGAAGTGGCAAACTCATGCATGTGACTGACAACTTTCAGACAAGCAAATTGAAATCATCATAATTATGATGATTTCATTGGGTTATGTGAAGGACACCATTGTATTACGATGGCACTATTCACAGAAATGACAGCACCGGTACACTTGTCATTGCACTGCCAGGGTGAGGACTATGAAATGATGAATCATTGATGATATAAGAGAGTGATTTGCACTGTGCCTGCTAAAGCCAGCCAGTGGCAAGCCAGAGAGTGGTGACCTGCCACAGCAGCACGTCACGCAGGTCCCCGGATGTGTAGCGGTAGATGAGAGTGGAGTGGTATGTTCGAGACAAGCTACTGCTTGACCTTATAAGAGTTGGCTGAATGGCCGATGCCATGTATACATGATGCACAAGTACATAACATGACATTGTGTTGGCATGGGCTGGATCCTTTGTGGCTCCTGGGGAGAAAGGGTGCAGCTATGGCATGGAAAGGCCTAATGTACTACTAGCAGTGCCCAACGGAATCTTCATTGCCGGATTTTCAATGGATTGCTGCACGGTGTATGCATGCACCCATTAACAGAGTGCACAGTGCCGTTATGCTTACCGGGTACGCTTCGATACAGATTACCGGTTCTTCTACAGATAATAATCCAGACAAAGTTACAGAAAACCAATGGTGGAGTTAAAACCAATGGTGGAGTTAAAACCAATGGTGGAGTGTATTTTCTAACTAATTTATACAAGGGGCAATACAGAGTGGTGATCACACAAGAATAACATGTACATGTACAGTTGCAGGCCAGCTATCCGAACACATACACTGTAGATCAAGTGAACCACTCAGCCCGCCCACTCAGCCCGCCTACTCGCCTCAGGAGAACAGTGCAATGTCGGTTACACCGTACAGCCTTTCAGGAAAGATCTAGTAGCAAAGAGGCTAGCATGAGGCCAGCGTGACTTAAGTATGTGTACAGTCAAACCTTTCAACTCGGATACTGAGCCAGTAATAAATGTAAACAGAGAAGAAAACACATGAGAACGAGTTATGCAGCAACTATTCACGACTGTAACAAGATGATAGAGTCAGAACGTGCTTGGTTTGTTGGTTTGCGCACTGGAGATGTGCTAGAGCTAGGTCTCACGTTGCTGAATGTCTCAGTAGCCTGTCAGTTTTGTGCCCTATCATCGCACGTTCTGACTCTTCATCATCTTGTTACAGTCATGGATAGTTGCTGCATAACTCGTTCTCATGTGTTTTCTTTGGAGGCAAGCTACGTAGTGAAGGCAGCGGGCCACACACGGACCCATAACCACAGTTGCATACTCGTATTGCTTAGAAAGTGGCCGAACTGGGCCTTGCAAGCAACTGACCCAGCAACCACAAAATAGTTCACCAAGACAGCCTATACTTGACTTACCGCGCAACTTGTGATGTACGGTGATAATCACTTCTGAGTCATAGACGTCGATCGTCAAGGCAACTGGCAGGGTGTCAAGTTCTTGCCAATACCTTTCCTTGAGCTGATTCTAAAAAAGAAGAGGAGAAAATAAAGATGAAGCTGAGAGGGATGTGAGATAGTTTGTGCCCAAGTCCAGAAAATGCACATCTAAAGCTGCATGGTGTAGACCACGCCAAGTGGTGGTGCTGGTCACATCTTCAGACTTGCGAGCTGTTGACTGGTGCAATCCCAGCACAACTTGCTCCACCTACCTAGCATTGTTCACTCACTGCCATGGGTGTGTGTGTGTGTGGTGTGTGTGCCAGCTAGTTCGATTGCTGGGTACACTTATGCGCCTGATTGTGTTGGGTCTGTTGTCAACGGGCTCGATTGATTGAAGGTGTAATGTTGTACCTGCCACCTTTGTTGGTTCCAGGGTTCATATACAGTCGTCCCTCTCTAATCCGACACTTATTTACCCAGCATCCTTGCAAACCAGCACACTTTCTGGTAAAACGGATTTTTCCGTTCATTTTTTACGCTTTAATCCGGCACTTGAATTCCGCCGCCAGCAGCGATTTTCTGCAATAAATCACTCAAACTGTACATAATTCGATTTTCTAATCCAGCAGTTGTACATCGCATACTGTCAGGGACCATTGTAACATACATAACACATGTAACATACTCTTGGGAGTATCCTATGCCAGTGCATAGAATATTCCCGGCAAGTGTAATTATGTTAAAGACATGCATTCCACAAAGTACTTGGATTGACACAGAAAATCCCTACGTTTTGACGTACGACACAAACATGTATGTTAACATGTGGGGCGGGTTGGAGGGCAGGATTTGATAATCCAGCACCCTTGTTTATCAAGCGGAAAATGCTGTTGCAAAAGGTGCCGGATTAGAGAGGGACGACTGTACTTTCTATTTGAAGTATACATGCATGTTAGCCATGGAGTGCTTCTGGCTAGATTAACTCTTGTGTACTGTAAATATACAAAATTTCGGCGCTGCAAAATTTCGGCACTTCACGATTTTTGACATTTCGGCGGCGATTTATTTTCGGCGTGGGGTAGAGGGAATGGTATAGTGCGACAGATGCTGTGAAAAATTTCATCGGCGTTTTAATTTGTGCCGAATATAGCCGCCGAAAATTTGTATATTTACAGTAATCAATGGTGCTAGTGAAGCTTATATCAGATCCACTCTGATTTAGCCACCCACACTAGTAGCAAGTATTACCTTAACTGGGGGCAGGGGTAACTGCAGTTGGATCCCAGGACGGATACCCTGATGCCGTCAATCCTTTTTCTGCACCGTGTCCTCACCCACTTACTGAGGTGTGGTGAGCCCATAAGTGGGATCATTTTCAAGTCCACCCAGAGTTTTGGGGATTTCAGGGGGTGTCGGCTGTTGGGTGGTTCAATAGCCAATTGAGTCATCTTTCCAAGATTCCTTTTGAGTCTCTCTCCCCTCTCCCGGGGAGACCCACGTGACCAGTTTTGGCAGTGAGCAAGTACAGTACAGTGTGTGTGTGTGTGTGTGTGTGTGTGTGTGTGTGTGTGTGTGTGTGTGTGTGTGTGTGTGTGTGTCTACGTGCATGAATGGCTGTGAGTGAGAGATAGATGCCATCAAAGGTGTAGGAACAGTCCCGTATTTAGGCATATGCGGATAATGCCGGCAGAAAAATTGGCAGAATTCGGTACTTTTTCTGGTAAGTTTCATGCATGTTTGGTACATGTATGTGGATAAAGAAATGGAGCAGAATTCGAGGAATTGCCCGCCATAAGCTTTGTATGGTTCTGCCCATTTCACTGCTTTTCGAGCATTATCCGCCAATGCCTACCTGTATTTTGTCATTTATGGACATGGGGGGGGGGCTGGACAAAAGTAAAGATCTTTATAAAAAAAAGTATAGTTTTCAAAAGTCCAAATACCCTCCTAATTATTTTTCAAAAGTACTAAAAATTTGAAAAATTCGAAGTACAAACAGGTCAGCCTGGACATTCTTATGCCTAATAAGTAATAACCGAGCTAAAATTAGCTGCATTATGGCCTAGGGGAAATGTCTTGCATGGATCTACCTGGATTGCACTGTTTGCATGCATTGTTGAGGTGCGTGGTACGAACAGCACGAGACATTTCGAGAATAGACAGAACAACAGTGAATCCCGTTGACCTGCATGTGCGTGCACTTCCCCGGTACGGAACGCTGAGAAAATTCAGTACATGCCCACTTGCCACCACTGCACTACATACCAGGTCGTCATTTGCTAACCTACACAAAAAAGCAAACGAACAAACAAACAAACAAATGATCAAAAAAACGCACACACAATGAGTATACAAACACAGCCGCAGACCGTGGCGCCCAGTGACGAAGTCTTTCGCTCACTAAAAGGTACTACCCAACCACCACTGGCCGCAGCATGACAGGTCAACAAAACGAAAAGTCACAGTTTGCATTAGAGTCAGTCAGACTGACTTTTCCGCATCTGCAGGAACCCTGCCACCCTCAAGAACGAAGGTACAGATGCGGATCCACAGACAAACCAGTAGCTGAAAACACGTACGGGTACCAGCTAAGCATACATGCACAAGCACACACTACAAGCATGCATGCACATGCACACACTAAGTATGCAGGCACATGCACACACTAAGCATATCTGCACAGGCATACACTGAGGAAGCATGCAAGGCCACACACTGAGCATGCAAGAACACGGCCACACACTGAGCATGCAAGAACACGGGCACATGTGCACCACCACCACCACTTACAGGCTTTGGCCTTCGGCAGTGGCCAGGAGGCGATTGATAATTTCATTCTATAACAACAAAAAAAGCATCGGAGAAAACATGGCAGTGTCACACAGCTGAGTACATCCAGACTCACAAGACTGACAGGAAACGAGTGTACATGTACAAGTATACATGTACTTATGTGCTTCTGGTGTGTATCTGGTCAAGTGAGAGCGGTCCAGACACCGTAGCACGGCAGTACATGCTCAGTGAAACTTCAATATCAAATACCCTGGATATACCTTACTTTGACATTTTTTTTAAATGTTGTGGGTTATAACGAAGCTGCAAGAAGCGTCCAAACTCATCTTTGACATACAAAGTACTACAAAAAAGGGGACGTACAGATTCCTGCATGAGTACGAGGGCAGTACCGCAGAATCCAGGCCATGTCGCGATAGCAGCAAGCACTGGATGAACCACAGTACTGACCGAGTATGAGTGACTGGAATGTGTTTACCGTGTGCAGGTCCAGAAGATAGTTCACGATCACATGCACACCACTACGGCTACCGTGAGTCACATGTACATGAACCATTGTCAAAACAAACTATATGCAGTTTGGGTCGAGGGTGACTTCCAAAGCCATGAATTGAGGTGCTATTTCCAGTTAGATGACCATGGATAAGGTGACCACCTGAAGTACACGGGGACCACATTTTGAAGGTGCCTTGAGTGGTGGGCTTAGACAGGTTTCACTGTATATATCCTACGGTACACTACAGTATACACTCAACACAATACAAGTCAGTGCATTATCAAAATTTCACCAGTTGTAGTCTTCGGGGTGCCGAGTCGAATGGTCTTGGTCCGAGGAAGCTGAGACGCTCCCTTCCTACTTTAATCCCAATCGAACTCTCGCACTTCCACCGAAACTGGGTGACTGCGCCCTACTAGATGGGGATTTGTATGCAAAATGTCACTAAAAGCACCATTTCGTTCTTATAAAAGCACAGATGACCGCGATTGGCCCATATGTTGTAGTCTTTTGGATGCTGAGTCGACTGGTGTTGGTCCGAGAAAGCTGCGATGCAGCGTTCCTCCTTTATTCCCAATCGAACATGGTTGAACAAGCGGTCACGTGCTCCTGCGTGCCCAAGTCACCTGGTCACAGCGCCAGCAGGCGACAACTTTCCCACCAAGGTTCAACTCGAGTTCAACTCGAGTGACAGGAGTGCGCCCAAAAAAGGTCAAACAGGCTGTAAGTTGTACCCTGCAGGCGCTAGGCTAGGCACGGTGACCAGGTGACTAGTGTACGCAGGAGCACGTGACTGCTTGTTCAAGCGGGTTCGATTGGGAATAAGGGCCGAACGCTGCATCGCAGCCTTTTCGGACCAAAACCAGTCGACTCAGCGTCCAAAAGACTACAACATATGGGTCAATCGCGGTCATCCGTGCTTTTATAAGAACGAAATGGCGCTTTTAGTGACATTTTGCATACAAATCCCCATCTAGTAGGGCGCAGTCACCCAGGTGGAAGTGCGCGAGTTCGATTGGGATGAAAGTAGGAAGGGAGCGTCTCAGCTTCCTCGGACCAAGACCATTCGACTCGGCACCCCGAAGACTACAACTGGTGACATTTT
Source organism: Sycon ciliatum (assembly GCF_964019385.1). Taxonomy (NCBI): domain Eukaryota; kingdom Metazoa; phylum Porifera; class Calcarea; order Leucosolenida; family Sycettidae; genus Sycon; species Sycon ciliatum. The sequence continues at coordinate 22,315,604 of NC_088646.1, forward strand.
GATTTTAGCCTTAACTTCCCCTTTAAGAAAAATGACTCCTCTCCCACACACAATCCCACCTACCATGGTACTGGCAAAGAGCTCCTCCAGCAGGCTGAAACCGAACAAAGCAAACAAGACCACACACCGACACATTGACGCACAAAGACAAGCACAGAAAGGAGGCGTGCACAAGCAAACACAAGAAGAGGGGTACAGAAACCAGAAAGAAGTAACACTTTGAATAAGTTGGTCGCCAAAGCAGTCACCAACATGCGGACACACGATCCAGCTACACCAAGGAGCACGGAGCAAGCAGAACGTACACAGTGGTGGCTGACGATAACACGGCTCTGACAGCACTACAACTGACCAGGTCCGGACAGTGCAAACAGCAAGGAGCTACTGAAAAGAAGCATAGCAGCATCTACATTCTAATTATGGTCTAAGCTGATGGGTGCGGACAGCTATATGTACTAAGAAGTATCACCTCAAACTTTGCGCTGTCACCATGTCAGCCAACAGTGGCTTGCTAAATGTAGCTCGCGAAACTACATCGATATGCATGTGTGTGTGTGTGTGTGTGTGTGTGCGTGCACGAGCGTGCGTGCGTGTCAAAATATTACGACCATGCTAAGTAACACGCCAAGCTTGTAAATCAACAAGGCTTCCTTGGCGACAGCTGCACACGTACGTACCACTGCACTGGTAGATGCATATCTGCATACAGCACAGTATCACTCTAGCACTGACTTTGGCACCTAAGGCTCAGGGCACCAGTTACACTACAGTCCGTACGGTGTTGATTGTACTATGCCTCGTCCCACGTACATATACATGTACATGTACCTGCAAATTAATGAAATGCGATGATTTTCGACTTCAGCAATTCAAAAATCCGTCGCAATAGCGCAAACATACTCTGCTAAACAGGCATCCCACTGGTTGGTTGCACCACCCAAATATTAATTTACCTTCCGGCGCCTTTAATACAACAGTGCTAACTTACTCATCCAAGTCACGACCTAAGTCCAATCCGCATCTTATCAGATGCCTCGACAGTTGTGAGTTGCAGTGGCAAAAAGAGACAATACCGCAGCCTGAAGACTGGATCTAACACGCACGGTCTGGATTATCAGTCAGCGCATCACCGTACAGGGGTTGAACTGCAGTGCTTTGCTTCAACCGAATGGCAGAAAGAATGCAAGTGATCCGTTTGTCATCTGCGCGTATTAAAGCTGGGGGAGAACCATTACACCAATGCACTGCAGGGTTCTAGCTACAAACAATCTGGCCTGACTTCCAAAAATGCCACCCGTTTGAAGTTGAAAACAACGAAAGGTTATGTCGGCAGAGCTCGTGTTATTCGGACCCGTACAGTGTTTCTACGCTATGGTTAAGCATGGCTTCATTAATCTAGGGTGTGTGCCGTCACCGACTCACATTTAACACGTGTGTGTTGCGCAATTGGTCCGTAGCGTTATGACCATGTCAGTACACGTACAAACATGTACCAGTAAAACTTAGCAGAGCTGCAGTCCTTGGCAACAGATCAAACACGGGTATTTCGTGAATATAAAAAAGCATTATTCCAGTAGCTATGCAAAAGACGTTACTTCAGTAACGTCTGGTGCTAGCCAGGGTCCACACAGCAACGTGAATAACGTGAAGCAACTTGGATATATATATATACGTGAAGCAACTTGGAAGAATGAGTATGTATGCGAAGTGTATCGGGGGAATGCATGCAGGGCGATAGTGCGGGTTCGAATCCCAGGTTGTCTTGAAAAAAATAGGAGAAATGAAAAAAATTATAACATCCCTATGCTTTTTTTGCCTAGGTCATCAAAGTGGTAGACAGTGTCGTATTATAAGCCATTCACACGATGTGTAAACACTTGGACGTGTGTGACCAAGATAACACTGGCAAACCGTGATCCAGTTCACACGGTGCTGGACAAACTTTGGAACCGTCAATGTATCCATAGTGACCTCCTGAAAATGCCGGGAAATGTTAAATTTTGAATCTTCCTTTGTTTAAGCACTGCATTTGCAGTACGCACGTTCAACAACCGACGCTTTTCCTGGCGTGCAAAGATAATCGCGAGCAAAAGGGCCTCGGCCAAGATAAAAAATCAGTTGCATGCGTGTGTCCAAGTTTATCGTATCCGAGTAAATGCCCTTGGAAACGGTACGATAAAAGTGAGTTTGCTCGTCGTGTGAATGGCCTATTACCCTCGAATGCAAAGAGAAAGTTTATATAAGGCCAAAACAAAAAATAGGCTTGTTTCCGGTCGGCAACCCCTCAAAAAAGAGACTCGGTCGGCCGGAATGAAACTTTTTTTGGATACTTTTTTTGGTTCCTCAATCGTTGTGGCATCGATGGACAAGAGCACCTACACATGTACATGTACATTGTACATTATATCATGGCAAGGATCGATGTCAAAGTAATTTTTAGTTGACTGACTCACTGTTCTTGTACAGCATGTGGTGTATTCCTGTTTTCGTACATCCTGAGAAATCAAGCAAACAGTTCGAGTCCTTCCAGCTCCGTTATTCTACCTCGTATCGACCACTGAGGTTTTTGAACCGACAGCTGAGAATCTCTGCTACCTTGTAGGTGTTTCGATTGTGGAATTCGGTTGAGATTTGACTGAGTTATGACTCGTTTAGTGCACTTGCACACATGGCATTGCCACCGTTTGCATACATTTGGGACCAAAAAAAAGTTTCAGAATTTGGGAAAAAGTGGCCCGGTCGGGCGACCGGAAACAAGGTCATTATTTGTTTTGGCCTAACCCAATAAATTCTGCAATCACTTTTGCCTAACTCATATTCAAACTGATTGAAACGTTTTTGCAATACAATGATGTAGCCAATCAATGGAAAAAAATTCCCATCAGTTCTATAAATAACACATAATGAGCTAGGCAAAAAAGAATAGCGTAGGGCCCTGAGCTTCCAAGCTCTCTCGTTTCTCAGGGAGATATCTCAAATCAATTCAAACAAATTTTAAAAGGTCGGAACTGTACAAATCAATCTAGAGAATATCCCAGTCACTAGTTCATCTGCGAGGCCGAGCGCCTTAGGTAATAACTAAGTCACTCCCTCAGACCATGCTAAGCATGATAGAAATGCGGGTACCATAATGTAAGAACTCACCTGAATTAAAAGACTCTCGGCACATTAGCTAGTTGAACTGGGACGCGTACCAAACCAGACCGGGCTCCGTTTTTTCAAGGAAGGCATCATTTCTACCTGCATGATCGTGCAACGAGAGCTACATGTAAAAAAGTGGTTGCTGGTGACCAACAAATTACTTCAGCCATTGTTGATTTCCACTCTGATCACTCAAACAATCTTCGTCCCACGCACGCCTATTTTATTTAGGTCAGCTTCGACTCAGTTCGAGTTTGATCTTTCGAAAGTCCATGGACCATGTTATGACAGCTAGCTAATGTTGCTAGCTGTACAGCTACGTAGATCTACAGGTAGGAAATGTAGGCCATGTGCCAAGCCAAGTGCATCATGACATAATGCGTGATTCACGATTGATCGATCAGTACAGTGGATCACGCATTTTGTTTGTTTTTGTTTTTGGGGTATTTATCGTACAGCCTACACTACAGGTGAAAAGTAACTAACAAAAAATTTAATACTTTAGTTAGTTATTCGTTACCAATCACGGTGTGGTACCTAGTAGACCTACCTTCTTCCTTCACGAGGTGACGAGATACCACAAGAAAACGTTCCAGAACCTAAACTTATTTCGTTGCTATGTTTCTGATATGAGCGTGCGCATTTTCATGCACTAGCAACTGAGTAGGTAAGTAACTAACGCCGGACTACACCATGTACCAGTCACAGTGCACTCTTGCTGTGACAGCATGATATCAAGACAAGATCAGAGTGGGGTACGTTATCATGGTTATGGAGTCTTGATGATATTCCCGGGGGGGGGGGGGGGGGGGGGGAGGGGGGGGGGATATTGATACACAAGTAACAAAGTTAGGCATGGACAAGTACTAGTAGAAACTGGTAACTACTTGTAGCCTAATAGATTCAGTGTTTTGCCGGGTCCCGCAAATGATGCCACTTTCAGGCATTGGATTTGCAAGTGAACAGGGACGACCTTGCCATTGGGCACCACTGACCGATGGCCGCTGTAGTGTTCACATACACATACATGTAGACTGGGCACCCTGCACTGGTTTACCCTTCTCTGTTTCCATATGCCGGTCCCCGCCACCAGTGTCACAGCACGCACATTGCACTGCCGTGGCATGCGGGCACACCACCCATCAACACTTTTTAGGCATCATAATTTTAAAACAAAGCAAGGACTTCGGTGCTAGTACATATATGGCGGCAATGGCGCTGCGGGCAAGTGCCTTATCTACTCCATGTCCTTGCAGCCCAGACTATCACGTCCGAAGGAAGAGTCCTGGCAATGTGTAAATACTACAGGCCCACACAGGCTCACGAGTCATGACGCATGAGTACCTCGCCCGACACGGGCTTGAATTTGCGTGAGCGGTTTGCGAATTCTGAACTCTACTGAGCTCAGCTCAGATTACTTCCAGTCGCACAACCGTGAAGCCCTGTGACTGTATGCACAAGCAGTTTGCACCCAATGTCATTGAACCTGCACACACTAAGTGGCACGGTTGCCTCTCAGACTTAGTACAATCTTCCACACGGATACACGGGCAGAAACTGTTTGATCTTGAGCTAAGTCTTAATGTCGCAAATAAATTATACTGAGGGCAAACCACACAAGAATAATAGCTGAATATTGCATTCAAAATATCAATCCATAAGCAAAAGCAGCCGATAATCCCGGCTAACAAAAGAGCTGCAGCAGCAGCGGCATCATAAACAATGGAATGTTGACTATGGTTGTCACCGAGTCGCTAACCTGATTTAGAACCGTTATGATGCAGGTGCCAAACGGATCCATCCAGATTCGAATTCGCTATCACTATCAGCGAGCTTACGCTGCGCCTCTGTTCGGTGGCATACTCAGTTTCTATTTGTACCAACTCGCTGCTTGAAAGTAAAGCCGTACAGTATGGGTTAGCTCGACATTCCAGCACAGGTCGCAATCCAATCCAGAACCGCTGAGTAAGGGGCTCCACGAGATGACCACCAGCTGATGCTTGTATCGAGTTGACTGTCACAGCTGCTGCGCGCTGCATGTACATCTGCGACGGTCCTATGCAAAATTCTTGCGATAAAATTTACTCATAAAGTCGGTTTTTCTTTGCCTCGCTGTCGGCTCAAAGTTTCTCATGACATGACTGGGCACTTGCCAGCCCAAACTGGTTTCTTCCAGTAACAGCGTTCCTTTCTTGATCAAAGAGTCCACCACTCTCAGGTCCTGCACCGCCTGGTTCTTAGCAAACTCGGCCCTGATTTTAGCCTTCGCTGTTTCTTCGCTGATTCCTAGATCCTGTTTCTTGCAGGCGGCTGACGCTTGACGCATCCATGCTTTGTAGAGCGACAGTACCCTCAGTCTAGCCTCGTCTTGATTGCTGGAGAGCAGTGGTTTTACTCCCTTCGGCAAATCCTTCACCACCAGTGACGCAGCCCTGCCTGCCGACATTTTTTCTGGCTAGCTCTCCTATGAGTATTGATCTTGGGGCAAAGACGCGTTTGTCAGCATTCGCAAAGAGTGAACGACTACAACTGACAACTCGCCGAACCAAGGGCGAAAACACACTCGCAACGAACTGCAACAGTAAAAGTAGACTCAGTCAGTGCAGAGTACATCATGGTACATAGTGCACTGCCAGTGCATTCAGTTGGTCCCTACAAAGTATGTAGATCTACCGGTAGGCCTACTCCCCGGCTAGATCCCTGATATGAACGCAGGCTTCAGAATCACCATGATCACACTCACAGGCCGTATTTTTTGTTGTGCATTTTTTGTTTCAAAAACTATTAAAAAAACTTTTCAAATACGTGTTCATGAATTCGCACAGTAAAACTAGCGTAAATTAATCAAATCTCAGCAAAAGGCGGGACACAAAAATCGTGTTTCATTTTCAAAGTCTTGACTTTATTGCCAATATTGGTCTTCCAGACCATGTTCTTGATCAATTGAGCCAGTGAAGGCTGAGTGAAGAAGACTTGCAGTTTGGTTCTAGGACCACTGGGTCTGTCCACAGCAGAATTTTGTACAGTATGCGATTCTCCTGTACGCTGCAGAAACTCTTGCGCGTCGGTCTTTGATTTGGCGTAGTCTGCTATAATCATTATGTTTTGAGATTTGATTTGAATGTTCACTTCACTTGCGATGTTGTCATAATAGTTCTACAAACACCCATTAGGATTCAGTGAGTCTGGCACGCGCTCAGCGTGGAGGTGGTAAGCTTGAGGTACAGCACTGTAGATTTCTCGAAGCGTATGGAGACATCAACACGAATGGCCAATGTGAGCTTCACACAATGCTGTGTACTGTACTGATCCTTTTGAAATTGTTCTTGTTACAATTACCGTGCTATGCCCATGTATACGCGCATGTACATGGGCGTAGGAAACTACCGTATTTCCCCGTAAGTTAGTTCTCCCCAATGACTTAGTACCCCCTATAAAAAATACACTTTCCACTGCCGAGGTTATCACCCCGAAAGACAGTTCCCCCCGAAAGATAGTAAGTAAGTTCGTACCCGTCCTACATGTACAGACACCGTACAGTACATACATCATATGCACGGACACTAGAGTTGCGCAGGCTTCCCACTGCGTGTCATTTACCCCCGATAAAAAAGCACTCCCCGAAAGTTAGTACTCATGTGGCTGCTAAGTTCGAAAGTTAGTACGTACTAACTTACGGGAAAATACGGTAGTTTCGATTGGTCCGGCGTTGCCCGATGAACGTAATAGAGGGTACGGGGATTTCCCTGCAGGAAAGTTTTGAAGAAAAAAAGCAAACCAAATACTGAGTAGTAGCTTTTGAGGGCATTTGCCACACTTGCATGATAAAATATGAACCCCAGTAAATTCATGGGTGGGTGAGGAGCAAAGCGAAAAAAATACCTCCGACGTCAAGAGTACGTGAACTGCAGAGTGTGCAGCTAGCTTCTGACTTTTCTGCATGAGTGGCTGTCGCGGCGAAATTCCGGGACTACATCATAGTTGGTGTAGACATGCGGCGGAAAGTGGTGTAGTGCGTACAAATGAGCTGCAGTTGTGCAGCAGGAGACCTGCTTGAATCCTGCTTGTACGCACTACATCACTAAAATGATGTAATCCCGGAATTTCGCCGTGACAGCAACCCATCCGAGCTGCACGGTATGGGCTTTATGTAGTCTTGCCGACGCCCATGATGTACATTACATAAGAATTGCTGTTGTGCATGTATTGATTGTATTCCTTTTCATATACCGTAAAGTACCGTTGATCCGCCCCCCCCCCCCCCCCACGCCATGTCGCTTCCCAGCTGGATTTTCGGCAGGGGGTGGGAGTTAGATCAAGGCTGTCAAGTGCAGTACGATGTACAACAACGTAGAGGATCAGACTCTGTGTGCTGGATTGTGCACATTTTCATCCTGGATTGGCACGTATTTTGTACAGCAGTGCATGCGTCGGTTCAACATCGTATTTCGTTGTATACGCCGAAGTCGCTTCACAGGTAGAAAATCGACAGGGGGCGGGAATTGGAGAGGGGGGTGGATCAACGGTACTTTACGGTACTAGTAACATTCCAGGCAGTCTAACCTGGTTGGATGAGCTACTTGTATGCTTTGCGTGCAGCATGGTACCTGCGCAGTTTTGGAAATACCAGGTGTCCTTTGCGTAGACTTGATGAGCCCTCCTTTGTATTGCAGTGCATGCAACACTGCACAGCCTGCATGCGCCCCTCTTAGCATGACAACTGGCGACGTGATGTGGGCATGGCAGCACGCCGTGCCAGGCCCCGTATACGGAGCTGCTTACTCTTGCGGCTATGGACTCTTGCCGGTAGCCTAATGGGGAGAGCACTGTCCAAAAAGAAAGGTGTCCTGGGTTTGAGTTCCAACCGTGGATCCAACTTTTGGAACGCTAGTACAGTACTAGTAGTGATGGCTGGTGGGTGTGCAGGTATAGGATATTGTAACTATTCAGCCAACGTAAGACTGGCTACAGGATACTGTGGCTGCTCTACCTGGGCCCTACAGTCAATTCATAAAAAGATGAGCGTTGGCTCTGGAGAGCTCCCGTATTTGGCGATTTTTCGTGATTTTATCGTACATATATGCATAGTGCAGTGCCAAAAATTTGAAGTTTGAAAAAGGGTCCGAAAAGGTACCTCAACTGGGGGTTCGAATCGCACAATGCAGTGATGCAAGTGGAGTGAAACGGAATGGATTTTCATGACCTTTCCCAATTCAGTGCTTACAAGACAAAACCTGGCCAAAATCCTATTCTTGTTATGGCTTGCTTTTTGGAGAAATGGACTTCAGAAACATAATTGGAAGAGCATTCCGTGGGGGTTGCAGGAAAAATTGTGAAAAAACTCAAAATTTGACCCATTTATAGCCAAAAACTAGGGTATCATCTTTTCTGAATGGACTGTAGTATAGTGGTTTCACAATAAAACAATTAAACATGGCTGTCCCGTGTGGTCATGTGATAGGTGTGAAATCACTCTATAGCTCATGCACAAACCTGGACATATCGTTTTTGTGCCAATGGACGGAGGAGGCATTACGATGGATCGTCAGTAATTGTGAAAGGCCTGTTGCTTTGTTTTTGTTTTATGTATTAAAAGAGAAAAAGGTCCTTAAAGGCTCACCATCCGAGTTTTTTGTTTTTACTTTGCTTTCCTTTGCCCGTGGGGTTTATGTCGGTGTCTGCTTGACTTTGCGTGTACATACACTCATAGCTGTCCTATCCGGGCGGTCTGGGTCCGGGCACTGCCTTAACTCTGAATCCCGTACATTTTTGATGGGGAAGTGCCAGAGAGGTCACCGTTTTCGAATGGCAAAAGAGTAGTGATATTTCCACCGAAACTCACCCACAGGGTGCCCGGGTAGGCCGAGGTGCCCAAAACTTGGAGGTCCGGATAAGAGAGATGTGAGTGTACTTGCTTGCTTTGTGTATTTTGATCTGACTCTGTGTCAATGGCTGTGTGCAGACTACTACGGAAGCATCAACAACGGACGCGGCCGGTGTGAAGCAGAACCCCGATGCCGTGCACCAGGAGTGCGGCGATTTGTACGAGGCAGTCCAAAAGACTCACGTGTCGCTTGCAGCGTGTCGTCAGTCGTCCTCTGAGAAGGTTCTAGTGTTGCGCAACAAAACATATGAGGATATTTTAGAAATTGCGGTAAGTATGCACCTTGAAATGCTCAGTGAGATTCTTTTTAGACCACACATGCTATACTGCACTTCCACACATTTAAAATCTTCTGACCACTGAGTCGGGCTGTGGTGGTCCCAGGAAGATGCGACGCTCCATTCGTCTTTGGTTCCCAATCGAGTTCATGCACCTCTGCTGAAATGGATCGGGAATAAGAGTTGACCGATGTGCTAGTACCGCAGCAGTCTTTAAAATCCAGCGACCAGACGAGTACAGGTTCTGAAGTTTCTTCATTCATAAGAATGAAGTGAGGCTTCAGCGAAGCTGTCTGTGCATCTCCCTAACTAGTAAGGCACGGTGTTTCCATTTCAGTGGAGATGCGCAAATTCAATTGGGAACATAGACCAACTGAAGTGCCGTAGCTTCATTAGATCAACACCATTCGACTGCGCACCCGGAAGTAAAGACTACAAGTAGTGATTGAAACTTTGATTTTAGGGCTGTGTTTCCCCTTTTTGTCTGTTTAGTAGCCCGTGTGTGCGTAGAGTTGTGGGCTAGAGTGTTTGTCTCACTAATCGATGCATGCAGTGCAGTGCACAAACCGTACTGTTGTGGACTTGTGCTTTTCATGTTTCTTTTCAAATTCGATTTATTTACTGTAAGACATGTATATATAACGAGGAAGCAAATCTAACGATTTAACGGATGACATTTCTCCGTTATAATAAGATCCGTGGAGGCCGTACTGCTTCATATATGCTGTGTGTGGATATGGCAGAATACTGCAAGATCGTTAACATATCTTCTCGTTAACCTATGAATTTTGGACAATCGTTAAAATTTGCGACTCGTTATAATAACATGTCTTACAGTAGTTGCCCGTGATATAGGAATGGATCAGTTCACTCGAATTTCACCGAGAAACTGGATGAGTTTGAATGTAAACCATTGGGATTATATGCATAGAATTGAGTCCTTGACGTTTCATCTGAGTTGTAACCGAATGGCGCCTAGTAGCATGCACTATGATCCGACACACCGCCAAAGACAACAACCGACCGTTCCTGCTTCGTTCTAAGATTCTGTTGAGTAAGAAAAGTGTACGGTATTATATGTGACCAAAAAGATACAGTGAAAGAAAAGCCTAGCAAAGCATTGCAAGGCACGTTGGCTCGGCTGCGTTGGTTCAGCTGCACGCTAGTGCAAACATGCAGATCGACAATGTTGGGCGGAAACCAAACACCACAACATTGCCAGAAACTAACTTGTTCACACCTACATACAATCATGAGTCCATACCGTGTCTGGTCTGGTTTGTTATGTTAGCAACCTAGAATGCATTGAACACATGGATTCGATCACACATTCCCCCCTGGTAACACAACAAAACAGGGAACTTGCACTAAAACGTAGAACTAAGGTTCTCCAAAGAAAAGAACAACACTCCACCAACAGCTAAACAAGAGAACAGCAAAATGCGTAATGGGTCTTGCATTTGCTAGCTTGCTCCTAACTAAGCACGCGCCAAGGTAGACTGATAACACGGCACACATACAGTTTCAGGAGCCATAGCGCTGTGGTGGCCTAATGGCAGATCTGTCTCGCAGTGACATGCGGATGCCGCCATCCCCAATGTTGGGCTCAGGGCCTGGCAGCACTGATGCTGGCTGGTACAGATAACCACCATCTGTAGCCGCTGCACTGTCGTCCATCAGCGCTGTTGGTTGGGCCAAGTCACGGGCGACATCCCTCTTGATGATCTCCACGTTGACAATCTTCTCCGCTGAGTGTGGATCAGCAGCCCGGGTGATGACAACTGTCGACGGCGACACAACGCGAACGATGCGCCACCCAGGCTCGTACGGTGCCAGGCATTTGCGGCTCCGGGAAGGCCGACGTAACAGCACCGCATCCCCTACGCTGTACTCTGCTCCTTCAATCACGCTCTCTGTGTCGTTCCGAGAGAGCTCTTCGTTTACGAGGTCTCGCACACGTGCCGTCTTCTCTGCCAAGCTTTCAACCCAGCTTGACAAACTGAGGTCTTCTTCCTCGCGCTCGACCAGGAGGTTGCGTGGTTCCCATCCCATCATTGCGGCGCATGGCGAAATCCCAGTAGCACTGTGCGGCCGCACCCTGTAGTAGTAGAGCAGCATGCTCAGCTCTGTCTGCCAATCGCTGCTGTACTCGACCACTTTGCGGATAAGACCCAGCAGCGTGCGATTGAAGCGCTCGGCTCCCCCTTGGCTCTGAGGGTGGCGCACAGCTCCATGCCTCACATGTACGCCGAATATCGATAGCAGAGACGACACCACACAGTTAACAAACTCCGTGCCGTTGTCACATCGAATTACGCTTGGTGGGCCAAACCGGGTGCAAATACCAACAAGCGCCTCCGCGACACTGACACCATCATGGCGGGCTAGGGGTACGACTTCCACCCACCGTGTGAACATGTCCACACACACGAGGACACAATGGTAGGAACTACTGCGGCTGGGTCCCAGCTCTAACGTATCAATCTGGATGACTTCCCACGGCCTGGTTGGTAGGTCGCTTCTCGTGGCTGGAGGGTTGGGCTCTCCTCGCGACGGGTTCGCTGCACGGCACGTCCCGCAGTCTCGGACGACTTCCTGGCAGCGTTGCGCCATCTGTGGGAAATGACAGCACTTCCGAAGACTGCCCCACATGGTCTCCCAGTTACCATGTCCGGTGTTGCGGTGAGCAGCACCGACGGCTTCACTCTGCAGTGCAGTAGGCAGGACCGGTACGATCACATCACCATCGACGGGGTCCACACGACTGAGGTACAGGACGCCATCAATAACACGCAGCTGACCCTTTGATTTCTTGTACAGCTGGCTCGTCACTTGCTTTCCATCCTGTAGCTGTGTCACTGTCAGCTGCACGTCCGCATCTACCGCTTGGCACCCGCGGATAGACCGCATCGACGTTGGCCCCTTCATAGAGCTTGCTGGTAGCGCTGCTGCGATTTCACCTGCTTCCTCCCGACAGGGAGGCCATGAGGTCGGCACGCGGGTGAGCCGATCTGCAACGTTCGACTCCGAGGGGACCCACTCCACGGACACCGTCATGCTAGCAGCAGCCACAGTGTCCTGAAACACCTGCAGGCGGAGACGGACGAGAGACTCGTGGAGACCCCCGACCTTCACGCGATGAGTATTCTGCGAGACCGAGCGCAACCAACCAGCAACCGTCTTCGAGTCGGTCACGATGGTCAGGTTCTTGACGTCCCACCGGATGGCCAGATCCAGCGCCTTCAGAGACGACTCGAGCTCCGCCACATTGATATGACGCTTGTCTGCTTTGTCTCGCAACCATGAACCATCCTCGACAACCTTGCCATCCTGCGTGAGCACCGTGGCAATTGCCAGGTTGGACGCGTCACAATACGCTCGCCACGTACCCATCGTTGGGTCAGCGAACCACACTCCGCTAACGGGATCATCATTGCACAGGCGGTGAACAATGTCGCGGCAACACTTCAAGACAGCATCCGGTACAGCCTGATCCCATGCCACCTCTGACGTGCAGGCAAGGCGCTTGACATACGAACACGATGGGCGCAGCCAGGCACACACAGGGTAGTGCCCAATCACTCTGCCACACCAACTAAACAGTTCACGCTTTGTTGGTTTGTCGGGTAGCTGTAGAGACACACCTTCGCGACGCGTCCACGACACACTCCCCTCGTCATCAGCCTGAAGTTGCAGACCTAGCACACGCGCACTCACGGCTGGCTCAGCCGGTTTGGTTGGCAGGCCATACTCCAGGAGCCGCGACTTGGTGCGGTCGACGAGCTGCTCTGGGACGTAGAGATCATCCACGTAGTTGTCTACGCCAGCGAGATCACGCGTGGCCCACTTCACGATCAAGTCCATTGCCTTTGGAGCCACGGACAGCCCGAAGCCCATCCGCTCCAGGACGTACACTTCGCCACGCCACACCACGCACTGATAACGCCACAAATCGGGATGAATGCGTACCTGTAGGTACGCTTTGCTGATATCCAGCAGCTGATACGCTTGCGGAACGCCCGCTTGACGCCACCTCCGTAGCGTCTCGCCACATGCCGGAGCGTCGGTGCCAGGGTGCGACGTCAGCTTCTGGTTGAGGAGCCGGTAGTCGAGGCAGGGCCGAACTGGCGTTGATGCCTTATGCTCCTGCGTAGCAGCGAGCAGAGGCAGCACACATCTCGGCTCACCATGCTTCTCGACGTCATGCTTCACTAGCCAGCCGTTGCCGAGCCATTTTTCAACCTCATCTCCAAATAGCTGTTCCTGCTCCTTGGAGAGCTTGGATCGTGGGTACTCTCCAAGGCCTGACCCGATGCACGTAGTCGGCTCCGTCTTGTCCGCCCATTGCCACTGCACCTCCCACGCCTTGTCAGCCGTACTCCACCGGAGGATCATATCTGATGCCCGCAGCACAACATCGCCATTGCTGAGCTTCTCCACGTCCGCGTGGTGAAAGTCTTCAGCGACGGCTCGTGCTTCCGACTCGGGGCGTGACGGATGCTCATCTGGGGTGCTCGACGCCAGCACCAATGGGCATGCAGCACTGACGGTCCCGAATACAACCCCCACCAGTTCTCCTGCGTCATACTGCATATGCACACCACCCAGAGTCGCGATGCTGTTAACTCCAATCAGCACATCAGCCTCCACGACAGACAGGTCGTCCACCACCAGCATGTCAGTCTCGGTCTCACGTAGGCGAACCACAGCACTATCCAGCCGTGAGATTGTACACTCCACGACGCCACGGACATCCACCGGACTGCCATCGATCGCATTAATTGTCGATGACGTAGGCCTGATATCCAAAGCTAGGTCGGTTGCCAGGGCGCTAGCTACAAGGGAGCGGGATGCACAGGTGTCCACAGCAGCTACTACACGCTTGCTTGGACCGCCGGACCGTTTGATGTCCACAAAGATCCGTGGCAGACTGTCACCTCCACTGCTCAGGCATAACACCTTGGAGTCACCATGATCACCAGAGTGCACAGGAGCAGCGGCTGCACTCCCACCCCGCTGCTTCTTCTGCTTGAAGGCCTTGAACTCCGAACAATCTCTCATCATATGCCCAGCCTCGTCGCAGAATAAACACGTCAGCTGACTGTGTTTGGCTTGCTTGTGGCTACCGGTACCACTACTCGTGCTCGCAGGGCAGTTCCGCTTGAAGTGGCCAACTTGACCACACTTGTAACACAGGACACGTCTTGCGGAGTCGCGACCTACACCTGCTGCAGCGGTCATCCTGGAAGAGCCTGATGGAGCCCGATCGTCTAGAGCACCGTAGCTCACTGCTGCCACACCGGGCTTCATCGATCGTTCCACGCTTCTAAGCCGCCTGACGTACTCCACGCAATCGTCGATGGTGTCCGTTTTTCCACTCATACGGAGCTCCTTCGCAAACTGAGAGGGGAGCCCGGAGAGAAACTGCCCGATCACTATTTTATTCTTCCCATCAGCATCAACCTGCTCACCAGACAAGGTGAGAAGCCTCTTCAAGTCCGCTGCGAAGTTGTCCACCGACTCGTCTCCTCGCAAGATCCTGGACGTAAACATCGAGTATGCTTGATCCGGTGCCATCCCAAAAGCGGCGGTCAGCTTCGCTTTCACATCGGCCGGCTTCTTCTTATCCGCTGCCGCCATCTCGTTCCACACGGTGAACGCCTCACCCTCGAGATAGAGCGGTAGATTCGCCATCTTCTTTTCGTCCGAGTCCCACTTCTGCAAGTCCGCGACAACTGAGAACTTCGCCCAGAATTCGCTCAGGTCGTCCCGACCCCCGCGGAACGGTCTCAAGAAGCATTCGACTTTGGCCATCTCGCACTGCTACCCAATTCGCCCGACTAATCCGAGTTACAACACAAACTCCTGAGTCCCGGGTTTCGGCACCAAAAAGTGCTGTAACCGAATGGCGCCTAGTAGCATGCACTATGATCCGACACACCGCCAAAGACAACAACCGACCGTTCCTGCTTCGTTCTAAGATTCTGTTGAGTAAGAAAAGTGTACGGTATTATATGTGACCAAAAAGATACAGTGAAAGAAAAGCCTAGCAAAGCATTGCAAGGCACGTTGGCTCGGCTGCGTTGGTTCAGCTGCACGCTAGTGCAAACATGCAGATCGACAATGTTGGGCGGAAACCAAACACCACAACATTGCCAGAAACTAACTTGTTCACACCTACATACAATCATGAGTCCATACCGTGTCTGGTCTGGTTTGTTATGTTAGCAACCTAGAATGCATTGAACACATGGATTCGATCACAGAGTTCTCTGTAGTACTATCATCTGTTTTGTGTGAGAGATCTTTAGGAGGTCCTTTCTTTTTGTTTTTGAGTGTAGGTGTCGACTCACCAGGCAACTTGCTTGCAGTGCCAGTCTTCCTTCACTTTTGTTGTTACTTTGGTATGTTCACTCTCTTGTCTCTGTGTAGGAAGTGGCCCCGTCTCTCCAGAGTGTATCCTTACCATCTGACACCTTCTGTGAAGGTACGGTACGGCATACGAAACGTGGAATTTGATATTGAAGACATTTTTTGCAGAAGAAGTGCTATTTTCTCTGTTCTAAGTTGCTCTCTGGCATGCATGCATCCCAGAAATGATATTTGTATGGGGATACTAAGTCTTCTGTACATTTGTTGTACTTGTGGAAGCCATGTCCAAAATGCTCCATACGTAGGACTTATTTTCTCTAGCTTCTCGGAGAAAAGAAATTTCTCCTGAAAGTTGAAGAAACTGGAATGATTCAGGAACAGGTGTCGAAGAATTCGGAGATCTCTTGCACATGTGAAGCGCCAAAGGGGTCGCGATCTTGAGTGGCACGAATGTAGTACGCACCGTGCGTATGCGAAATGGAAATGTCGTGCACTCATGATGAACACGTGGCTTTTTGCAGTAGTTCTCATGCGCTGACCCCAAGTTTCAACTAATTTTGAAGTTCGGAGAGCTTTGGAGAGTCTCCTAAAATTCAGAGAAGATATAAGAACACTTCTCAAACGTTTCTGGGAGGATTTTAGACGCACCCGAAGAACGGAGAACACAGCATTTTGAGAGGATTTTCTGATTTGGTGTGCCGCCTGCTTGAAGTACATGTAGCTCGACCATGCATGGGGCATGACAAGTAACTTTATGCTATTGTAGTCCTGCTTGGGCAAATTTCGTTGTGGCTTGTACCGGTATTGAAGCTGATGACGGCAGTTTTGGTCCGGTAGTACAATGTATTATGGTAACCAATTGTTATTTCCATGGCCATGCTTTGTGTGCTGTGCTCATAATAGATGGAGAGTTTACAAAGGCATTGCAGTTATTCAGCGAATCTGGTGCATCAGAGGTAAGGCAGCACGAAGAAGAGAAGGTATACTTGTAACTCTCTTTTGAGCAAGTATAGTCTCTATTAGAATGTAATCCACGTGTAGGTGGCCTGGCACGAGCGAAGTTTCCCTAAGTGGTTCGTGTTCCTCAACACAATTGTATAGCTGGTGGGAACGTGCACATGCGAACTTTCTTCTCTTTTCTTAACGTTTTCATGATTTTCACAACACCTCCAACTCGCAACACACGAAGTCCTCGGCTACACCACGTACAGCGATTGGTTCCCAATTATCACGGAGGAGGGCATGATCAGGGATCGTGGTGTAGCCGAGAAGTTTGTGTGTTGCAAGTTGGAGGTGTAGTGAAAGAATCTTTCAAATAGATGACAAGGCTACAATGGAGCTTTAAAGTTCTGAAGAAGAAAAAACGTTTTCATGGTTGTAGAGACTATCATCCCGACCTTTTTTTATTATCATAGTGTACCCCCCCCCCCCCTGACAAGTCACTTGCAGTAATGTACACGAGAAAGAACTTTTTAAAGTAGCTCTGAAGGTGAAAACAAGTGCGATTCTCCCCGTGGTTATGTCCTTGAGACTGTGTATTTGTTCTTCTTCTGGCTTTGCAGAAACTGGCTGAGGGTGTCAAATCACTGTCAGATCTGCTCGACATCAATTCTGTCGTGGACGGCAATGCCAAGAAAGATCGGCCGAGCCGTGTGCGCTAAACTGCACTAGAGTACATGCAGCTGGCTCAGCCCAGAATCCTATATGGACAGGGCTGTACAGTAGAGAATGGCCGCTCGGCATCTTGACAACTAACGCAACGCCTATCTCGCTGGAGCAGGTTCATAAAACTTCACCCTGTTGCTTGAAGCTCACGAAAACATGCTTTCTGCGCTGCTGCATTGGTCATGTGTTATTCAGCTGACAACATGATCATGTCAGTACACAAAATATTAGGAACAAATACCACTCAATCTATCAGAGCAGTGTAGTGACCCCGGCCCCTTTCCACAGCGTGTTGCTCTGTGCAACTGTACACCGACTGCTACCTACACACGAATAGTACTTGTTTAGTAGTAGGCCGTGATTAGAATTTAGACCAACGATCCAGAGTACTTGACGAGAAGAGGAAGAACCATTCAAATTCTCCATGGAACACTTTGTGTCACGCGAATGAATGTTTCAGCATGCTGTGACTTTTAAAAGTAATTTATCATCTCTTTTTTTACACCGTAACGGAATAGCAGTATTCACATCTGTTTAGACTGGACTACTTGTACGTTGTTGTCTCGATCCTGCGGGTACCCTTGACCAAAGAATCAGTGCCTGGATACCCTTGAACTGTCCACTTTACACAACACCACCATGGCGAGGAGGACAATGCTGTTCAAGAATTGATATGGTCGAAGCCTCCTGATGGCTGTTTCATTCCTCTTGCATCATCTAAATTTACCTCCACCGAGGAGCACTGCAGGAACAACGTATCTGTCTGGTAGATTTGTCATTCATGACTGTCCTTGCCATGGTTGTGTCGTGCAAGTGGAGCTAGTGTGCCAGCAGAGAGCACAGCGTGGAGTGGTAGAATTAGCTAAATTATGCAGCCTGGCTCCTGAAGAGGGGGGGGGGGGGGGAGGAGGACATGATGAGTTCAATTCTCCATGCTTGATCAAACAATTAACATGCGGTCAGACTGACTGCTCCAGAACATTACCGAGTGGTTTTCTCCCTGGCTGGCATCATGGAAATGCGTGGTGCCCCACAGTTAGGTGTACACATCCAACCATTTCACACATTGCCCTGTCCCTGGGGAAAATCGCGATTCCACGGCCGCGTTTTTTCCGCGTTTTTTGCGATTTTTTAAAAGACCGCGTTTCCCCGCGTTTTTTGAACTCTTGTTGCACTACACGTACACACAGTGCACTGTTCGGTCAGCAACGTCTC
This sequence comes from Sycon ciliatum, assembly GCF_964019385.1. Lineage (NCBI taxonomy): Eukaryota > Metazoa > Porifera > Calcarea > Leucosolenida > Sycettidae > Sycon > Sycon ciliatum. The sequence goes on from NC_088646.1 coordinate 22,334,159, forward strand.
ATCGTGGCGGCTTTGTACTCAAATATGGCGAGTGCTTACGCCAGAGACTTGTAACTGATTGATTTCACTTAAGCGGGATTCACAGAAGCTTTTTTGCGATGCGACACGCGATGCGACAGGCGCGAAACCGGGAAAACCCCAAATCGCAGCCATGTCGCACCCCACGCAACTGACGCAACTGGGCCATCGCATGCCATCGCAGAAGTTGAGCTTGGCTCAACTTTTGCGATGCGATGCGATGCGACAAGCGATTTGGTGTACGATTTTGACCTTTTCTACAGCAAAGTTGTACAAAGGTGCAAGAGTTGCCTATAAATTTTTACAAGTTGTGTCAAACCGCGCGAATATCATGGTGACGTACCCAAATCAGCAAAACTTTGTCGCATCGCTGACTTCTTCTGTGAATGGTATTTCGCGAGTTCGCATCGCACGCATCCATCGCAGATCGCGTCGCATCGCGTGTCGCATCGCAAAAAAGCTTCTGTGAATCCCGCTTTAGGGGTGAAACAATTATACCGAATACTCGAGTACTCGCTCGTTTTTTTCAGAAATAATCGTACTCGGAATAAATCAGAGTACTCGTTCATACGTGGTACATGCATTTACCACAGAAATCTGCAATTTCAGAGCAGCAGTCGGCAGATATTGATATGCAGACTGTGTGGTGAACATTTGTTCACGAGTAGAGAGAGCCTAAATGACCCAGCAACCAATATACCAGAGAAAAAATGATTGCCACTCGGTTCAATCAGGGTTGTATCATGTGATTTTAAGGCCCTCGGTGTGCAATTTTTAGGAGATGAAGAATACTCGAATACTCGAATATTCGATCGGAGAAAATCAGAGTACTCGAACTCGGGATCTCAACGCCAACTTTCACCCCTAATACATACTCACTGAAAATTGCCGCATATCAATATTATTCACCGCATATTTACCGCAAATTCACCGCAAATTATGCCATATTATGCCGAGTTTTTCCCCGCGTTTTTTGCGATTTTTTCCCCGATTTTCCCCGGGCCGCGGGGGCAGATTGCCGACACATCCCCAGTGGGCATAAAACTCCACAGCCATGTCACTTCTGTACGGTGCCCCAACATTTTAAAATGTGAATCTGTCATGGAACTGGTTTATTATGCTAAAGAATGACAAGATGAATCAAGCGAATCACCCAGTATTAGAGATACCAAGAGTCCATGGGGGATTATTATGGACTCTTGCCGGAGATACACTACATGTATGCCGTGGCGCCATGGCAATGTACTCATTGCACTGATGACAAGAGTCCCACGGACTCTTGTTTTGATATCAAGAGTTACTACTCGTACACATAATATTGTAGTACTAGTATGCTCTCTTAACAAAGGATCCGCCAAAGTTCGTCATGTGCCAAGTGTTGCCGTGGAAGCACCAATCACACTCAAGTAATAGTTGAAAACAGGCACACGACAACACACGTCACATGACGAAAATTGCAAAAACAATTTTTTGGATTGTCGGATCCGTGTAAACGGCCGAAAACGAAACAAACGTGACGGAAAACGAGGCCAGCACACCGTTTCGACTGTTTACACACCCAAATTTATCCGGCAGAACATTTCCGTTTTCAAATTCTTCCACCTTGGCCAGCGTTTTGGTTTTCTTCCGTTTTGGTGTACAACTTTTACGTTTTGCTCCGCGTACCGTGTAAATGAACCATGGATCCGAAAGGATTTCGTTGCGTTTTCGCCCCCAGCGTTGTCGTGTAAACGCAGCCTGAGAAGACGTCAATCAATGATCTGTACAAGTCATACATGTACG
>NC_088646.1:22336158-22533658 GCF_964019385.1 Sycon ciliatum
CTCTGGGGGGGGGGGGGGGGCTTCTTTCTTTCTCTCCCTCCCCCCTCTCTCTCCTCTCTCTCTCCTCTCTCTCTCTCTCTCTCTCTCTCTCTCTGTCTCTATCCAGGCCGCGTACATCTCTCTGTCTGCCAGTCTGTGTGTGTGTGTGTGTGTCAGATGCTCACCGGCGGCGGTCTGCTGTTAGCGTGTGTGCTGATGCTGCTCGTGCAGTTCAGCGTGCACCGGGGCTGGTGTGGACCACGATTGCGTGACGTGTGCACATGTGTGTGTGTGTGTGTCTGTCTGTCTGTCTGTCTGTCTGTCTGTCTGTATCTGTGTGTGTCGGTGTGTGGCTGTGTATGCCGTTGTACCTGTGTAATCGTCTGTGCAGGTCAATCCTATTGCCCCACCAGTGAACAGCCCAGTTACATCTGGCACTGTATCCTCCAACACATTTTTGACCGCCAGTGGCAGTAGCATCAACAGCAATGGTGATCTCCAACGTGGTGCTCTAGCACCAACAGTGATGACGATGACAGCCGGGCACGGTCACATACAGCAGCAGGACGCACTCGCGCTGGATCTCGGCGCGCCGCCCGCGTAGCAGGAATCCTGGACGAGACCGCACTCCAATCGCTCGCTGTCGCCAGCCTTTCTGCAGTGAACCGCCTGCTTTGTTCTCAGCAGCCGGCGTCTGTGCTGAGGTGCTGTTTCGTGTGTACGGTATGCGTGTTGTTGTTGTAGCAGCGGTGGCGATGGCAGTAGTAACGTGCCTGTGATAAACCAAAGGCGTATACTGTGGGTCAGCTGTATGACTCAGTCTGTGGACGGTACCACGTTTCTCCCACGCTGTCGCCAGTAGCTTGTGTGTTAGGTTGTGTAGCGCAAGTGGCAATGCATCATCAACGCCTTTGCCTCTCCAGCTCGTGGTGTGCGTTCCTCAACCGTCGTCTTCCAGAGCTGCCCATGCGTTAGTGATGGTACTCGGCATGACCACAGGCATGGCATTGCTCCCCCTGGCCCCGCGCTCTCTCAACAACCATAGCTGATATCCCCACTGTGTATGCGTGCAGATCTGCACAACTGCTTGCCACGGTCTTCAGTTCATGGCTGGCGTCAGGCTGACTTAATGTCCTCCCGCCCTCGCATCATCGCTACTCACTATTGACATGGCTCCATGGCCAGTTTGGATTTTTGCCTCGACGGCTGCTCATGTCACAGTCAACTGTATCCCCCAGTCATTGTGCTGCCATTGGAGGATTTATCGCCGTTCATCCTCCTCCTCGTCAGATAGTCGTTCTGTCCGCTCTGAGGTATTTCTGGATTAATAAACCGCCCAGTGGAAGCTTCATGCTAGGATTTCCTATCGACTACATACGCCCGCTTTTGTGATCAATGCAGAAGGTCAAGCTGTTTACGTTCGCCTCGTGTAGAGCTCGTGATGTTTACCCACTGACGATTCGTCCGCTGTGTTCGGTGAGTATGCGCTGTCAACGCGCTTGGCCATTCGTCTACTGAACCGCTGAAACATTCGTAACGCTGTTTTCCGTGCTGTGCTAGGCTCGGTACTAGCTATTCCATTTTTTTTAATTACCTAGCCCAAATCCTGCTGTCCTATTTTGTATACTACCGCAATCCAACGCTTATAAGAATGTTTTCTTGTATTCAACATAGACGATTTTTGGCAAACTGTGGCTGTGCTGTGTGTGTGTTGTGTTGTGTGTGGCACACCCACTGCCTTTTCTGCTCACGTCATGTAACGTGTTCTCATAGGCGGCTGCGTTCTTATTTATTTGTCAATACTTCAACATGTTCTTGTGTTCTAGTGACGTGGTTTTCGTCCCGGTATCTATTTATAGTATCAGTCCTGGCATGGTGTTACCTAATTTAGCAGGGTTTGTCGGAGGAGTTTTCCTTGAACAATTTTTTTACCTTTGTGTTTTCTTTGTTGTGTGTTAGTTCGTTCTTCTTGAGAACTGGGATGTCCTCTTTTCTTTCTTTTTTCCCAATTGTTCAATCTCTGTTGGCAAAGTAATGTGTGTGCTTCCACACAGTGCTTTTACCCTGCCTTCTCCTAGCTCTGTGTGTGTGTGTGTGTGTGTGTGTGTGTGTGTGTGTGTGTGTGTGTGTGTGTGTGTGTGTGTGTGTGTGTGTGTGTGTGTGTGTGTGTATGGCCATGTGTCTGCAAGAGATACATTTGATTTTGATTTTTGCAGTGCGTAACGTATAACGCATGTATATCAATATCAGCCAACCTTACATCGATTCCTACCTATACATGCTCGGTCTCAAGAAATGCGAAAGGCTTGAGACCGAGCATGTATAGGTAGGAATCAATATAAGGTTGGCTGATATTGATACACATGCGTTATACGTTACGCACTGCAAAAATCAAAATCAAATGTATCTCTTGTATGGAGCTGAGGCTGCGTGCATGCTGTGTTGTACAAGAAGTGTGACAAGAAGTGTGGTCATAGAGCAGGTAGTTGCAGGGTTTTGTTTTTGTTCTTTTACAGGTGGTACACGCATGATGTATGCCTGTATTTTTCTTGTAATTGAACATTACTAGGGTGGTGTAAAGTGATCACTTTGCATTCAACAGTGATCCAAACGCAACTTTATAAAGCCAATTTTGTAACCGGTCTCCGCCTGTACACCGCTTGCATTCACATATCCTGTATGGTGTCTGTATGTGCAATTGTAGTGTCTGCCAGCCTGCTCGTGTCTGAGGCACTTTGGGCTTACAACAGAAAGTGATACCGGCTGACAGCACTAGCGGGAGGAAAACAAGCTCTTGGGCTTAGACTCTTCACTTCATAATTCCACACAGCAATGAGAAAGAACGATGGGTTTATATAGGCCAGAGGGAGAGAGCAGCTGGGAGCGAGTGCAAAAGATTACTAGGAAGACAACTGTTGAAAGATCTAAGGAAAAGACCTTTGAATGTGTGTGAGCTAGGGCAGAACAATAACATGGATTCGGGGAAGAAAGCTGTTGGATGCCTAGAACCGGGAAGGAATCTCGCAAGGGATCAAGAGGGTCAGTGATGGGGAACGGACTATACAGGAATCAATGTAATGTATTAGTACAGCATGAACGCAATAGGTCATGCGGCCGTACCAGTCTTGCAAGCAGGGCTATATCTAGTCCTAAGTGGTTGCGCGTGAGAAGCACTTAGCTAGAATGTTCCTGTAACTACTGGTAGAGACTTGGCTGTGTGATCACTGACAGTCAGGGATACTACACAATTACCACACAAATTCACATGTATGGATATTGGTTTTAAAATGATATTATTCCTCGATTTGAGCATTCTGATTCTGGGCCAACATCCTCAGTACATTCGTGAGCTCGTCCATCTTTGCCATCTTATCTTTATGGCGAGATGCAGCGCTCTTTTCGCGCTCGGCTTGTGATTCCTTTACAGCATTGAGTACCGCCGAGACTTCCGTAGGTTTGCTGGCCTTCCCCTTGGCCGAAGTGAGTTTCTTTTTCTTTGGGGCAGGTACGGGAATGGCTTCGATCTCCTCGGCATTGTCCCCATCTTCTTCTGCCGCTGGGTCCTGGCTCTCAGCAGCACGCTTTGCAGTAGTAGACACACCTGGAGTTTCAGAGCAAAGGAAAAGCAAACAAGGACTCAAAAATGGCTGGATGATGATGTTAGAAGATAGTTTCCAAAACCCCATAATGCCCTGTGTATACATTGAAAGGCATCTCGTGGTTGCATTCCTATCCTACTGATATCAATGATCGCAGGCGTGCACGTGACGAGATTATTAAGCCTAGTTCACATTCGACGGGGCGCGACGGGACGCGACGTAAGGATCGAGGGGAAGCGACGTAACGGTCTGACGGCGTCCAATGTGAACACCAGGAACGGGAACGCAACCGTACAGATCGGGAAGCGACGGGAAGAGTTGGATCGATCCAACTTTTCATACCGTAGACGGGGACGCAAGCGTACAAAACGGCTGCAATTCGAGTGTGAACAGGAGACGACGTCGTGCGCCGACTACTCCCGATTCGTACTTGGAATTTTTTAGCATTTCAAACACTGAGCTTCCCATGATAACTCACAGAATGCCTAGCACGACTTGAGTTGAATTTTAGCAACATAAGATCTCATGTCACTTATTGTATTTAGGGATAGTTCAGAAGCGTGACAGACGAACTATTCTATCATTTCCTGTGGCTATTATTTGAATGCCACAACTTTCAGGGCTAATTTTTTTATCTCCATGAAAAACTGGTACTGTGAACTTGATTCCGCTTCTTTCAAGGAGATATAATTGAAAAGAAGTCCCGAAAAACGAGAAAATAGGTCCGAAAGTCACCCCGTCACGGACTCGTGCGTTCGACGTTGAACTTCGCAACGACTGGTGCATGTCGTGTCGTACGAATCGTACTGGATTTTACAGCTCACCCCAGCCCTCCCGACAAGCCCTTAGTGGCCTTACGTCCCGTACCGTTGGCGTTGCGTCGAATGTGAACTAGGCTTTATAGTTAAATTGGGGCAAACGAAAAATGTCCTCTTGATTGATTGCTTACCTTGTGCAACAATGGCAACCGGGGTGATATTCGCTTTCTTGCCCAAAACATCATCTAGTTCCTTTCCGAAAGCACATTCTTTGCGATCATTCCCGGACTTCCGGTTGTGGTCAGACACCTTCCGGTATGCTGCCGTTAATGTCTTCCACTTGTTTTCAGTCTGAAGTTGGTACATAAATGGAAACAACACAAAACAAGACCAATTACAATCTGTATAGGTATGAAGCTATTGAACACAGTGACAAAGTTGACATTCCCTGATGCTTCAGACCATGCTCATGTATACAAAGCAAGAACAGGCGCTTTTTTTACATGTAGATAGGCACTTTAGGAACACAATGTCCTCACCTGCAAAAGTGTTGGAGAAGTTGTACTCCCATTTCCGCAACCATTTGCTGATGGATTGTTCTCCACACAGCCTTCTTTTTGAAATTTACATCCGAGAGCTTCTCCTGGTGCTCGCCATACGTTCTTATGAGGAGCTTTGTCCAGTCAGATGTCCAGACAAAATCCTCACTCACTGGGGCAGCAACCACTGCTGCAACCACTGGGGCAGCAACCACTGCTGAAGCCTCCTCAACGAAAACCGGCGATGTTGGTTCACCACTTGGAGGCAATGAGGGATGAGGCAATGAGGGAGGCAGCAAGCTAACCACTGTGTAGTTCACTGCACTTCCTGTGCTAGACTCCATGGCGCTTGGAAAGATAGATGAAAAATGAAAACTACTATAGCCAACGACAACAGCCACTACAGTAGTAGAAAAAGAGGAGAGGCTCTGCGCATGCGATCATCTCCAGGATCATTTCATACCACTTTCGCATTCCACCACGTGCAATACCTACGTGTACCCACTTTGTACTTGGCGGGTACAACTTCCTGATTTTTCCAAAATTCCCATAGCTCTACCAACTTCTACCGACTTCTACCAACTTTTTCTTGGTAGAGCCGGTAGAGGAAAGTAGAATCTACTCTTTTGAGTAGATTTTTTTCTCAAAAAACGAACATCTCTACCGAAAGAAGTAGTTTCTACCCAAACCTGTAGATCAAAAACGAACGCCCCCTTGGGGGGCGTTCGTTTTTGTCATACATGTGTTGTGCGCCATCTATGGATCTGCCACATCGATCGATTTTGCTGCGCGATCTGTCGATCGACAGATCGCGCAACGATCGATCGATCGCGCAAAATCGATCGATCGCGCAACAAAAAAAAGAAACCAAATCGATCGATTGTGAGCTGGGCGCGGAGTAGGTATTTTACTACTCCCTTGTGAACGGCATCATCGTAATCAGTACTCGCACTGGTACGAGTACTTGGCGACTGGCCGCACACCACTCAGTAAACAGTAGATGACGATTCTTTGAAGAAGTAATGGTTGACGTTGTCGAACATTCAGACCCACTGGAGGCGTTCCACAGCCTGGAGCCCGCTGATAAGGATTTTGATGTGACTTGAGTAAGTACTAAAGTGATGTCAACACTAGTTCTACGTACTCTCAGTCTCTCTCTCTCTTTTTTCGGCGTCAGACATTGAGTGGGAGATATAGATGACTGGATTTCGTTTGTAAAATAATGAGTAATTTCTGCAATTTGTGATCGAATCAGCATGCTGTCAGCTGTACCAGTCCACATCCCATCGTAATCAGCGACCAGGCCAAGCGTGATATTTGCCTTGGTATTTCACTATGTGTGGTGAGAAGACGTCCATTCACGTCTGAGAAATTCATTTGCAAATGGGAAATCAACAGGCCTGTATTAGTATGGGCAGAATTCATCACCCGGGCCGCTATTGAAGCTTTGCACAGTTGTCAATGTCCAACGGCCTATTTATACGAAGACCTGTGGTGGCTACGTGATTCTCTTAAACCTGTGATCATGTTTTCCAAGATCATTTCAGTAGCAGACATATGAAACGCTACGCCGGGCCTGAGCCCGAGGCAATGTACGGACGTGGCCGTGCTGCACTGAACCGCGTGGCATCATCGTCACGTATGATGGAGTCAACATGACTGCGCCCTGCATATGCATCATACATCTGATAGTACGTTTATTGCCCTATCCTTGGAGAGTGGGCCACCAGGGAAGGCTGGGTTTCCGACTTGGCTTCACCTATAATGCTCATGATTGAACACGCTCTTGGAGAATAAATGTAGAATCCGGCTGAACATTGAAACCAGATAGCATCGCGTTTCTGCGCTGCACCTCACAACACCATTGACATACAACCAGGAAGAGCTGGGAACTTGAGGGAAGTGACGGAAAAGTCAAAGAGGAAGTGAAGAAGATTGAAGAAGAGGATCAGTAATCATCAAGGAGGCCAAAAAGAGGTCACCTACGAGCCAAATGGCTCTTGATGTGATGATGTGCAGGCAGGTATGCTGGAATTGGATAGACTCTTTTGGTCAATTTTTGGCCTATCCCACATCTTTCTACCGCAGCTCTGGCAGATTGATTGGTACTATACCCCTGAATTTATACATTTCTGAGCTCTGTGACACGTTACCTAGCTCGTGAATGTCGTCTTTCCGCCATTCATCATTGCTTATTTTGACATTTGATGAGGAGCCGATCATGACTATTTTTGAGGATGCGCATGTCAGAACGCTTTGTTGTGACATGCTCATCTAAAGGATTTTGCAACTGTTTCTATTGAATACCTATAATAGTAGTACGAAATAATTAGGGCTCAAACGGTCACGGTTTTACCCCGAACGGTTAACTGCTAAGCTAACGGTCGGTTTAACGGTTATAACCTATAAGCCATGGCAATCCTGCGGACTCTTTTTTAACCGTTTATTTGACTATACTCATTCAAAAAATGTACCCTATTCAGTACAACGCACACATGTACATTCTCTTGCATGCTCATTCATACATACTCTCACACGAAGAGACCAGATATGACCGAGTTGACAGCCCAGAAATTGCGTACGCGTGCGACAGGCTGCGAAAGTGCATACTTTGCAACGACCTGATACATGAAAAATTGACTGAAAAGTTACTGCGTAACCGTTATCTTTATCGGTTAACCGTTAATTCTTCGTAACCGGTCTGCAACCAGTTAATCGGACTAACCGTTTGAGCCCTAGAAATAATGGTTGCGACTTTGGCGATAATTATTACGAAAGGGTTTGCTCCCCACACTGGAGCTCGCGCTATTCCGTCGACTTGACAAAAATACCCGAGCCCGCTACCCGACCAAACTCCTACCCGTTGCAGCCCTGATTTTTTTCGTCGGACTGGCCCCTTTCCATTCCCTCAACAAACAAAGGAATTATATAATGAACACTGGGTCACTTATTATTCTGCTCGGTGCATGGACCAGTACAGGAACCGACACTCAATACAGTCAACTTCGCTTATAACGACACTCGGCAGGGCATCAAAAAGGTGTCCTTATTCGTGAAGTGTCGTTATACCCGAAGTCTCATTATATGTATTACACTGGGATGGGACTTTGCTCTGGGCATGGAAATTCTGTCGTTATTCGCGAATTGTCGTTATATCCGCAGTCGTTATTAGCGAAGGTGACTGTACTTACTGTTATGTTGATGGATGGATGTGGTTTATAGGATCGCTCTTCCGAACGAGAACACTGTTTCTGGTTCATTGAAGTAGGGATACTGTGCATGTATTATAATGTGCATGCTTAGCTACAAGATGAAATGGATCCAGCCATTGAGTAAGAGAAGAGTTTCAACATTTTAATTCTATTAAAGTATACACCCGGTTCCAAAATAACGCACGTGCCCTTGCATACGCCCAGGAAATCGAGCCTGCTATTATATACACCCGGGACCTATAGACGGGCTTTTACGGTAACGTTATAATTATCTCAATGTTCCGGGTACGGCTATTTACCATGATGTGGGTATAATACTGGACATACATGTAGTCTGTTTTCTATTTTGCTGCTCCTTGTTCTTTGGTGCGATTGGGGGCTCGGAACAGGCAGACATTATTTACCGATATAATCGCACAGGTCACATTGTAGAGTGCAGACCACCTAGTGCTTTGAAGATTCACTGCGATATTCCCATAATGTTATAATACATGTATGAAAATCAGCATCATTTTCTGTATGTTAAATGCCACAAATTGTTAGGCTTCACCGTAATATCAAGAGTACATAACCCCTCTTGGTAATATCCATGTTCAGTGTTCCGTTCACATCGGTTCATGCTGATCACCCGAAAGTGTCGTCTAAACAGGATATAGGGGTGTGCGGATAATGCTCGAAAAGGTGGGAGATTCTGCTCGAAAAGCTGTGAAATTGGCAGAACCATACAAACCTTATGGTGGGCAATTCCTCGAATTCTGCTCCATTTCTTTATCCACATACCAAACATGCATGAAACTTACCAGAAAAAGTACTGAATTCTGCCAATTTTTCTGCCCGCATATGCCTAACAGGATATGTCCGCGCCGCGGGGATTATTTTTCAAATAATCTCCTCAATGTCATGTACATAATTGTCGCCGGTCGCAGCGGCTTCACAAAACGTAGACTTTCCCAGCCCCCCCCCCAAAGTACACACAAAATACAATTGAAGCATATGCAATGAAACGTATGCATTGGGAAATTGGATTGCAGTAAAACCCGTGTTTGCCGGACCCTGTACCAAGCGGAATCCTGTATTTACCGGACAAAATTTCATGCACCAAAGTGCTGTGGATCGAAAGTGCATTCCTGGATCAAGCGGGGTCCTGTCACATCAGGACAGTTTCCGCTGCACCAAGGGCGTCTTGTCAGGGCAGGCTTTACTATAGTGAAGTTTATAGTGAATTGTACTCCAAGTAACTCGTGAGTCCACACACAATGGTCATGCAGTACAAAGCCGAAAAGTCCCTTTCAAGACAGAGTGACAGACAGGAGTCGTCACTAGAAGGGCTGATCAACCAACACAGAATACTACAGTGGTGCTCAATGAAGTCCAATGAAGCGAGTGAATGCCGTGCGGAACGTTGTCCAGCTGTGAACACTGGGCTGTCAACTGGCACAGGGCGCACACTTGACTCACACAATATTAACATTGAGCATCAACGTAGCATAATAATAGCAGTGAAAAAGAGTAGAGTCAAATACGCGATGAGCGATAGTGTAGAGTCTAATACTAAAGGCAGAAATAGAGTAATGCCATCAAGTGCGAGATAACATGTTAGGAGCATTAACGTGTGATTGTGAAGCTTACTTTAATGCGGGATGTTGAGTCTACAGTGCACCATGGGCACAGCGAGATCATGTTATGTGTGAATGGTATACCGTAAAGTACCGCCAGAGCGCCCCACCTTGATTTTACAGCCAGGGTCCAGGGAAAGGAAAATCGTACGGCAGAATGCAACGAAGTGTGTATGGTGTACTAACGTCAGAGGAAGGTTTTTGTGTGGAGCTCGTGTCCGCTCGAAGGTACGGATTGTCTGCACAACGTGCAATATGTGTACGAAGTTCGTGTCGTATGACCTACAGACGGGAGACCACCTACACAATACGACCACGAAAGGACGAGATAGTGGGGCGCTCTGGCGGTACTTTACGGTACTAGTAATCAAATGGATGCAAAACATATAGATGTCGTGATACACCATGCCTGATTCGTGGCTGGAAGCCGTGAGCTCAGTGCTTGGGGCTAGTGGGATTCCTCTAGCTTTCAGAATCCTGCATGAAAAAAGGTAAAAGAAAGTGAAGGTACAATAATAGTAAGGTGATGTAAGCCTCTTGGTTTCGCGAACGAATTTCATCATTAAATTCATGGCATGGGAACGACGCTACAGAAGTATACAAAAGCTGAGCCATCCTCTAAAGAAAGTCCACTTTAGTGAATCTCATCTTGTCAGCAGCACCATGCTGTTTGTATGGGAGAATTGCCTTCGTACAGTGCTGCCCAATGAAATCCTGAAATCAAGTCGCGTCACTCAAGTACCGGGCGTTGCGCAGCCCTAGACCTGCGAACACTGGGCTGCGAAATGGTGCAAGGCGCAAACTTGAGTGACACGACTGGATTTCATTGAGCAGGACTGTACATTCAAGGCACCTGCACTTCCTATTACAGTGTAATGTTCTTATTTTACAGGAACATTCCCAACTGGGCCTAATGTCTTCTGAGGCTGCGTTTACACGACAACGCACGGCCATTTTCCGTTTTCAGTCCCGCATTTCTTTTTTCATTTTCGTGCGTTTACACGATCAAAGCTGATCCGAGGTGGTCTCGGTTTGTATCGTTTTCTCGCGTCTACACGGGAGCAAAGGATCCGCAAAAGTTCGTCATGTGCCGAGTGTTGTCGTGGAAGCACCAATCACACTCAAGGAATAATCGAAAACAGGCCACACACCAGCACTCGTCACATGACGAAAATTGTAAAAAAAAGAGTTTTATTGTCGGATCCGTGTGAACGGCCGAAAACGGAACAAACGTGACGGAAACGAGGCCAGCAGACCGTTTCGACTGTTTACACACCCAAATTTATCCGGCAGAACATTTCCGTTTTCAAATTCTTCCACCTTGGCCAGCGTTTTGGTTCTCTTCCGCTTTGGTGTACAACTATTACGTTTTGCTCCGTGTACCGTGTAAATGAACCATGCATCCGAAAGGATTTAGTTGCGCTTTCACCCCCAGCGTTGTCGTGTATACGCAGCCTTAGATGGTGCCCAAGGTATTCATTGAGTTCCTGCAACTTCATTTGAAATGAACTGGAAAAGTGCGAAGGGATTCGAGGAGGACATTAAAGCAGTCAGCTCCAAGAAATGAAATTGATTCGTGAATTCAATTATAATGATGTTCACACCTACATGTACATGTATGCAATAACTAGGTATCACACTTCATCTTACAGGCGAGACCTCACTATATATTCTCTGGGGTACGGCAAGTGTTATGCTTTAGAGAGGTCCATGTTATAGCGAGTTGGGCACATAATATAAACCATATATGTCAAAGTTAGGGCTGCGGTTAACCAAAAGGTTATAGGCTAGAACCAAGAGTAGATAAACAAGAGTGTGCAACTCCGGGATGGGTTGGCCCGTGGCGGAATTTTTTGTTGACGTAATCTTTTCTATGACGCATGCGCTGCGGGTCTTTTGGAAAGTTTGCATCGTGCACTTGGCCGGGCTTTACATTACAAGGTCGGTGCCCAGTACGTGCTCTCACACTGTTCTGCGTCAAAATGCGCGTTTTTCTGGAAAAAAGGTGACGTCTACAAAAAATGCTGCCACAGGCAGGGGTATGTGCAGATTGTGCAGAAGAGATCCAGAGTTGCACACTCTTGTTTATCTACTCTTGCTACAACCTATAAGAGATAAACTGTACATGTAGCCTGTATTCATGTACCATTGCTGTACATGACTGTAAATCCATGTATCCATGGTACCATGACCTCACGCACTGCCAAAACAATCACTACAATATGTATAATACTCATAAAAGGACACATTTCAGGCTCATTACAAACGTCTTGAAAGTTTTTGTCTTCACAAGTATACTTTATGAGTATTATGAGTATTATCGCATTTTTGTCTCAGACGAAACTGTTTACAATATGTATAGTGGATGCATATTATATTTTGCTCAGTTTTCCAGAGCAGGTTCAACAAAGAGTGAATAACAACTAAATAGAGCGGTTGCCAGTTGACAAACCCCCTTTATATTTACAATGCAGTTGCGTGAATGTCCACTACTTTCTGAACGAAAGGTTCAACATATTTTAATATTTGGTATGCTCCATTGGGCTTCGGATTGCACCATCACCTTGTCATTTAATCAACTCAACCTCATCATGAGCATACGCAAGCATCACTAATATGGGGAGCAACCCCAGAGATGAGGGAGATACACGCCGTACATCCATTGTGCACAGTACTGACAGGGTACGCACATGCTGTCACGTATATTATGTACAGCGGACATTGAAAGAAAATAACCGATTAACCCATATGCATATGGTTAACTGTTCGTGTATTCTTAACGGTTACATAACCGGTTAACCTATCTAACCATTTCACCCTAGTCAAAATGGCGCTGTTTGCTTACAGACTACAACTGTATTGCCATCGATCCACACTGATCAATCCAGGAAATGTGCGCATGTTGTACATTTTTAGTGTATTTTATAGTAGTGTGTCTACTACATGTGTTTGAGGACTGTAACAGTCACACTACAACAAAAGTCCGACACTCCAGAACAACCCCACACAAAATCCTGTGGTCGACCAGCCAACAAACACAGCTCTGGGTTGAATGACGAATTAGTGAAAAACTATAAAGAGAAAAGAGAGGTGAAAGAGAAAACCGCCAACACATCTCCAGAACGACAGAGCCTCACTCTCTCACTCCCTCTCTCTCTCTCTCCCTCTCTCTCTCTCTCTCTCTCTCTCTCTCTCTCTCTCTCTCTCTCTCTCTCTCTCTCTCTCTCTCTCTCTCTCTCTCTGTCTCTCTCTCTGTCTCTCTCTCTGTCTCTCTGTCTCTCTCTCTGTCTCTCTCTCTCTGTCTGTGTGTCTGTCTTTGTCTTTGTCTCTCTCTCTCTCTGTCTCTCTCTCTCTCTCTGTCTCTCCCTCTCACGGCAACTAAAAAAACAACCATATCTCAAACCACACCTCACTCATTTTACGCTGTAGGATGAAGATGAAGGGGAGGTTGGCGATGAGAAGAAGAACACGGCAGGGTTTAAGCATTTATTGTTCAGTGACCCGTGTCGTGTGGCGTATAATGATTCTCGGTTTACAATTGTAGTATTGTTTGTTTTGCAAAGAATTTCAATCAGTTAAAAGTCATAGATGCTGTTTACATTCACAAGCGTAAGCCAGACCGATGCATTCAGAAAGAACATGTCACGGCATCCACATTCTTTCCTTAGCACCGTAACTGTATTTTGCACATATGTTTGTTTTATTGACCCTCTCTCTTTCTCTTTTCTTACAGTTACACTTGTGTTTTATCACACTATAGAATGACTGCGCATGTATTTTATAGATTGCGATTATTATCACTGTCGGGAAGGAAAACACCAATTTTACAGGGCCCTAAAAGTCTGAACGATACCTATGAAATGCACTGTCAAAGCAAACACAAAATATGAATATGCAAGCTCATGCCTGAGGGGAAGATGAGAAGTTGAAACGTGGAGATTTTTCGGACAGGACGAGAATCCGAAGAACCTGGGTGATTCCCTTACTTCCACAATGGGCTAGTGGCTGCATCACAAAAATTATACCTTGCAGTGGGTGCAGAGACAGTCAATAAACACTAACCTGAGCATGAGAGCTGCTCGTATTCATTGCGATCGTCAGGAAAATGGCAGGACGAACGGACCAGAAGAATGTTGGCTATGACAAACACCTGCATATCCAGACGACACACGGCTTGACTATTTTGCTTATGATGTTCAGCTTCGAGGTCCAGCACGATGGAATTTTCGGAAGGAACTGATTTTTGAATTATTTGGGGAAGAAGATTGCACTCAGAAAAGGTACCGTAACTGGTTTCTTTCATTTGAAAAGCTGTTCACCAAAGTCCTAAACATACACTGTACGACGTTTCGGAGCTGCTCCAAATCAGGGAGTCGTAAAATACCATATAATTATATGTATTTTACGACTCCCTGCTCCAAATCGATCGATTTGTTTTGAATGGTTTCGCCACCGCTTTCCGATCGATCGATCCTTGCGCGATCTGTCGATCGACAGATCGCGCAAGAAAATCGATCGATTTTCCAAATCGACAGAACGCGCACAACACATGTACGCATACATGTACGCATTTATTTTTCGAGCCGATGATTTTCAATTTTTCAGAGCATTTTCATTTTTCAAGAAGACGTTCATTTCCTAGACATTTGTTGCTGTTATGGCGTATCCTCGGCAGCCTGCGCCTGGCTACGGCCAGCAGCCACATGGCCAACCCGGCCAGCCTGCTTATGGCCAACCCGCCTATGGTCAGCCTGCTTATGGTCAGCCTCCACCAGCAGCAGGCCCTCCG
Organism: Sycon ciliatum; assembly: GCF_964019385.1. Taxonomy (NCBI): domain Eukaryota; kingdom Metazoa; phylum Porifera; class Calcarea; order Leucosolenida; family Sycettidae; genus Sycon; species Sycon ciliatum. Next base: position 22,350,651 of record NC_088646.1, read on the forward strand.
GGAATGCCCCATGGAGCAGATCCAACATTATGGTCCTGGTTTATTGCTGTGGATACGGATCGATCCGGACAATTGTCTGTGCAAGAACTTCAATCTGCTCTCCACAATGGAAATTGGTCACATTTCAACCCCGAGACATGTCGCCTTCTGATTAGTGAGTGAAATTAGTTTCGAAAACTCAATCTACATTGCATCACTGTACCTCAACAATCTGTAATCACCATTAGTGAGAATCAAGATAGAGGGTGGGTTTACTTTTCGAAGATTCGAAGACAGCGTATGGAGTTTAGCAACATCTCCATAAACACAGCCAGTGAGAAATAGTCGACACCTAATAATTATTGCAAGCACAGGGGCACAACAGGGCCTCATTGATGCCAAAACACGACATTAAGATAAAGTGCATCTGGTCACAATGCAATAACCAGACTCAAACTAGTTTCCTTCTGTCCGACAGTACTTGCATAGCCCAACGCCTCTAGCACTTTGAATTACAACTGAACTACAGGTGGTGAACTGCCGATTGTCCCCACAAGAAATAACTACATGATTGTATACTCAGTACGAAGTAGTGGTTGCGACTTCGGCGATAATTTGTAAGAAAGGGTTTGCTCCCCACACCGGAGCTTGCGCTATTCCGCCGACTTTACTTGACACTTGACTGACTCACGACTGCCATCCAGAGCACCCGAGAAGTCCATCAAACCTTCGACACGGCAAACCTACAAGAAAGCACCACTCCCTGCTCAATACACAGTGTTTCGGGGAATTCACCCCTCATCAGTTGAGCTTGAGTCGTGTGCTCTGGATGGCAGTCGTGAGTCAGTCAAGTGTCAAGTAAAGTCGGCGGAATAGCGCGAGCTCCGGTGTGGGGAGCAAACCCTTTCTTACAAATTGTATACTCAATGCCATTATTTTGGAGTAGTTTGGAAAGCGGGCTAAAGTGCTCCTGCTCTTGAGAATGAAGTGCTATGTGGTCCCAACTAGTTAATACGTACGAACTAGAGGTGCAGGGTACCCGAAAAAGGAAATAGTGTACAACACGGAGCCAGGAAGACAGTCGTGAAATGGGCCGCTTATGACTTAGCTGCACGCAGCGGAGAGGGAACAAATGGGAAATGTGTGTACAGGAGGGAGTCTTAAAATACGGTATTTTACGACTCCCTGGTGTACGGCAACACGCTTGATAGCGATGTCCGCATGCAATGTGTCCAATATGGACTATTATACCTCGTATGGTATTCACTGATTTCACTCTCATATTGTTCATGCAAAGCCTGCAGCATGAAGCTAGCGGCCGCAGGTACCTGTGTGGCGCCATAAACTAACTTCGCATATGGTGCCATAAATAACACTAGGTCTTGTACGCATGCTGCTTTTCTTTGTTATCTAATCTCCCATGTGCTGGAATTGGGTCTTGTTTTAGGTATGTTTGATCGCGACCACAGTGGCACAATCAACTTCCAGGAGTTTGCGCAGCTGTGGGCATACATACAGCAGTGGAAGAACTCTTTTGACATGTTTGATCGCGACCGCTCGGGCAGCATTGATCAAGGCGAGCTGATTAACGCTTTCAGCCAGATGGGCTATCGCCTCGGCCCGGAGTTTGCAAAGCTGGCTTGCCTGCGTTATAGCCGTGAATCACCCCAATCCATCAAGCTGGACGATTTCATCCAGTGCTGTGTGCAGCTCAAGGTCCTGACGGATGTGTTCCGGCAGCGCGACACAAACACCAATGGTGTCATCACCATTGACTATGAGAACTTCTTGACAATGGCAATATTGCACATGCCATGAGCGACGCCCGATCCGGTCGCTGAGAAAAGCATGCTGCCAAGTTGCGCGGGACACGTTGCCACCGACTCTCTCTCTCTCTCTCTCTCGCTCCTCGCGGAGGATGAGGTAACTCTGCCCATGGATGCCCCCATCCTTCCCTGCGTTGTCTTTGGCTTGCTTAAAGATTGAAGTGACCCTGTTTCCTTTCTTTCTTTCTTGCGACATAACACCGATACTTGCAATCAGTACCATTGCACGAGATGTGTATGGGACTATGGGCCATGCTGTGCGTCTGCCTGTGCTAAATGATGCTGTGCGCAGTCTGCACATCTACCTGCGTCTTTGTATAGTGTTTCTTTTAGACTTGCTCGTGTTATGGTTTCTCCCTCGGTGATGCTGGGGTTGTATTAGATGCCCTACTTCGGGCTTTGCTTTATGAAGAATTTGTTTCTACGTTTGTGCAATCATATTATTTTGGTATTATTCAGCATTTACTGTGCGATATGTCATCTTTAGGCTTTATTTTAGCTCCCAGCTATTCTGCTGTCTGTAATCCCTGTCTTGCTTTTACTAGTAGTCAATTTTTTACAATCCCGTGGATATTGATAGTCCCCACATGAACACGGACATCTACTACTTTTAATACGGAGTTTTATTGCTGCTGGGGATGGGTGGGTGGGTTTGTGTGTGTGAATGGGGGGGGGGGGGGGGTTGAACTGCTCATGTAGCCTTATGGTATAATAATTATAATGGAAGCCTTGCCTGTTAGGTAACATGTTTTCACAGTGACAGCGTGAACCCTTGTAGGGCACGCAGATCCTTTTGGGGAAAAGAGCATGGACACCGCTGACGTTGCCTAGCATGGATAACCTCCGATTATGCTTGTAGGAAACGTCTTTCCTTGCATGTAAGTTAGATGCTTGTGTTGTCTGTATTTTGCAGCAGGCTCTGCGCAAACTGGGAATCCACAAATTGTGCACATGAATCTAAGCACTCAGAGGATTCACACACACACAATCACAGACAATCGTGCTAGTCCTCTGACACCTCAATGTTCTGTGTGTTGTGTTTATTTTAGTTTGCGATTCAGTGTGTGTGTGTGTGTGTGTGTGTGTGTGTGTGTGTGTGTGTGTGTTATTTGTGTGTTGTTTCCAGTGTAGTACGTTCTTTCGCGCCTATACAGTATTGCGCGCGTGTCGGCAGTACCTTCCACGTATCAGTGTGACCTTGCACTTATTCTCCGTGCATCGGCACTGATGTCACCTCAACTCGCGTGTTTGTGCTACTTCATTGTCACAGTAGTTCCCTGTATGAAAGATTGCTATTCACAAGCCCCAGTCATTCAGTACTTGCAGTCGTGTTGCTGGTGTGGTGAACGAGGTCAGTGGGGAGCTTGGCCAAAAGGGTTGCTTACCCTCCACGCTATCATGTACATGTACAGTAGAGCCTGGTTAAAGCGACCACCCCACGGTGAAAGCAAAAGTGGTTGTTAGAGTCAGGTGGTCTTCAGAACCAGGTCCCACAGTGTCTGTGTAGAACTGTCGGTGCATGGAAAAACGGTCGCTAAACCCAGAGGTCGCTTACACCAGTTCTTACTGTATGTACAGTGTGCCATTTTCTTAAATGATTTGTACCATCGTGGAACATTGATAAGTATCATGGCACGCGCGGCCGGGGTGCATGGCATCTGTGCTATATTATGCATACCGTAATGTCGCGTATGAAAGCAGGTGCTTACGAGCGTATAAGCCGGGGTTTAAACCATGCTTCTATTCAAGGTATGCTTCTATTCAAAACATGCTTCTACGTCAACATCATCAGTCTACACTGTGCAATGCATACTGCCACGCATGTACGTGCACATGTAGTTTGCAGAGAGTGGCTTTTATTCAAATCGTGCTTCTGTGTCACGGAGCGCTTTTATTCGAGTCATGCTTCTATATAGGTCCTGCTTTTATACGCGACACTACAGTATAGCACGTACAGAGTTGAATATTCCCCGCAACTGGTATCGTACAATTCTTTTTGGCGCTTTATGTGGCTCGGTTGCTCAATGTGTTCAGGAGAGTGAAGTGACGATTCGGCTAGCCGGCGAGTATGACTGTGAGTAACTTGTTATATGCTGCGGGTGGATATGCCAGGCAGTCGATGATCTCTCAAGCCAACCAGCTGTCTGGATGAGCGAGCTAAATCAATGTATACTAATGCTTATTGTACAGACACTGTACTAGTACCAAGTTTGGGCATACTAGTACACTGGACTTAGTCACTATGGCTGGAGGCAACATAGGCCTGGCGGAACCGGTCCGGTTGGTCAGGCCATGGCTGGACCAACTGTCTGGCCACCGTGCAACGTGTGTTTACATGTACCGCATGCCGAGGAGCTCATGCCGTATCATGCACACAGTATGAAAGCCTAGAGTATGGCCGTACCAATCAAAAACTCCTTCCGCCGGTCCCGGGCTGCTACATTATAAACAGTGCAGCTCAATGAAATCCCACCGATCACGTAAGTCCACTCTTGCGGGGCGGGCGCTGTGCAGCCACAGACCTGCACATACCATTTGTGCACATGTATCAGAAATTCAGAATACTGGGCTGTACAATGATGCAGGGCGCTGACTTACCCATCACATCGGATTTTTTTGAGCACGACCGGACATTTCTGAGAATGTAAGATTTTCCAGTTCACTCGGACCGCCTGTCAAGCGCCATCGGTCAAGTATTATGATCTAGTGCAGATGCTTGATCCAGACTATGCAACAATCTGTTCCACCTACCGTAGCCAAAGGCAAAGGAGTAATTAGCCGTGGCCAGTTGGGCCATGCTGCCAAACCACACCCCGAGTCCTGCTTGGTAGTTGGCCTGCATTGTAACAGGGGTCAACGGCGGATTTGACGGATCTCTTCGCACGTCGTCGCTTGCTATACCTTCTCGAATTCCTGAGCAGCTCGCACATGTGATCACCTTTCATCTGTGGCTGACGTCCCCTGTCAGAAACGACGTCTTCCAGGGCCTGATTCTGCACGCAAATCTACTGGCAAGCTTCACCTCCCCGTTCCGGAGGAGACGCGGATAGAAGAACAGAGCACCCGCGGTGCTCCATTGAGCGCATGCACTTGAAGTAGCTTAGCGGTTGTGATGTTTGGCAAGAATCTCCGCCACCGTGATTCGGTGAATGGCTGATCAGACAATTACTTTTGCTAGCCAAGATGTCGAATTGTCGTCCGTGGAAGGAAGTCGAGATAAGCACAAGTGAGTCCTGACTTCCTGCAAACCAGGGGTGTGACTGCAGCTGGCAGCATCAATCGATGATACACTGATGGCAAGCGCCGACCCATTCAGCACGCTTCCTCGCCGTCGGCAATCTTTGCGGGAGCGATTGACCGGCTCACTGCGTGGCTCATTCCGAGGCCTGCGCAGGAGGAGCTCCGGCGACGCTCCAGTACAGCTCAGCTGGATTCACGAAGACCAAACCCTTCAGCAGGACTCGGTCCGATACAATGTCAAGGTAAGTTTGCAATGCATTTTTCAATCATAATGATGAGACAGATAATATTATTGATACCAGCCTGGCGCACACGAGATGGGTATCTTGTGCTCAGTCTTCCGAGCTCTCAAAATCGGAATCATCCCGGGCCAGGCAATCATTCTGCGATCATCGACTGAGTTTTCCCGAAGTGTCCAGTTCTTAGATTGAGATAAACATGGCTACCACTGTGGATCATAGTGATATGCACACAGGCTTGAAATCAGTTGCAAAATGCTCTTGTCTTGCCCTGGGTTGGCATTACGCAGGACGTAACTGACTGATGTAGCTGTGTGTGCCCATAATGCGCGCACGTGTGTGTGTCTGTGTGTGTGTGTGTGTGTGTGTGTGTGTGTGTGTGTGTGTGTGTGGTGTGTGTGTGTGTGTGTGTGTGTGTGTGTGTGTGTGTGTGTGTGTGTGTGTGTGTGTGTGTGCATGTGCGTACACATTGTGTATGTAATACTATGTATGTGTATGCACATGTATTGTGTATATGTGTACATGTATGTGTGTATGTGCATTGTGTATATGTGTACATGTACAGTACGTATCGCCTATAAGGTTGGCGGCTATAGTAATATACCGGATATAGTGATCAATTCTTCAAATTCATTTTCATTTGCCATAACTAAGTATACACAGTTATCGCGTATAGTAATAATCGTCTAAAGTAATATATCGCCTGTAGTGATCAAATCCACACAATTCAGTAGACACTTTTTCTATCAAACGTTTTCTTTCCCTTCTCTTCAGGATAGTACAGGGAATGTTGGAAATTAGAAAAACACATAACTATATAGTGAAAGAAAGAAAAGTCAACACTTCAACATAGGTGTTAAAAATGATTAAAGTGTTAAAAACTCAAAAACAAACAGCTGCAAGTTGTAGACAAACACGTTGAACACATCAGGGAACACTTGTCACACTTTCACGAGGTGTGACACCAAACAACTGCAACGATAGCACATTCTCCTTCTGTACACATAGTTCTGGATCTAGTTTACGAATATACAGAGCTTCTAACACAGCAAGATGTAACTTAGACCTTCCACGAGTCAAAATCGAAAAGATATCATCACTATACAACTTACGACAACTAGCACTGCCCGACAAATGACGCTTGATGGACGATGTCCGATCACTTAGCTCTGTCACCTTCGACGCCTGCCGTTGTTCTCTTCCGTTAGGCTTGTTTGGTTGGTTGCTCCGGTCCACACCTCCAACGTCCGTTGATTTCATGTCCGTTTTTGTTGATTTCATGGCCGTTTTCGTGTCACTTCTTGGTCTTCCTCGTTTCCTCTTGTTGATCGTTGTTGTCACTTCCATTATCGACGTATTCAGATCCCCAGTACTCCGTCTCTTCACCTTGCTTCTGGTAACTCTTCCGGTGTCTATGAGCTCCAGTGTCACATTGGGTGGTTTTCGAGACGGTCTCCCTCGCTTCCTCACGCTTGTCTGAGATGGGCCAAGCTCCCCGCCCGTCGAGGCGGAGGCGCGCATGCGTACATCTACACTGGACGCAGACAAAGGCGTTCCAGTATCGGACTGCACAGCACATTTTGGAGGACGGCCACGACGAGGACGAGTACCACGAGTTGCAGTTGTTTGGTGTCACACCTCGTGAAAGTGTGACAAGTGTTCCCTGATGTGTTCAACGTGTTTGTCTACAACTTGCAGCTGTTTGTTTTTGAGTTTTTAACACTTTAATCATTTTTAACACCTATGTTGAAGTGTTGACTTTTCTTTCTTTCACTATATAGTTATGTGTTTTTCTAATTTCCAACATTCCCTGTACTATCCTGAAGAGAAGGGAAAGAAAACGTTTGATAGAAAAAGTGTCTACTGAATTGTGTGGATTTGCGTCGTTGCATGCGAATACGTATTACGAAACTGTTTTTCCCACCGCCTCCAAACTACTGTAGTGATCAAATTCATATTTCAAAAGACCTGTATTACACTATTTTTGCATTGGTTATAGTGATTGATGAAAAATCAAGCGATGTCAGAGGAGAACAGGGTATTAATTCTTCGTGAAGAACTTGTCCAGTGAGTGTTGTTTGGTGAGTTTTGCTTGTACAAGTTGCCAAAATATGCCTCCATCATGAGGAAATCCTGATTTTGTGTGTCAGGAGCTACAGCCAGCTACAGTGTACATGACATAGTACATGTACATGTACATGTACATGTACATGTATGTAGTGCGTATGTGCACGGCGCGCTGAGTCGTTTGACACCCCACTCGCATACATTGCATGCAGTATTGGTCATAGTAATATATCGCTTATACAGTTATAGTGATAAAATGCTTAAAATCAAACACCAACGCTATAGGCGATACTGACTGTATGTGTGTGTGTACCGGTATGTATGTGTTTCCCTATGAAGTATCTTGGGTTCAAGGAGACACAGCAGGCCAAAGGTTCAGATGTCATCATCCAGGCCATTGCGGCATTGAAGGTAAGCTACAGCCTATTGGCACAGTCACATGGGCATAGCACGAGAGGATGGCAGCGGTTCTAGAGTTGCAAGCATAGATATCATGCGGCACAAGTTTCTGCCGCGGATTAGCATTGTGTAATAGCAGTATGCAACATTATTTTGTCACACTCACATGATGCATTGATTTGTAACATCATCAAGGGTGCCACTACCATGGCACATAAGTCATACCACTGAACAAGGGCCGGGGGTAGAGTTTCAGTAGCATGACATGATCCATCTTGATGTTCGGAGTCTTTCAATTCTAGAATGCGTGAACACACATGCATGTGCCCCATACCTTATCAGTGGTGCCAGTACACAATGAGCTTGTGGATCCTATGCAGAAATTTGAATTCAAGGGGATTGGAACCCTCCTTCCCTCAATTAATGCCATCATACCGTATGATGTACGGTGCAGTCTTGCCCTGCGCACTCTAACTCGTCCTGGATTCTTCCATTTGTCACTGTCCCGCATCATCAGAGCAATTCTAAGAAACACCGGGCATCCAGCAGATCACCATGGTTGTCGCTCTTCATTTCGCAAGACAGCCTGCGACTCGTGGACGACTCCACTCCTGACGAGCCGGTGAGTCGACACACTCGCACCCAAAAGGCGTAGCTCGTATCGTGTGCACGCAGTTAAAATCCGATAACCTGACTCGTCCAGGGATATGAGGGCGGATGGCCATTACTGAACTTTTCATAAAGGCACTGTGATGTACTAACAAGCATCGTGACTGGGTTACTAATAGCTTCAAAGTTGCACTCACTTCAAAGACCAGGTTATGTAGTGGCAACCAGCTATTGACGGACATCTTACCCAAAGTGTCATTTCCTTCCCTTTCCCGAGTAGCAAAGCACATAGCAATAATTACCGTATTTGCCGGAGTATAACGCGCACCTGAGCATAATGCGCACCCTCTCTTTTGAGTAACATGTTGGCGATTCAAGGCATGTCTGGAGTATAATGCGCAGCCTAGATTTGAGAGCATCATCGACAGTACAATATCAACCATTTCCCATTTTATCATAGTAATGCACATGCTACCAATGGGGTTCTAACCAGTCATGTGTTAGCAGTGTAGCTGGCTGTAGACACTAGAAGTGCACACAGTCATATGGTTTGCTCCGGTTCAGAGGCGGCAAACTTCACAATTGTTGGATACATTGCACTAATTTTCAAAGTGCATGCACATGAACTTTCACATTCGGAGCATAGTGCGCACCTGCGATTTGGGGCCTGAAATAGTACATCTAAAGTGCGCACTATACTCCAGCAAATAGTACATCTAAAGTGCGCACTATACTCCAGCAAATACGGTAGTTTTAAAAGTAAGCACCTGAACTAGTTTTTCACTGGCTATGTAATATGTAATAATATTATGTGATATTCCCATAATCTGATTGATCTCCCTGTGCAGGTGTTGATATTTGAGTTTGCCACACATCGTGTTTCAAGTGTGTCCGAATACAAGCAAGTAAGTGAAGGTGCCTGCCACACACGCAAGCACATGCATGCGTGCACACGTTTAAACACACACTCACACACACACACACACACACACACACACACACACACACACACACACACACACACACACACACACACACACACACACACACACATGCACACATGCACACACACATACACACACACACACACATGCACACACACATACACACACACACACACACACACACACACACACACAATTATACACTCTGTATCAGGCAATTGCCATGCACTGCCGGTGAGATTAAGAATTCTGTTGGTTGTGTAGTGAAGCATTGGCCGCAAGTGAAAGAGGCAGACAATTTTAAAATACAAGGTACTAAATACATGGTACTATTGGTCTTAGTATGCATGTACTAGTACTCTCAGTGAGGGTAAATATTAGGCCACATGCTGAGAAGGAAACATGTACTAGTAGGTATTTTATCAAATCTCAGTACATGCTGCTCACCCCCTGTCGCACTGCAGGATGACATCTACTTTGGTATGACCATCCGACATGGCCGACTTGGCCAGCACAAGGTTCATATCTTTGAAACAGACCACGAGGTAAGAATCCACACAGTGGGCCTATCCCCTTGTTACTTCTAGGGGGCACTCTTCAACGTTTCGAGGAGTTCCGTTTTTCTGAAGAGGTGGCTTATTGGCCTCTTCAGAAAACGAAAGTCTTTTTGAAACTCCACAACCTCATCCGATGGGAGAAGTTGATTAGTTTAGAAGAGGTTGGAATATTCCTGCGAAAACTGCCTTTTGTATGCATTTCCCGAAGAACCTACAACAAAACTTGCCCGTACGGTAAGGGAAGCCCATTTTCACGTGGGAGACCCTCTTGGAAAATCAGTGTCTAAATCACATTGCTATGACAAATTCAAAGGAACTAGTGATGCTGACAGCAACCGTTCTATTGGGATACTTCAACTAATCTCCTCTAAGATGTTTCTCGAAAAGGTCATGAGGACAATTCGAACGCGCCCTTAGACTACTTAGAGCATCGGTTATCGGAGTTAGTGGTGGCTCCCTAGCTGTGAACAGGGCATGTTCAGTTGCACAGCAGGAAAGAGATGCACTGTGTATGTCTGATCTTTCAATCCTTGTGCATTCTTTACAGTTGACCGGCTCAGTGCTGGATTTCACACATACTGTATGTGAATATATGACATGTTCCAATCATGCGCCTTTGTGTTCCTCTGTTGACCTGTGCTGGCCCGTGCTTTCCTGTGCTGTAGTCCCAGAATGTGGCATTGACACTGGCGCAGGCATTTCACTTGGCCTTCTCGCGCTACATGCAGATACATGCCGAAGATGACACTCCCGCGGTCGCACGCAGCGAGGTGAGGCACGCCCACGAAGCATGCAGTTACTATTCTGGTGGCAGGGACACTGCATGGCCAATCATGATGCGTTATTCTGGTGCATGGATTGCCACTTCAGCTTGCTAACTGTGGCTGTGTGATTCTACGGCACACGCTGCATGCATGGGAGTGTGCAGTACACATGTGCATTTTTACATGCATGGGCGTATGCGACACACATGTATCTGATACTGGGGCATCTACCAAGAAGCATGGCTTCCAGGGCGCGTGATTCTGAATCACAGTACACTGCCACCTTGTTGGAGTGAATACATTCCCCACATTATATCATGGCCTAGAAGTTATACACATGGATGCCGTAGATTTACATGTTCATGCAGTCGTACATTATAATACCAAACATCTTGTCTGTCGCCTCCGAATACATTGGTTTCACATGCGCAATTGCTTCTTCCCAGAGCATGGTAATGCGCGACGTCCAAGAACGGCGCCTGCTAGCGGCCGCAGATCTCAACGGGCAGTTCATGGCCAGACCTGCCACCCCAGAGCGTGCCAGACTGTCGATGAAGTGGCTTACAGAGGCACGCGATTGCTCCCTGTCACATGACGATCAACAGCTTCGACTGGTTAGTGCATGGATGGAGCAGCGGTACACTTGTAGATACAGGAGTGTGAATCTGATAGTGACCGGTGCTACATGTACACATATTGGCTTACCATTCTACTAGTGCATAGCTCATGAACTATGCTTTTTATACATGTACATGTACTGTATTGAGATGAAGGTGATCATAGCATTCACAGGTCCTGATACCTTTCATGGAAATCTGGCTTGAGCAACCACCGCAATGATTGGATTTGCAGTGAATGGCTTTTAAAATACATCTCCTGTGAGTTTCGGCATGCTTTTCAGCAGATAAGCCATCTTCAGTGAGTGACATGTAGTGTGTAAACTGTGCAACGATGTACTTGAACGCATGCGGCATGCAGTGCTCTACGGGTATAAGCGATACACAGTTGATACACAGTTGAATCAAAGGTGTTGGAGCTAGACTATGCCTGTGTGTGTATGTGTGTGTGTGTGTGTGTGTGTGTGTGTGTGTGTGTGTGTGTGTGTATGTGTATGTGTGTGTGTGTATGTGTGTGTGTGTGTGTGTGTGTGTGTGTTCGCGCGCACGCGCGTGCGTGTGGATGTTTGCTTGTCTTTGCCATACAGGTGAGAAACGCGGAGAGCATTGCAACTGAGGAGCCGGCCATTGGCCTAGATCAGGAACACGGCCTGCACAATGATGAAGAGATTTCAGCAGCCATGCAGATAGCTCAGGCCGTGAGCAGCAGTAACAGCAGCAGCAGCGGTCAGAAAGAGGATGCCGGTCTTGACGCGCTGATTGCGCTCAGCGACCCAATGGATGAGCCGTTCGACATACCTCCAGTCAGGTGTATATTCACAAGCAGTGCATCGGGGGAGCGGCGCATACCACGCACCGCCAGTCCAGGTGAAAGCCAGCAATCTCCCACATCACCAGCAGTCAGATCTGTGAATGAGTCTCTGGAGGAAGAGGACGAGGATGAGGACCGTGTATTTGAAAGCACGTGTGATGATAACGGAACAATTAGCAATGGAGGTGTGGACGTGCAAGAGAACACAGGCATTGGTTCAAATAACTATGACTGTACTGATCCGCACTCCCTGGTGCAGCTGGGCACGGAGGAGACAAGCAAATCTAACAGCCAGGGCACCTTGCGAGAAAGTGATGAAGATACCTGTATCAACGCAAATGATGAACCCAGCGAGGAAACTGGGCAACATGACACACGTGACAGCAGAATTATGGACGACATCACCAGTAACCATCCAAGCACCACTAGTATGTCGGGAATACCACATCAGCAGGATTATTCAGGAGATAACAGTGAGGCAGCACTCATTGACGCTGGCACACCATCCTTGGAAGAGCCTAACACGTCGACTGAGAGTGGTTCCATGCAAGATCATCCAGGCAAGAGTGGCCGTGGACACGATGGCAAGAGTGACGTCTGTCAGGACAATGAAAACGAAGTCGATATGACCGAACATATTCAGGATAGCATCGAAGCACTAGATGCTGCTGAAGCATTGGATACTGCTGAAGAAATGGATACCGTTGAAGCACTAGATGCTGCAGAAGCATTGGATACTGCTGAAGCTACGTATTCTGTCAAAGCACCGGATACTGTTGAAACACCGGACGCTGCTCAAGCATCGGGCACTGTTGAAGCACCGGATACTGTTGAAACACCGGACGCTGCTCAAGCATCGGGTACTGTTGAAGCACCGGATTCTGCCGATGCACTGGATACTGTAGAAGCAGTGGACAGTGCCGAAGCACTAGCCACTGTTGGACTTGGAGCATTGAGTGCATCATCCGACAGTGCCACCGAGGACAAGGGAATTGCTGAGCCCCATTGTAGCAGCTTCCAGGACCATGATCCACCGGTGCACAGTGACCGAGCTGGTGCTATTAGCAGTGATCAAACTGAGCAGGATTCCAAGAACTCGCACAATGCTCCCATGGTGGCAGCGCAGATGGACTTGAACGACTCCAATGAGGATGATGATTTGCGCAATAGTCCAGACTCACTGATTGTGCACGAGCACGAACACAGCCCAGGAGCTGCAGATGACATTGCACCAGCAGTACAGCAAACAGTGCAGGCAGCACACGCAAGCTGCACAGGTCTGCTAGGCACTGGAGATTGTGTCAGTGAGATCAATGACGTGCCAGACGAGTCTCCTCTTGTCGAAGGCGATGACGCTGGAAATCTAGGCCGGGGTGATGCGTTTACAGCACCATAGGGTGCCACCTTACATACCGTCATCAGAGCTTAGTGGTGACTTTGAGTTTTGGATCTACGGAACACTAACCCAGTACAGAGAATCTTCTGGCACAGTAGACCCAGTCTATCACTTAGTTAGAATTAGCCTAAAACTCTACCGACACCAAGGGACACTGATGAACTTGCTGGTCACACCGACAGCTTCCAAAACATGTAACAGTAGTTCCGAACTTCAACAGCAATGCAGCCGTGGATATCTGGGAAATGACCCGTGATCTGCTTCAATCATGATCTAGCTGACTGAGATTTAGTGCTTAGTTGCCCTGCCTAGAATGGGACCTTATTTATTCCTAACCTTTCACATCACCACTAGTCTTATAAAACTTGAGCTGTAAGATTCTAATTTCTAATGTTGATCGCCGCCACGGCTATGAAGTGGGGAAAAAAGAAGCAACATTAACTTTTCGCTTGCCAATGGCAATGCATGTAGAAGTCATCCCAGCTGCTGTGAAGTGTCCCAGATAGACATACCATGCAGTAGGTGTACGAGTCTGTGACATGCTGTTCTGCGTGCGTGCATGGCACTTGGCACAGATGTTCAACATGGCATCAGTTCATCAGGAATGTTGCATGCATGGATTCATGGGTTTACTGTCCGCGGTTCTGATCCGACTACCGTAGCTGAGATATACAAGTCCTTTGCCCTTTGGATCGTTGCCAGCTACGCAAGCACAATGGCATCAGCAAGCCAAGTGGTCGCAATACATCGCTATCCGGAAAATTCCGTCACGGACCAAACAATGTCGCATTTCACACATTTGGCTATGTACTCTTGTTGACAGGTTTCAAGCAGCCAGGTTTGTTGGCAACAGATCCAACCACTACTGGCATAAGTGCACCGGTCGACTGAACTAGCTGCCCCCCCCCCCCTACACTAAAAAAAAGACGGGAACCAAACACAAGGGATGTAGTGCAGGCAACTTCAGTTTGAGATTCTAAAGTTTCCTACAAAGTGACTGCAAAGGCTACAATAGCAGGTCGATGCAGTAAAAGGAGTGCCAAAAAAGGAGTGCTCGCCACAAAATGATGAGAAAATGGTGAGGATACAAATCTAGATACTCGCCATGCTGATAAGAAAGGAACATACAAGCCTTTAAAAAAGATGTCCGACATCACTGATAGGGGCACGGGGGTACTGAGGGCCTATGTACATTGAGATAAAGTTCTACAGGACATCTGGACAAGACAACAACGATTACATCACTATATTCGTATGTACAGTATAATTACATCACTATGCTAGTATGTACACTTGTACAGGCAAAATGCCGGGAACGCTAGGTCAGCAAGAAAGCAGCTTCGATGGCACTGGCAATCATACGACCTAGGGTTCTCGTGTTACCGAGCAAAAAAAAAAAAAAAAAGAGTAAAAGGCAAATAATTTGGCTCTGGGAAATGGCTAAATATGACCAGATAAAGCTATCCATAAATATGAACACTGAAAAACGAACAGGTCGTTGTTCGAGAAGGCTCAACCTCTGTTAATTCTCCCAATGCGCTGCTGCGCATGCATAATAACGATGCTGCTGGTGGCTGCCAAAGCGAAGGGAGACAGGCCTCTGCACAGCAGAGTAGAGCAACACATGCCACTGGCAGAAATGCGTGCATTAGAAGTCCTCAAAGTCATCATCACCCCATCCCTGTATGGACACACAGACAGAAATAGAAAAGTTACAACCGGTCGGAGTCGTGGTGACGCCTGGTACCGTTCAGGTTTCAACAGGTCACATTACAGGACTGCACTTTGCGTGCATTCATCGAGCACTACACCTGTAGCCATGCATGACTGCCTCAAGCTCCATACATGTGCATGACTCATACCATAATACGATAAGGTCAAGTGTCTGACCGCCAACACGTACTCATTAGACTACGTCACGCATTCACCATTGACAGTGTTGCTTGTACTCCCTATACACATCGACGCTTGCTTATACATGTAGCTGTGTATTCTTTGTTCTACAGTCAGTTCTAGCTAGGTTCTTGATAGGTTTTGCTAGGGCATTGTTAGAGTGCATCCAAGATAATCCAAGATGGAGTTGGTGTTTTGAGAGTGAGAACTCGAACCAGTAAAGTTTGTCTCCATTGTTGAACGTGGGTTCGGAAAGTATCCGCAGTCGGTATTACAGTTACGGTACTGATGCAACCTGGTTCCTGGGAATACGGAACACAGTGGTCCTTCGAGCCGGATCACGTCCACGATGGAGAAGCTCAGGCGGAGTCAGCGCACGACGAAAGGCGTCGCAGCGCCAAAACTCGGGTACACAGACACCCAGTCCTACGCTGGTGCTAGTGGTGGAGATGACAGGATGACCGAAAGTAGGAGCCAAGCCGTCACCGCGAATTCAGCTGACAGGCTCAGCGCCAGGATAGCCGTGTTACAAGCGGAACAGGCTGTGGCGGAAAAGCGGCTGGAAATCGCCCGGTTGACGGAGCAGGCGATGTCGGAAGCCGAAGGGACGTTGAGGGAAAGGTCCGTTGAGACCTCCAGCTCTCCTGCGATGCGAGAAGAAGTCTTCCAGGAAGCGGGTGAGTTGCATGAGGCGGTTGCAGCCCAAGATACGTCGCTTATCGACTTTGACGATGATGTAGTTGCACCTAGTTCAGTTGCTGTTCCAACACCAACAGAGTCACACACGGTAGTCGGTGTAGAATCTCAGCCATCAGAAGGAGAGGCTTCCCATAGATCTACGCACGTAACGTCAGAATCAGCAGTAGGTCTACACCATGCAGAGGCCTGTCAGGCTAGCACACCACCACCGGTAGACGTAGTGATAGACGCACATGTAGAGAGGGACTCAGATGTCCAGCATGTCCGTGCATTCACTCCGGCACACAGCTACCACTACCAGGCACCGCCATGCGTAGTCCAAGATCCGATTCATGAACACCTGAATGAACCTCCGTTTCATCAACCAGAACCGCAGGCACAGGCACAGACACAGGTACTTCAAAGAACGATTGAACACACCACTGCTGTTGTAGCCGATGCCACTTACGCTGACTATCTAAGCGAGTCCATTCAGCGGGGAATAGGGCCCGAGCCCTGGGATAGGACATTCGTAGAGCGTCAGCAACTGCCGAGATCCAGTACTGGCAGTAGTCTACGCAGTGTAGAACGTGAGTTCCGGGCCAAGGAAGTTGCGTATCAGCAGCAACTACTACAGCTTCAGACGATGATCGATGAATCCGCGATCGTCGAGAAGCGGCGCCAGCGAGACGCTTACGCACTGCAGACGAACCTAGAGGAAGCTGAGGTGAGTAGGGCAATGGTCGAGCTAGCAAGCGACAAGCAAACCAGGGATCTTGCGGCAGAACGAGAACGCAACGATGAGCTGGCCCGATCGATGACAGAGCTGAGGCAGCGGCTATTCGCAGCGGAGTATGCCCTACGAGAAAGCCGTGCCAGACAACGACGAGCGCCGAAGTCTGGTAGTGTCACTGAGCCTGTTAGAGAAGTACAAGGCTTACCGGTAGTGCAACCACAGCCTGCACAGGTCCACGAGGAGAGACGTGAGCGCTGCGAGTCGACCGCAAGCACAAGGCATAGCGGTATCCCGAGCACTACGTCACCCAGTCACCCACACGCATCCATGCCAGTACCCGCACCACGAAAGCACCGTCGCGACACGAGTGCACGTGCACGCGGCTACATGACAGTCTCAGACTCCGACTCAGAGTCAGGGCCACGTGGATACTCTAGTGCCAGAGCTACGGAGACGTGTACCGGTGGTAAGGGCGCAGCAAGTAATGCGAGTGAGGTCGAAGACGCGTACATGAGTGGTTGTACCTCTACTACCGGTACTATTACTGGCAGCACAGTTAACAGCAATCCTGCGCGTCAGATGGCAGACCTGGCCAGTGAGTTTGTAGGTGCAATCACCCAGGCCCTACGTCAAGGGCAGACCTCCCAGGTCGAGAATAGTAACGCTGGCATCAGACAGCTGGCTGCACGCCAGTCATCCACCAGCAGCAAGCTGCCAATCTTCTCTGGCAAGCCGGAGGAATGGCCCGCGTTCCTCGCGCTGTACCGAAGCAGCACGGAGCAATGCGCATACTCAAACGCAGAGAACGTCCAGCGCCTGCAGACCTGCCTGAAGGGACCAGCCCAGGAGGCAGTACAGCTGCTCCTGGCCGTGCCAGACAATGTAGACGAGGCCATCCGGACACTGGAGCGTCGTTTCGGCCGGCCGGAATTGGTAGTGAAACAGCTAATCGAGCAGGCCAAGGCGCTGAAGCCAGCCAGAGCAGAGGACACGGACGCCCTGCACTCCTTGGCCACATCTGTGAGGAACATCGTCCTCACTATGAAGCTGCTAAAGAGCCATGGCCACAGGAACAACCCTGCGCTCCGTGATGAGCTGGTGGCCAAGCTGTCGCTCCCCCATCGAATGCAGTGGGGCGAGTATGTGAAGGCCAAGGGCCTTAGTACGGATGAACTAGACCTTGGTGTCTTGTCTGAGTGGTTGGCCGAATGAGCGGAAGCCGCCTCTCTGGTGACACCAACCTCCACCAAGACGGCCGCCGTTCAGCCAACCCCACCGCCTAGAAGGTCAACGACCCTGGCCGCAGTAACAGCGGGCACTACCCGCGACGCCACCTCTGACTCCCCAAGGAAGAAGAAGAGCTGCAGGAAGTGCATGGAAGAGCACGCAATGGCGCAGTGCAAGGAGTTCCAACAGCTACCCGTCCAGAAGCGATCAGAGCTGGTGCGCCTCTTGGGCCTGTGTGTGAACTGTCTACAGGACGGCCACTTCGCCAGAAATTGCACCTCGAGCCACTGCAGGAAGTGCAAAGGCAAGCACAACACGCTGCTCCACAGGGACGACTCTGACAGGCCTAGCAGCGGTAGCCAACAAAACGCCGCTCGCACCAACACCGCGAATATGGCTTGTGCAGCGAGCGCCCTGCATGCCGAAACCCCAGCAAACCTACCAGCTCTGATGACGACTGTGGGGACAGTGAGATGTGGAGACGTCGAGCTACAAGCAACGATCATGCTGGATTCTGGGTCCACCTGCAGCTTCATCACCACCGACATGGCTGAGAAGCTGAATGTCCCACCCGGTGAGACCACGTCCGTGCGCACGACTGTTCTCGGTGGCAGCTGTCTGCAGCACGAGTCCAGGATCGCTCCCATAGAGATCTGTCACAAAGACTCAACTGCAACAACCCCAGTGCAGGCGGTCGTTCTCCCTCAGATAACCGCCGACATGCAACGTGTGGACTGGGATGCGCAGAAGGCAAGCTGGCCACACCTGCGCGGGATGAATCCGGATACCCCAGCTAACCCAACTGTGGACATCCTACTGGGCCTTGACGTTCCACAGTTGCACACCTCGCTAGCCGAACGCCGTGGGCCTGGCCATGGTCCAATCGCAAGAAAGACACCACTCGGATGGATTTGTTTCGGTCTCCTGGAGGGGAGCGGAACATCGGCGGAACCAACCGTCCACCACGCCACACATGCCGCGACCGCAGAGCCCACCGAGCCAACCCTGGAGCTGAATGCCATGGTGCGTAGCATGTTCAATTTAGACACCATCCGCTCTACAGCCACGGGAGAGACCATGTCTCGAGCTGAGCGTGAAGCCGAGAAGGTGACTGACGACACCATGAGCCTCAACAACAACCGTGTCACCATTGGCATCCCGTGGGTCGCTGAAGACAGAAAGCCTCACGTGACCTCGAACAGACCGATGGCCCAACAACGACTGGCGAGTCTCCAACGGTCCCTGTACAAACGACCTGAGCTCGCAGCAGCGTACGCCGGTGTCATCCAACAGTACCTGACGAAGGGGTATATCCGCGAGGTGCCCGAGACGGAAGTGCACAACGATGCGGATGACCAGTGGTTCCTGCCCCACTTTCCCGTGATCAAGGAGGACCGCACCACCACCAAGGTGCGGATAGTGTTTGACGCGGCGGCCAAGAAGAACGACGTCTCGATCAACGAGGAGATGCACGCCGGCCCAGCACTACAGAACAACATCGTGAGTTGCCTACTCAAGTTCTGTAAGGAACCTGTGGCTCTGATGGCAGACATCAGCGAGATGTTCCTGCAAGTGGAGCTGGCTGAGAGAGACCGCAGGTATCACCGATTCCTGTGGGAGGTCGACGGAAGAGCCAAGGTGTTCGAATTCCAGCGAGTGTGCTTCGGGTGTAAGGCGTCGCCATACCTCGCCGGAAAGGCCGTCCAGGCTGTCGCGGCCACCTATGCCGCCGAAGGGTCACCCACACACACCATCATCATGGACAACCTCTATGTGGACGACCTACTCGCGTCTGCGCCAACGCCAGAGGCGGCGGTGGGCCTACGTACTGACGTCCAGGAGACACTGGCCAAGGGAGGCTTCCATCTACGGAAGTGGATGTCGAACAGTGCAGAGGTCATGAAGTCTGTGCCAGAAGCCGACCGGGCGCCGAACACGCTGATCTCGGTAGCTGACCACCAACACCCCACGCTACCCTGCGTGAAGACGCTAGGAGTCGCCTGGGATGCTGAGAGCGACCATTTCACGTTCAAGTACCAGGTGCCCGTCATCACGCAGTACACCAAGCGCACTGTCCTGAGCAAGATGGCCTCTCTGTTTGACCCACGAGGGCAAGTGTCACCCTACACCATCCGAGCAAAGGTCATGTTCCAGGACGCCTGCCTCCGCGGGCTGGAATGGGATGAGGAGTTCGCAGAGCCTGAGGCTAAGGGTTGGAGGAAGTTCTTCGAGGAACTGCCCAAGCTAGAAGCCGTGAGAGCCACCAGGTCATTCAAGGACCCAGACCGGGATCCGGCCGATGCAGAGCTCAGCCTCCATGTGTTCGTTGACGCATCCGACGCAGCAGTCGCAACAGCAGTCTACGTACGGGCGAGTTATCCAGACGGCATGGCTTGGTCCACGCTGGCCATGGCCAAGGCTAAACCAGCCCCGCTACACCGACAGTCGATCCCCATGCTTGAGCTACGAGCAGCTGTACTCGGCGCCGAGGTAGCCGAACAAGTCGCCCAAGCCCTCGGCATCAGCTCGTCCGACATCACGTACTGGAGTGATAGCCTCAATGTCCTGTACTGGCTTCGGTCACACAGCCGCCGTTTCAAAGTCGAGGTGGGCAACAGGGTCAGCAAGATCCAAGCACTGTCGGACCCCCGTCAGTGGAGGCACGTTCCGACATCAATCAACCCTGCGGACAAGGGCACCCGGGGCCTATCTGCAGCCCAGCTCGCATCCGATGACGACTGGTGGCATGGCCCGAAGTTCCTACGCGGACCCGAGAGTGCATTCCCGGCGCGGCCGATCGAGGTTCCCAGTAGTCTGCCGGCAGAGCTGAAGAAGCGATCCGCTATGTCGTTCAGCGCGGTTCCAGGGAAGTACCAGCTTGACCCCTCCAACTTCTCGTCTTGGACGCGGCTCATCCGTGTCACCGCTTGGTGTCAGCGCTTTGTACGTAACGTCCGTATACCGAGGGAGGCTGGCGCCAACAGACCAACACCCGCTCCACGACGCAAGTTTGGATCTGCCAAGTCAGTGAACGGTATGACAGTACCCGCTCTCTCCCCTGCAGAGGTCCAGGCGGCCGACGTGTTCTGGGTACGGAAGGCCCAGGAGGAGGTGTATGGCAAGGTCATCAAGCGACTGGAGTCCGGCAAGGAACCCGATCCCAACGAGCCATTGCTGAAGCTGCGACCCCAGCTGGAGGAGGTACATGGCACAACCGTACTGACGGTCGGTGGGAGACTCACCACTGCACACCATCTGCCGCTGACGACAAGACACCCCATCATCCTGCCACCGAAACATCGGGTCACAGCCCTGATCGTGGATGACGAAGACGAGATGTCAGCACTCCATGGGTCCCAACCACCTGCTGACCAACCTCAGCAACCGGTACTGGCTGATAAACGGGAAGTCCGTTGTGCGACAGCATCGCCACAGGTGCGTCAAGTGCCGACGAGGCTACGCGAAGGCTTTGACTCCAATCATGGGAGGGTTGCCGGATTACCGGACCTCGTCACCACTTATCGCCTTCAGCAAGGTGACCATCGACTTTGCCGGTCCATTTCTGACGCGCCAGGGACGAGGCAAGGTGCAGCAGAAGCGGTATATCTGCGTATTCTCGTGCCTGCTGACCAGAGCGGTACATCTGGAGCCCGTCAACTCGCTCGACACAGATGGGTTCTTGATGGCGATGACCCGATTCTGCAAGAGGCGTGGAACCCCGGAGTTCATAGTGACAGACAACGGGTCGAACTTCACCGCCGCAGAGCGACAGCTGCGCGAAGCCACCTGCACGATAGATCAAGACCGCCTAACCACCCACTCCGAGCTGCGAGATGTACAGTGGCATTTCAACCCACCGAGAACGCCCCACTTCGGTGGTGTAGTAGAAACGATGGTCAAGGCAGTCAAACGCGCACTCTGGCATGTGCTGCACCAGGCTGGCCTCACGGATGAGGAGTTCTCAACAGCGCTGGTACATGCCGAGGCAATGCTGAATTCCCGTCCCCTTACCACCGTATCATCTGACAGCGACGATCCAGAAGCGTTGACGCCAAACCACTTCCTGATGGGACGCGCGGCTGCAGTCACACACCTCGAGGCGGAGACAGAGGATCTGGAGAAGGTCCACCCCAGACGGCGCTGGCTGTTTCTACAAGTGCTGACAAGGCAAGTTTGGAAGAGGTGGCTGCGCGAGATGGTCCCGGCGCTAAACGTCCGGTCCAAGTGGTACAGGAAGGCAAAAGACGTCGAGGAGGGTGAGGTCTTCCTTGTCATGGATGAGAGTACTCCGCGCGCGACATGGCCTCTGGGACGCGTCACAGCCACATACCCAGGGCAAGATGGTGTCGTCCGTGCAGTCAACGTGAAGATCAAAGGCAAGGAGTATCGACGATCAGTTCATCGCCTCATCCCACTGGAGGTAACAGAGGGTGAGGTGGAGCTCGACTCCGAGAACTGCCCAGCCACAGCCAACGTCAATGTGGACAATGTCACCAGCTGAGCGAATAGTGGATGGTGGTACGGCAGTGGCGATGAGGTAGTAAGGCTGTGACTGTAGTGTTAGCAAGCAATCCACAATCAGAGTGAACAATACATCCAACCGGCTAGATAAGACGTATCCTCGTTCCCGGATATGTCTAGTGACATTACGGCATGCATTTGACACAATGATGTTAGGTGTGACATCCAATAGCAGTTCCCCAGGAGTTAGAACATCACTCGGAATATTAGTTTGTCTCACTCGCATACATTGATTAGGCTATGATTCGTTCGCGAGGGAGGTATGTCGGAGTCGTGGTGACGCCTGGTACCGTTCAGGTTTCAACAGGTCACATTACAGGACTGCACTTTGCGTGCATTCATCGAGCACTACACCTGTAGCCATGCATGACTGCCTCAAGCTCCATACATGTGCATGACTCATACCATAATACGATAAGGTCAAGTGTCTGACCGCCAACACGTACTCATTAGACTACGTCACGCATTCACCATTGACAGTGTTGCTTGTACTCCCTATACACATCGACGCTTGCTTATACATGTAGCTGTGTATTCTTTGTTCTACAGTCAGTTCTAGCTAGGTTCTTGATAGGTTTTGCTAGGGCATTGTTAGAGTGCATCCAAGATAATCCAAGATGGAGTTGGTGTTTTGAGAGTGAGAACTCGAACCAGTAAAGTTTGTCTCCATTGTTGAACGTGGGTTCGGAAAGTATCCGCAGTCGGTATTACAGTTACGGTACTGATGCAACCTGGTTCCGGGGAATACGGAACACAACCTTTTCCACTGGGATCCTCTCTCTTTATATGGACATGCAGATACAATTATGCAAATACTCTCAGTAGGCAGTGAAAGAAGAGCACAAGACAAGCTATGTGCATACACAAAGAATGGACTTTCTTCTGTTGAGAACAAAACTTCGTCATGCACAATTTCTCTACTTCTCTAAAAAGGAGCCAAGACCCTTTCCTAATTTCACACATAAACTCACCCCCGTATCTGCATCTGCATCGCCGTCCGCGTTGTACTCAAAATTGATAGCACTTGTGGCCGGAGGTGATGCGGCAATGGCCGTAGGTACAGGAGAAGCACTGGTTGACGCACGCACGGATGCCAGCGGAGACCTGGACGATGCTGGTGATGAGACCGCTGTTGACTTTGATCGGCTGGTGCTGATGCCACTGGCGGTGGCGCCAGAGGATTGCGCTGGCTTTGCTGTAAACTTGATGTCAGGCTCTAGCATGGCAAGTAATTCATCTTCGGCGGATACTGGTGGCGGAGGAGCGGGTGGCTCTACGGGTTTGCTCCTAGGCGCTGCAGCAGCGGTCGATTTTGAGGAAGGTGAGGCGGGTTTCGATTTCAGCTTCAAACCTTTGGCGGCTGGGGCCTTTGGAGGAGAGGGGGTGGGCGATGGTGCAGACGGGGACGCTGGGCCTGGCGAAGATTTGGAGAAAATGTTAGAGGTCTTTGACGTACCAAGCTCTGGAGATTTTCCAGAAGCCGGAACTGCAGACGCAGAGTGCTTTTTCTGCTGCACAGACCAATCAGAAGTGATGGGCTCTCGAGCAGCTGTAGCCCTGCTGCTACTTGTACTGGGGGGTTCACTGATATCATCATCAAGGTCCCAATCATCATCGCTGTCCCCCAGGGCATTGTCATTCCAGCCGTCGTCGTCCCCGCCACCACTAGCCTTAGTATCACCAGCACCAGCACCAGCACCACCACTCTTTGCAGCCATGTCGTAACTGCTACCACTACGGATCGCACCGCCCGTCCCATCTTCATGCGCAGCAGAGGCGGTAGCACCCCAGCCATCGTCAGCATCACTCATGTCATCAAAGTCTTCCCAGGGCTCATCTTCAGCATCATCGTCATTGTAAAGAGCACTAGTACCGCTGGAGCTTTGCTGGCTGGTCGTGTTATTCCATCTACTGAACTCCTCTTGAGACGATCGGGAATGGTTTGCTCTGGGGGGATTAGACACAGGACTCGTGGTACTACTGTCTCTTGGACTGTTGTGTCCCCTGTCCAGTGGTGCTGCATCGGCTTCAGGTGTGAACCCATTGCTGAGGTGATTGGCGGCTGACGCGGCAAACCCGCCCGACCTGGACATCTTGTTCCAGGTGGGCGACTGGCGCAGTGCGTCCTCGGTGGTGGCAAAGTCATTCTCGGGGGAGAAGTGCACCTGTTTCGGTGACTTGGGCGACTTCTCCTTCTGACCTTGCAAACCTGAGAAGACAGCACACGTAAAAAGTTACTCGTACAGTGCTGCTCATGAAAGTGCTCTAGTACTATACATGTACCACACCATAGACCCACCACAAGTAGGCCCATATCTACACATTGCACAGGCACAATGTACTTGTCTTGTAGAGTACTTACCACGGCTGCTCTTTGCTTCCACACGGATGCAAGAGGGTCGTTCCGCCTGCGCATGACGAGGCGAGGAGTGATGAGAAGTGGATGGTGATGATGGCGTGGGCGATCCAACGGAGACCGATGGTCGCAGCGAAGGCTGGACAAACCGCTGTGGCCCACCTGCAATGGAGACAACAGACCGAGCACACAATGATCCAGTGCGTACAAAGTGCGTATAAACCTGTAGGAAGATATGGATGTTGCACTGTTTTTAGATCTGCAAAGAACCAAAGCCAAACGTCTCTTTAAAGCACCCGTTTTCGTCAAGAAAGTGAGTATGGATAACCTCACTACGACCATGTGCACGCGGTCCATAGTGGAACGAACTAAAATAAAAGAAACAAAAAATATATATATGCCAGTGAGTGCAGCAGTACACAGAGATATGAGCTCAGCACCCAACATCACCCCCCCCCCCCCCCCCCCACCACACACACACCCCTCTCCGTATTGCAGCCACAGTCGAAATACGAAATCAAGAAAGTGCATGTACCTGAAGGGCGTGGAGTGTTTGATGAGAACCTGGACACCGACTTGAGACCGACAACAATGGACGCACCGAGAACGGGCACGATATCACCCAATGCGTGGAAAGTGGCCGCAACAATCTCATCATCATCTTCGTGCAGGCCAATCAAGACCTATTAGCAGAACCAACAAGCAAACAAAGCAGGCAGCGCCCAGTGAGATACTTGGGTGTTTTATTTGTACAGTCAACTTCGCGGACATAACGACAATTCGCGAATAACGACAGAATTTCCATGTCCAGAGCAAAGTCCCATCTAACTGTAATACATACAATGAGACTTCGGGTATAAGGACACTTCGTGAATAAGGACACTTTTCTGATGCCCCGCCGAGTGTTGTTATACGCAAAGTTGACTGTAGAGTGTACTGTAGAACGGGTAATTTTAGTGACGTAAAAACCCTAGCGAATTTAGCGATATACTCATTTTCGCTAAAGTTTCAAGTCGCTAATCCGCTGAGACATTAGTAGTGCACTGGTGATCCGTGAGTAAAATCGCTGCAAATCGCTAAAATAAAACATCGCTAACCGGTTGACAATGGGAAAACGCTAAAATTAATAGTCGCTAAAATTACCCGTTCTACAGTAGTTGGAAGGCCACATACATGTACATCGCCAGCACAACAAGTGCAACTATTGAGCATCAATACTAGGAGTTTGCAATGAGGTGTCCTGATCTCATATTGGGACGAGTGGGAGAAATTATCATGCACATAGGATGCTTATCAGAGAGGTAAAAACAAGGAGCATGTACATGGTTACATGGTTACTAACGTGGGGCAGTACGCGGTCCTTGATCATGGCCGTGTCCAGGAATGGCAAGTAGTGATGCAGGTAGGTCAGGAGCACCAGGCGTACATGCTTGTCCTCCACTGAGAACAGCTTCAGCAGCAGAGGAATTATGTGCTGCCTGAAGAGCAACGCCGGGGAAAGAAGGACAGCAGGCGAGAGCCACAACACAGTGAAAAGACTGCAGCGGAAGATGTGAGCTCCAATGGGGCTTGCCCTCTAAGGGGACGTGATATGATCTGGGCATCCAATGCATAGGCCATACACTAAACTGGGAATATGCACAGCACTGTACAAAGCGGACGAAACTCAATACAGATGTACTGTAAACCGTGAAATTATTGCGATGGTCTAATTTCTGCGAAATTCGCGACCGCGTGGAAATCGCGAAATTTAGACAGCGCGAAAAGGAGATCCATGAAAGGTTTAGCAAGAATGCCATTCTGCAATCGCAAAATTAAAACCTCGCAAACCTGTCCGGATTCTGAAAACGCGAACTAAAAACGCCGCGAAAATTTCACGCTTTACAGTAGCCGGGTTCACACATGGCTGGCATCCTGTCCAGTGCATAGATATGGTCATGCAAGGCCATGATGGATGAGCCAGCCAAGGCTAAAACATGCATGGCCCGAGCACATAGTCTCTAGTTGTATGTACAGTGTACAATGCACTACTAGTGTCACTGGGAAATCTCAGAATGACAGAATGGCAACTGGCATATACATGCACACGCTCACACACACATGCATACACACACATGCACATGTCTCACCTGTATAGTACTTCACCAAATATACCAGTCGCATTGGACCCGGACTTGGAGCTAGATCTCCTTGCATCTGCAAATATAAATCACACACAGCACAGGTACCAGTAGTAAAGCAAGTAACTAATTGTTAGTTGCAACAAATCGGTGCGTTTTACAAAAGATCAGCCGGTAGCAAAACTAGCATTAGTCTCCAAAGCTTAGCATTAGAATCAACTTCTCTCAAAAATAGACGCCTCAAATAGGAACTCTTTCTACATGATGAGTAAAGGCTTGCCGGAAAACTCGTTTGGTCCGGACCGCACTTGGGATTTAGTAAACAAGAACAAGAGCAAGAACAAGAACAAGAACAACCTCTTATTGGCCATTGTCCATCGTGAGAATAAAGATACAAAACAATAGCAACAACAAGCACCAGCATGGAACAGCTCACTCAACATACCATTTGGCTGCGGCACGAGGAGACAGGGCACAACATGCTCTCTGGCAGACTGTTCCAAGAGTACGAAGCGAGAGAGGAGCTTTGAGGTTAGGTACTGTGCAACAAGGCTGGCTGGGATTTGCTGCAAGCGCCTCGGAAGACCCCTACAGAGTATAATCCAGAGCAACAACAAATGTGCACCAAAACGAGGAGCAAGTAAGTAAAATTCGCGCGCGCGCGCGCGCACGTGAGAGAGAGAGAGAAACCAAGTAAAGAACCGGTATCTGGGCTAGAGTCAACGAGTCCGTGTGATTTGGGTCCAGATTTCTAGGCAAATGTGAGGATCTCTACATCATGTACATTGCACTGTGGCACAAGCAAAATAATGCAGATTTGAGCATCACTCACATTTGGCAGCAGGCCATAAGAAAACTGCAGCATTGGAACCAGGAAAATTCCCACTTCACATTCCACATGATTTCTTCGTGCGACCGGTGAGCAGAACAAGTGAGGCCCCCAAACACACGAGCACTCAAATCAAAAATGAGCCCCAGGCTGAGAAAAGGGTGCTATTGTCATTTTTGGTCAAATTGAGTTAGATAGCATACCTAACACTCAAAATCTCACTGATTCATATGCAGAAAACCGTGTTGAAAAATCTCAAAGTATCACAAAGTTACGGCCACAGATGTGAAGGCAACTTTACAGAGCGAAGGTCTGTACCCTGCTTTCAAGTGCCCTTTTCTCAGTTGTGCACGTGAGGACAATAGTACCCTTTTCTCAGCCTGAGGCTCAAATAAATACTGGCATTGCACTCCGGTCACGTAGAACAGAACCTCACTAATGCTATCAGCAGTACCCACCTGAAAAAAGCAGATTTCTCTTTCGACTCCTTCAGGGTGATGTCATTGACAAACTGTAGAACTTTGACTAGCTGATTGCTGTAATGGGACAAGGAGAACGGCAGGGAACAGGACATTGTAATCTGTGTGCTTGATCATGGCAGTCATGTGCTTGACAGAATGAGAATACATGTACTTCATTGCATGCATTTATATAATATACTACTAGTACATGCAGATTTTATCTCGAATACTGAGCCAGTAACCAATGTAGAAAAGAGACTGGAGGTGTACGCGTACACACCCACACACCCACACACGTGTACACACGCACGCACACGCACACCCACACACATCCACACACACGCAATAAAACACATCCACATGCAGATGTACGTACGCACACCCATATCCACACACACACACACACACGCGTACACACACACAAAAGGCGGTGACAAAACACGCATGCACACACACACACGCACACACACACACGCACGCGCACACATGCACACGCACACACACACACACACACATGTACACACACACACACACACACACACACACACACACACACACACACACACACACACACACACACACACACATGTACACACACACCTACACAGACACAGACAGACACACACCTACACAGACACAGACAGACACACACCTACACATGTAATCGCATCATAATCTTACCTGAACATACTGCTTGAGAGGTGGTCTTTCATCGTAGGTCGACACTGCAATCACAGAGGAATGGTACAGCCACAAACCAAGAATACTAGGCAAAACAGAATGATGACAAACTCCTCTCCTCCCTCCTAACTCTCCCGTAAACATTTCGGGTTCCACTTGCGCTATAGTAAAAACTCGTGTTATAAGGAAGAACCATGACCGACACCAGTACTGCCATCCTTTGCTATACATGTACGACCCGGGAACAAACGCACACGTACAACCATAATTATGAGCTCCTCTCAAAATACAATACTAGTGAAACATGTACAGAATTCTCGTCAAAACATGCAACATCTCCACATTGCGCAGTCCTTACCGCGGGATCCGGATGGAGCAGAGATTCCGACAGACTTGCTTCTAGTTCGCCTGTAGATAATCCAACAAGGCATTGTTAAAACTGGGCGTTTATCTACGCATTCGAAGTACAGACTGTGTGCAATGAAGTCAATCTCTCTCTCTGTCTCTCTGTCAACCAGCAACATACTCCGCTTGGTGAAGGGCATGAGTCGGCTATAGAAGTAAACGTTCCAGGAGGGGTGGTGGCCGAGATTTGGGATGGACATTTCTATGTTCTAGAATACACCCCAGTATGTGCTGTACTGTTCAAGACATGCTGAAAGCTCTCAGATCTACAGTAGCAGCAGGAGACCACACAGCACGTACCATAGGAGCTTAGTTTGTCGGCGAACGTCAGGACAAGAGAGCCCAGTCCCCACGCATCTCTTGCATGCGGGCACGACGAAACCTTCGTTGAAGTGCTAGCATCCTGAGTGGGCAACACAGCCACACCGAGTACAAGTGTTTGAATCAAGGAGCGACGAAAGCAGACAATAACACGATGCCATGCGACAGTGGATGTACGTACTTGTACCAGTAGTGCCAACACGTTCATAATGTCCCTGGTGTGGCAGAGCTAGGTTCATAATGTCCCTGGTGTGGCAGAGCTAGGTTCATAATGTCCCTGGTCTGGCAGAGCTAGGTTCATAATGTCCCTGGTGTGGCAGAGCTAGGTTCATAATGTCCCTGGTGTGGCAGAGCTAGGTTCATAATGTCCCTGGTGTGGCAGAGCTAGGTTCATAATGTCCCTGGTCTGGCAGAGCTAGAACCACTCACAGTCGCTCTAGTCAACCAAAGAACTAGAAGCGCCTCAAATCACATGCTGCTGATATGTTACCCATTCCACATCACCACACTGTAGGATATCAGGGAATAGAGTGGCTTCACATCTATCACATGACAATACAGGACAGCCATGTTGGTTCCAACTCCAGTCAACCCTTGAATCGCCGGGTCACATGATGTCGGCCATGTTGGTTCCACTGTCCACCTGTCATGATCACTTTCTACACAAACTTTTAAAAGTCACATGACAAACTGATGTGAGGCTACTCTGTAGAGAAGTGTCATAACAGAGAGTTCCTGGGGGTCACATGCCATAACAATTTTAACACTACTTACACCGCGATCTTCTGGCGGGATGCTGTCAGGATCTCGGAACTCTGCTATAGACTTGAGGTACTAAACACACGTGGAGAACATGAGAGTGAGACAGTGAATAATGAACACCGCTGATGTGCTAAATATCTACATGCGTACACCAACATTCTAGCTGCCTCCAAGGAGAGCTACATGTGAAGCCGTCTCAAGAAACCGCTTGCGAACGACACTGTATGCCATGTTTCATGTTTCCTTGGCAAAGAAGGTGTTGAATGCACAGGCGTCACCCTGGCTTCAGAGACCGCGGGCATTCAATGACTGTGATAGGCTGGTCTTAAGCAATCATGAGTGCTAGCCCCCCTCCCCCCCCCCCCCCCCATAATACATAGCACTTGGAGGCCAGCAAATCAAGTGTTTCTCCCTAGTAGAGCTCTTCAGCACAGCACAGTCTGACAGAGAACCAAAGGCTGAAAGCTTACTGTACCCTCCAAGGCTCATGTCTCTGCACAGGGGTGGCAGCAAACGTTTACAATGAGGCAGAGTGCTTTTAGAGACGTTCAAGAGTAGACACAAAAAAAGAGACCGACAGCCCTCTTAGCTTACCAAATTACTTGTAGACTCAAACTTTGAAGCAAGAGCGAAGCCAGCAAGACGCCAAGTACGATCACTGCCCGCAACCAGCACGGCGTCATGGCAGACATTGTTGTGTGAGATGTGGCACTAGACACACACACGGACAGACACACATTCATACAGTGTAGGACATGATATTTAGTTAGTGACTTACAGCTACTGGTGTGTTCACAAAGTTGTAGGTCACACGCTCACACACACACGCACACACACACGCGCGCGTAGTACGTACGCATACACACACGTGCACACACATACGCACACAAACACCCACCCACACACGTCTGCACACACCAACACACACACACACACACACACACACACGCACGCACACACGCACGCACATACGTATGCACACATACCAACACACGGATACAGACAGACACACAGCACATCAAACATGCAAAGCATACCGTTTCATGTAGAAACTGAAGAGCTTGCACAATACAACGAAGACC
Source organism: Sycon ciliatum (assembly GCF_964019385.1). Classification (NCBI taxonomy): domain Eukaryota; kingdom Metazoa; phylum Porifera; class Calcarea; order Leucosolenida; family Sycettidae; genus Sycon; species Sycon ciliatum. The sequence goes on from NC_088646.1 coordinate 22,382,171, forward strand.
AACACCAATTTCCATAGAATGAAGATCAGCTTCAATGCTGTTGAGAGGCTGAACAAACTCAGTCACGAGTTGTACTGGGCCCTCAGCTGTTGGAGAACTAGAACTCAAATACTTGACAATGTGTGGATGCCGCAGACGTCGAAGAAGCTGTGTGAACAAAGTGGAAACAGCACATCATTATACTGTAAGAATTGAGTCTTAAACAAGACACGCTGTCGATGCAACGAGAAAAATTCATCATTAATTTAAGAAATAGCACTCAAGAAAAGAAAAAAAAGCAGCTGGGGTTCCTCAAAATCAACATCCTCAAACCTCTTGCACTAGGACTTTCATTGCTTTCTTGTCAGGTGAGTGGTACAGGCAAAAACGAAACTGACCAAGCACAATGAATTTTAAACAGCATGGGTGTGATAGCAACAGCGCAAAGAAGAGTATTGAAAAACAAAAACGGTAAAATGCATGACCTCACACACATAAAAAGAAACGACAGAAAGGTACAAGTGTGAAGAAACCAAACAAGAGTGTGGTGCGACAACAATAGACAACCCAGGGACAAAACTAACGAGCTGTTGACAACCTACCAAACAGCCTAAGTGTGAATTTAATTAGTACAGTGCTGCTCAATGAAATCCGGTTGCATGAGTCAAGTTTGCGCCTTGCACCATTTCGCAACCCAGCGTTCGCAGGTCTAGGGCTGTGCAACGCTCGGCGCGTACTTGAGTGACGCGGCTGGATTTCACTGAACAGCACTGTACATCACACTGAGTGACTCTTCTTTGGATTTTCTTAAAGCAAACGTGCATTGCTGGGACATGGCCTGCAGCGCTGGAAATGGTGCCAAAAGTAATCAACAGATTACCACCTCTGTTAGAGCTGGTATCACCCGACACCTCACTTTCCGCCGGCATACCGCATTTCTATGTAGAAAATGGCACTTGCGCAAGTTTTGCGTTGTATAATATCATCCATTCATATCAATCATTCATTATCTACTTCCTCCACTGGTGAGCTCTGTTGAAGTGAAACAGCTGTCCGCAGTGTCCGACAAAAATCAAAATCTCAACGGAACTGTCCTCGCTATGGCCGTGATATGCAAGTGGAGTTGGTCGGCCGAGAGTGCAGAAGTCTCTGGTAGTAAGTAGTTGTAAAGGTGACCTACCCCACATCATGGATGCGGAGCTGCATATTCTGGTTGGTATTGCTAGCATATTTATTTTTCAGGCTGGACATTCTTGGGTCTAACGTTCTGTGAGCCAATTTCTGCACACCATGTGCCAGTACAAGTCATGCAGCTGCTGCACCAGTCACTACTACTACTCGTTACTATGCAGCTTAGCAATGTACAGTAAAACCCGTCTAAGACGACCGCTCAAGGGACCTTCAAAATGTGGTCTCCCTGTCCAGGGTCATTTGACTGGAAATAGCATCCCTAGGCCCTTGGTCCTGGTTGTAGTGGTCTTCTAAGACAGGTGGTCGCCTTATCCGAGTGGTCGCCTAGACAGGTTTTACTGTACTCACAAGCATCATTAGTGCAGCATGTTGTGACACTACTACACAGAAAACAGGTTACACAGTAGTGACAGTACTATGTACGTGTGCAATTACAATACATGTACGTACCTTGACTTCGTTCTCTGCAAACGTCCTACTCCCTGACTCGTCGTCCTCGTGAATAAACACGCTGGCAGGCCTCCCATCCTCATGCTGCGCTGACTGAATTGAAAAAAAGTGAGTGGAATCTTGCTCAACGGTGGGCTCATACACTGAGTAGTCTGAAAGAACTCCTAACTCAGCACCCATTGTCAGTGACTTTCGAAAGAAAGTAGAGATTTTACGAGACTGGATTCACCAACGACTGCATACGAGCAGTCCTCAACTACAACATAGCCACATCACGAATAGATTATAGTCGAGAGAGATAAACTCCTCCACTTTTTGGCACTTTGGTCTTCGAAGAATTCGTTCATTGACAAGCAGAACTTGAACTTTTCTCCAAAGTAACTTGAAAAGTGCACTGCAAAGTGCATTGGAATTTTTTTCGGCAAAGCTGAAGGCACCGATGATTCATTAATTTTGTACTTGTTGCCACGCAACTGGAAATGGCGACTGAAAGCTTTGACTCATTCGTCTGATTCGAGACTATCGAGTGGAAATAATTTTGTAGCAAACGAAGAAGATTGTTACAAGGATCACAAATGTAGCTTTGGGACGTCGGTTTGTTGACTGCTGGAGTATGTCAGCCATGGAAGTGCACCGTGTGAGGTTCCTCCAGCACAACCCATCGGCTATCCAATGCCTGGCGTTTCAAGACGGATCGTCCCCTGCACGACTCGCTCTTAGCAGGTTTGTCCAGATCAAGCAGATTTCTGATAGAAATGTGGTTCAGCCACTAAAGTTGTGTGGATGGTATTGTTTCAGGGAGAATGGGAATGTGGAAATCTGGCAGAACGACCAGGCATGGGCTCAAACAATGGTGAGACTTTGAATGATGACTTCGAATGATTTAAAAAATATTATGTGATTTTTGTTTAGGCTGGGATTATTCTAGTGTTGTGTATCTTCCTGTGACCGCCCTGAGTTGAAGTGTTGTACTGGGAGTTGTAGTAGGAGACATGTACAACACCACTTTAGTAATGTAGTAGTTCGTCGGTAAAGTACTCGTTTGAACAATAGACTGTTTAATGAGATGATAACAAAGAAGTCACATCTTACTTCAAACTTTCCATTCTGTGAACAGCACAATCGTATCAGTAGAATATTGCTAGTGCATGTGGTGTACGTTGTTGATGTGCACTGCAGTTAATGTTACAACTGTTCAGATCTGATGTGTGGAATGTGTCGCCTTGTCACCTTCCAACACCCTGCTTGTTGCACTGACCAGCAGCATAGAACCTGGTTATGATATTCTGGACAGAGATTGCATCACTGTCGTTAAGTTTTGCTGGATAGCAGCAGTCACAGTGAAGTCTAACAGTGACTGTATCAAGTTATTATCATGTCGTTATGATTACAGTAGAACGTCACTGACAATGACAAAATGGATGGCAACTTCCAGTATAGTGCTACTCAATCCGCAAAGCGCAGCACTGTGCTTCACTATTGTTTTTTGAAAGGAACTCTTGAGTAGCAAGTTCTAGTAACTACTGCTGCCACGTTGCAGTGGCAGTGGCATTTCTTTGGTTGTGTGAACCTCTAACAATATGTGCTTCTGGAGCGGTGCCACTTATTTCTGGCACATGCCAAGTCGAACGTACGACATTGGCTCAATACTCAAGAATAGTACTGGCGGAATAGAACTTAGTGCTAGATATTCATTTCAATATCAGTGCTATCCATCAGTATTGGGCCAAATACTGCATGTTGACCCCTCAGTGTCCTGGACATGTTTTGGTGGAAAACTATGAGTACCTAGTAAACTTCAGGTCCTTTCATTTCATCAAGGATTTACATTCATGGCACAGATAGACAAAGCCAACTTGCTCTACATCTTCAGCACTGTTGCACAGCCCTTGCTTGATCTGACTCGCTTCATTATGTGCCGTTTTATCTAGGTCCTTCATGCGAGCAAGGAAGAATGTGCCGAGAGCATACTGTGGTATGGTGATCGCCTCCTGTCAGCGGGGCTTTCTGGTGCCTTAGTGGAATGGAGCTTGGCACGGCAGTGTCCTGAGGTAGGCATGACTAAACTGAAATCCACTTACTGTTATATCTGCTACTACATGTATCTGCTGTCTTTGGTCCGATATTAGGCCACACCAAGTTATTTCTATGTTTCGTGTCACCACGCGCGTACCTTTTCGAATCCTTGACAAGAAAAAAAAAGAACCTAGACGAGTCAATCGATGGCTGTTCTGGCGAACATTCTCTAGCCAGTATGGCAGATCGGAGGTTATCAGCTTCTCGATAATCTTGCATTCCAGGCGATGGTACGTAGAAGGTGAGAGAGGTGAAAATTTCTATATTTCCAAGCTGTACGGTAGGGCCTGCTGACCAGGCGAGCAGAGATTCCAGGTGTCAAGGACTTCGAGATTTTCCACGATTGTGATGGAGCGAAATTCCACTTGACTCATGTCAAAGTGCAGAAGGAGCCATCCATGAAGTCTCTTATTGTATCGCTCCAGCCCAGTCTGCCAGCTCTCCTATGGCGACTGGTTGTCATTTTGGATAAGTGACAGTGTAGTAGTGGTATTCTGTGAGCAACATGGTTCAGTACACATAGAATGGAGTTTTGTTTTTTCTTCTGTTTTTTTTTTTTTTTTCGCCCGCCCGCGTGCCTTTTCCAGAAAATATCCGACGCGAAACATAGAATTAACTTGGTGTGGCCTTATGGACAGATCAGTGATGTGTTAGCAGAAAAGTGATGTGTTTTCTGACAGGCAATTGCAATGTACATAGGGCCGAAATGAACAGTTCTTTGTTTTACCAAGATGTTCAACGTTGCCTTTTCTGCTAGTGCCCTTTGCCTTACCGTATTTTTCGGAGTATAGTGCGCACCCTTGTATAACGCGCACCCCCAATCTTCATTGGGGGTGCGCATTTCAGTCTTCATTGAAGTACATGCATTTCATATTCGGAGCATAGTGCGCACCTGCGATTTAGGGCCTAAAATAGCACATCTAAAGTGCGCACTATACTCCGGAAAATACGGTAATTCTTGTGATTACTTCTCCTTGTTTGACTGGTGCTGCGTTTTTGTTTGTTTTGTTTTTTACAGTCGCAAGTGAATTTGAGTGGTGGAGCTGTATGGGACATGGCCATTCGCCCACATCATGAGGAAATGGCTGTGAGTTTGGTTCAGTATCAAAATTGACATAACGGCCATGATTCACTTACATGTACTTATTGCCTTGATGATCTGCATAGCAGACGGTGGCTTTCTCAGTTCCGTGCGATTTGCAAACATTTGTGTTGTTTGTAGTTGCAAGGCTTCACCACCACATGTTGTACTACATCTGATGCGCTACACGGACCTGTCGCTTCTCAATGTAGCTGCTGCTCCTGATAATTATGCTATTGACTAGTGGTGGACTGTCACTGCTCAAGCTCTCACAATGACATCATTTTATGCTCATGTGACACTTTATGTTGCCTCTTTTGCCCTTTGGCCGTGCAGGTTGCCTGTGAAGATGGCTGTGTTCGCATGTTTGTCATTGAGCCAGACACAGTGGTGTACAAGAAGGCGTACAGCAACCAAGGCGGGGGTAAGTCAGCTGGCTGTGTGTTTGCTGTAGCAGCTATCCATAGCGTATTCAACTTGGAATGGTTTGTTGCTTTGCACCAGGGAGTCGTAGCATCTAGGGGACCTGGCGCCCAAAGTAATTGATGTTTCGACTCTAGATTTAGAATTCCGTTGTGTTCATTGATCTATGCAACATACGGCTGCAAGCGTGACTGTGACCTGCTGAGCCGAAGATCATGCCTGCGTAAACTCGCTCTGCCCCAAGGTAGACTGGAACCTAACTGTACCCGGGTATACTCTTCTTACCACATCTATACAGTGTAACTGTCGCAGACTCGCAACCGTACTGCCCACTGTGACTGGACTAGAGCAACTGCCAACTTCCTAATCTTTCAATTCGTGGTGGGACACCGCAGATCGGGATGTGTGGAACCACCGATTTATTGACCCGATGCTGATGCCCAGTGCAGCAACACTCCTCCTTAATGGAACGGCTAACCCGGGAGCGAAACCCACACTGTTTCATAGTCCAGTTGCCTCAGATGCTACGACTCCCTGCGCTACATGTACTGTCACATGGATTTGAATCAATTGTTCTCCCGTCTTGCATACGGCCCATGGCCACTGTGTATCACTAAGTATGCTAGCTCATTATGTCATGTGTTTTGTTTTGTTATGTGTGCAGGACGGTGTCTGTCTGTTGCATTCCACCCTGAGGGCAATCACATGATCTCCGGTGGATCAGACAGCATCATCAGAGTGTGGAACTTGATAACTGGTATGTGAAGGCATTTCCTGTGTCTTGGCGGTGAAGACATTGTGCACTGTGTGGCTATTTTCAATGCAGTGGTTTTGAAAGCACTCTTCAAGTGCAGGCCAATGAACCACTGGTTTTATAGGTTCTCTTTCGTGCGGTGCTCTGTGAGTGCATGCTCTGATGTGTGTGTGTGTGTGTGTGTGTGTGTGTGTGTGTGTGTGTGTGTGTGTGTGTGTGTGTGTGTGTGTGTGTGTGTGTACATAACAGGTGTTGCCGTTCAAAGGATAACACTTGACCAGCCACGTCAACAGGCCGTTCTCATCTGGACACTTGCGTTTCTCCAGTAAGCACGTAAACCCGCTCTGTATTGCTTTTATTCTAGATTTATATATCTTGGCCGATTTACGTAAGCCACTGAAACACCCCACGCAGTGAAGCAGTTCTCTTCTGCTTTTTCCCATACATTCTTTTCTGTCGTATATGTGGGCACTGTTGCCATCATCTTGTCTACTACTCTTGTGTTTTATTTGTGTGTATAGGGATATGACCATTGTCAGTGGCGATTCCAGTGGGGTCGTTCAGTTCTGGAGTGGTCTTCATGGCAATATGATTCAGGTTCGTTTTATAATTATGTGCTGGTATGCAGGAGATTGTATAAACCAGAACATGGTTCGCATAGGCAAGTTATGGGGCATCCGCAGTCCTGAACAAGAGTAGTTTTTACTTCATACCTGACACCCACCTGTTTCATATTAATGCAAGCAAGAGTTCATGACCAAGAGTATGCAACTGCGATCTCGTTTCTATGGCCCAGATGAGTGGCACACTGCCTTCATTACAATCATCATGCATCTACAATACACACACTGCATATACAGTCGTCCCTCTCTAATCCAGCACTTGTTTATCCAGAACCCTTGCAAACCAGAACACTTTCTGGCAAAACGGATTTTTCTGTTCATTTTCTACGCTTTAATCTGGCACTTGAATTCCGGCTCCGGCAGCGATTTTCTGCAACAAATCACTCAAACTGTTCATAATTTGATTTTATAATCCAGCAGTTGTACATCGCATACCGTACCAGTGCATAGCTATGTCAGTTTGGTCAGTGCATGGCGTGCATGAACTGGTGAAGTTGGAAATTGTGCTGAAATTCGTAATCCTGGTGCATGCTGTGCAAGTAATCCGGTAATAAAGGATTAACATACATGTTTGTGTTGTACGTCAAAACGCAGAGATTTTCAATCCAAGTACAGTTGTGGCAAGTGAAATCTTCGCCTATCCTCATTGTTGTAATGTTTCTATCGCTGTCATCCACAGAGTTTCTCCCTGCACAAGGCGGATATACTGAGCATAGTGACCAACAAGGTACTGATCATCACACATCCAGCATAGACCCTATCCACATAATTATTATGTTTTTCACGAACATAGGACTGGTTTGTTTCCTGTATTTGAGAAGGTTTTTGCCTACTGTATAGTGACATGTGATGTGACTACGGTTCCCGCATAGACCATTGGCTCAGGGTTGAGAGCCTCATCCAATGGCGTGTTTATGTTCTGCCCTTTGTTGATTGCTCTGTTAGAAACAAGACACCGTGTATGCTGCTGGAGTGGATAGCAAAGTGCACAAGCTGCACTGTCTCGACACTGAGGTACTAGTATGACATTTTCTTGATCCCATGCTGTGTCGAGAACCACTGGGCGAAATTATTATTTCAGTGGCATGACGAAAATACGGGTTGGGAACCTATTGGGTGTTTGTAATGTCAAAGAGAATTCTCTTTGAATGAAGGAGAACTAAGTTTTGCCGGGTGTCGTTCTTGTTGTTTAATTTATGAATTTTTTTGATAAAAAGTTGGCGGTTGGTCAAGAGTAGTCTGAATTGAGTTGCAACCATTTCTGATCACCTCGCCCATCGAACTCAAGTGTTTGCCAGCTGTGAACTGTGTTTCAACCGAACTGCAAGGATTAGTGTCAGCACTCACTCACTAGAAGTAAGCACTTCTTCCACATGACTCTCCCTCAGCAGGCACCATCTCTGGTAGTCCACTTCTCTCAATGAGAGAACACCCAGCTAGGATGTAAACCCCACAGGAGGCTTAGCTCTTGTCTCAGACCTTCCCAAGGGTGTGAGTTGAACACATGAATGTTCTGTATGTTCACCCCTGAAGCGAGCGTCAACCAACCGCACAGTGTATGAGGGGGTTGTGGACTATTATATAGTCGTTGCTGTAACTTTAGTGGCAATAGTTACAAAAGCCCCGGCTGTGCCAGAATTGGTTGCACTTAGAGCTATCTGCTAAACAAACCTCGTCCTATTTGTCTGGTATTGTTTTGGGGTTTCGGCAAGAGTCGCCGTTCTCGTTGCCATGGCAACCACATAGCAACTGATCTAGAAGGCTTGCAGTTTTGAAAAGTCCCGGCTGTGCCAGGATTGGTTGCTATCTGCTAAGCGAGCCTCGCCCTATTTGTCTGGTATTGTTTTGGGGTTTTCGGCAAGTGTCGCCGTCCGCGTTGCCATGGCAACCGCATAGCAACAGATCACTAGGCCGTGTGTGTGGCCGCTCTTTTTGTCCATGTCTTTGCCGTATTGGGTGTTACTCGGAGTTCCTTACTCTATATTTGGTCCATAGCCACCCCTTGATATGGCTACCATTGTTTTTGGTCTATCCGTCGTTTTTATTGTAGTAACTCTGCCTCATTCACATCTCGTGTGTATGACCAAGGTGTAATACGAATAGGCAGTCACTGTGCACTGTGTGATGCAGCAGTGTTGCACACACTTGTAGTAGAGTATTCTATCAGTAATAAAGCCAGGACCAATCATGGTACTGTTTGTGTGCTTTATGTGCGGCAGGGTGCAAAGAAGTGGATCAATGCTGGTTCTGTGAGACTGCATTCCCATGACGTCCGGAGTTTGGCTTTGCGCGACGAAGAAGGATCAGGTGCATTGGCCTCAGGTGGTAAGTTTAATGAACATATCCTTTGCTGCAATTATCACCTCAGGCTGAGGATAATATACGCTTAGCATGCCGGCGACTATGCAATGTAGCTGTTGAGAACTGCTACACTTCCTGGATGCATTTCTTTTTTGTTCTTCGTTCTTCGCAGGATTGGATACTCAACTCTGTGTGTATGCCACAAACAACTTCTCAATCAAGAATTCCCGTTTGTTCTCCTCTTATCCTCGAGTAAGTCAAAGACTGGTAGCTCGTTGGCATGCCTTTGCATTCAGTAAACCAAGTTAAAAGTTGCTCGTGAAACGTTGCTGATTTCAAGTTTTGTATTTGCCGTGTGGCGTCTCGTTACCCACTTCTTGTTTCTCTTGCTTACAGACAAGCCCCGTCTCGATTTGCCGTGAGGAGCCTCTTGTTGCATGTCAATTCGACAGCCACGTAGACATGTGGAGCCTGGGTACAGGTATGGCAAGTTTCTGTTTTCTGTTGGCCGCTATTTTGCTCATTTGTTGTGGCTGTCTTCCTTTGTGCATGATTGAAAATTTAAATGCGAACTTACAGTTCTCTCTCTCTTTCTGCTTCTCGTTTGCTTGTTTGTTGCAGCGAGAGGAGGCACTGATCTTGACAGTGCTGCTGATGGTACTGTATTGGCCACCCTAAAGCAACCAGCCCACCTGCTCCGGATCAAAGCAAAGGTACGAGTGCGTATGTAAACCTTTTATACTTTATATTGCTCGCATTCTGGAGGGAGGGAGGGAGGGGGTGGGGCTGAAAGTGGTAAATCTGCCCTGGTGGTACGTTATCTGTGACTTTGAGCCAATCTCTTCCAGCCCAAGTGCCTACTGTCAGGCTGAAAGAGTTGGGCTATCATTGTTCGGCTTTACTAACCAGCCGTACCAGTGACCGTGCGTACACAGTGAGGTGTGAATGTGACCTGTGCGTACCAGTCTGCAGGGCAACCGCCCTTCATCTAGCATGGTGTAGGATAGTAGAGGGTGGGGTAGGATAGGGCCATATCTACTATGCACACACCTTGTATGGCTGGTGCTACAGCTTGCAATCAGGTCTAGCTGGATGGGTGTTTCAGTTTTGGCATTGATTTGCCTTGTGCTGACAGCAATATAGACAGCTCAAGCTTTGTGAACCCATAGTGCATTCTGGTACTTGCTGAAGTGAAATTGGAGCAAATTGGAGAATAATCCAACCATATGCGATGGTGGAATTTTAACCCATTGAACGCTGATGACGTCTATAGACGTCATTGAAAATGCCCCCCATGCGCGGGATGACGTCTATAGACGTCATGGGATATATAGTGATTTCTGGCGCTGTCTGGTGTGTAAAAGCACTGTTAGTGAGTTGGATCATGATCCTGCCTCTTGTACGATAGGTCGTTGGTTCGAATCCCGCTTGGAAACACTACGCGTCTTTTTTTCTTCTCTTTTCAGCGATCTTTCAGCTGCAATTTCACGCATTTGGCGTATTTCACGCAATTTGAGCAAACTTGCGTCCCCTATTGTGAGGCGCTATTCTTTTTGGGGACTGTATCGATTCTGTCACCCTGTGGTTGGTAGTCTTGGCAATCCTTTCCAAAATATTTGAGGACCCCAGTTGCCAGAACCCTCGAGTTTTAGAACTTGCTATTGGCCCTGTTTTTAGCATTTTATATGCAGAGTACCATAGGCAAGGCCCAGTAGCGCTGAATGGGTTAAATGGTGATTAGACTCCGACGCACGTCTAATTTTAGAGATTTTAGCAAAAGGACTGCTTTTGCTAAACCTTGCCAAATGAAACTGTGTAGTTCTCGGATCATTATTCTTTGTACTGTGTTTTTGACTGGAGACTCGGTCACTAGTAAAATGTTGCATCGGGTGATTCAAGTAGTATTCTGCCTGTGTGTTTCTCTGGTGTTTGTTTTTGCAGGGCCGACATCACATAGCATGCAGTGCTGTCTCACCGTGCGGGAAGTGGATGGCCATTTCAGACCGCTCCGGAACGCGAGTCTTTGCCGTTGCTTCAAAGGTAGGGTCTATCACGGGTCAATGAATATTTTAGAAGAATTAGTTTACGTGCCAGTCGAGATCTGCCTGGTTTGTGCAGCTCCTGTTGCTGGTCTTGTTCCTGGAAGGCTGATCCCACTTGACACATACTGTGCATTGATGTGTCCCCTGAATACTGTGTTAGTTGAACGAGCACAGGTTGGCATGGGTGATTGCGTGGCCCACAACGAGCGCGGTTCTGGTTCAAGACTTTTTCAACTCATTATCGCATGCCTTCACTATATATTTTTCGTTCTAGAAGCCGTCCGGTAGCGACAGCAAGCAAAGCATGTCCGTTTCGTCAGCATCACAGTCACTCGATACAGCCCAGAGACTGGCGTTTACACCGGACTCCAGTAGATTATTGCTGGCTAGCAATTACGGCCTACAGGTAAGTCTGTGTGTAGTAGCTGTCAGGACACCCTGGTACTGTTCACCACTTGCCAACTGGCTGCCATTGCCTGTCCATTGGCCTTGTAAGTTGTATTTCTAACCTCTTACCTCCTCGCAGCGCAGTGTTAAATTCCTGCTAGTTTTGCCAGAACTGCCGATAGGTTCCCTTGTTTCTCATTAGAATTCCACTTTGCTTGAGTTTTTTCTAATGAGAGCATCGTTAAAGTAAGCACTTTGTGGAAACTCAAGCTAATGCAACTCTACGCGGTTTCCTGGGTACTAGTAATCAGTAGAAGTAGTTAGCAAAATACTAGTAGTACTTGTTTGCCAGCTACTACATGGATATTATCCACCCGATTTTCTTGCTTGATTTTCACTATGCATGATTTTTGTGTGTGCGCGCTTTTCTTGTTACGCGCAGGTGGCAACCGTAGAGTGCGGCGACGTTAGCGAATGCCGAGATGTCTATCAGACCGCGAGAAGTAGCTGTGGTAAGTATATTGTACGCTATGTACATTATTTTATCTGTGCCTAGATCGGTTGCACCCTTCAGCAACCCGCGGTATCACTCTGAGGCGTTTTTGACGTGCAAAGTAACGAGTAGGTCGCTTCATATTATGTTCATGCCTGTAGGCTGTACTGCGTCAAAGTACAACATGTAACGGTAGTGCCCGGCTGATTTATGCTGGTACAGGTGAAATCCTGATAATTCGAATATGGCTTAATTAGAACATACTGCTTAGTTGGAAGTTTCTTCCGGGATCGATTTCTGCCAATACGATTTCCACATAACAATTTCTGATAATTAGAACCTCGAACTGGGTACATAATTAGAAGTTCACTTTATTTTGTGCAAATCAGTCTGGTTTGCATGCACAGGCAGTTCAGTGTCCACTGAATCTGTGTCTAAGGTGCGTAGTGCAATTCTGCGTGTTAATGCGAGCATTTTGACATACATAATGTGTTCTGGGTACATGTTTGGATAATTAGAATGTCCGGATAATACGGAGGATTAGCAAGACGAAATTCGCGTTCGCGTTCGCTCTCCAAAGAAAGTCGAACTCAGTGACGGAATTCGCGTTATGAGAAGGATTAGCAAACAGAATTCGCACATGCATGATGTTGACACGACGTAGGCAGTACAGCGTGGTAAATTTATGACTGCCCTGACACGAATCCACAATTCGTGTTCCGACTACTTTTCCGAACGAAAAATGCGAAAGTTCGCAATCCAGTTCGCGAACTGAAAAATGTTTGCGAACGCGAACGCGAATTTCGTCTTGCTAATCCTCCATAATTAGAAGTTTTTCCGTGGCATTTTGGTGTTCGAATTATCAGGATTCCACCTGTAATAGGAAAGGATGAATGGGGCACTGAGCTCTGGTGTGATAGCTTCCTTTGCACTCTAGCTGTATCCAGTCATTTGGTCTACCCCGTAGCACTTCTGCATTCTGCCCAGTCAGCAGTGCAGCTAAAACGACGATGGACAAGTTTCTCACAAAAGTTGCTTGAAATGCGCCTGTTTCGCACTCTGTTGTCTACTCGACTTTCTGCAGCCTGCGTAGGCCTCAAAGTCTCAACATCTGGACGGTATGCAGCCATAGCATTCGCGGACAACCACATTGATGTCATCGATCTGAAAAAGGAGAAGGTACATTGTATTTTTTTTGTCGTGGCAATAGTTTTGATTGCTATCAATCGGTCTATTCTATCAGTTTAGTTCCTGGGAACACTTTTTTGTGTGCTACAGCACCACCTGGCATAGAATGTGTCTGAAAAATCGGTTTCTTGTTTACAATGTAGTCCTGCCAGGTGACCCCGTACAAACTATATATTATGGTATATGTCAGCCGCTCAAAGTTAGTTTCTCTGTCCCTTCGTGTTGTTGATTGTGTTTGCCTGCCTGTCTATATGTCCATCCGTCCATATGTGTGTGTGTGTGTGTGTGTGTGTGTGTGTGTGTGTGTGTGTGTGTGTGTGTGTGTGTGTGTGTGTGTGTGTGTGTGTGTGTGTGTGTGTGTGTGTGTGTGTGTGTGTGTGTGTGTGTGTGTGTGTGTGTGTGTGTGTGTGTGTGTGTGTGTGTGTGTGTGTGTGTGTGTGTGTGTGTGTGTGTGTGTGTGTGTGTGTGTGTGTGTGTGTGTGTGTGTGTGTGTGTGTGTGTGTGTGTGTGTGTGTGTGTGTGTGTGTGTGTGTGTGTGTGTGTGTGTGTGTGTGTGTGTGTGTGTGTGTGTGTGTGTGTGTGTGTGTGTGTGTGTGTGTGTGTGTGTGTGTGTGTGTGTGTGTGTGTGTGTGTGTGTGTGTGTGTGTGTGTGTGTGTGTGTGTGTGTGTGTGTGTGTGTGTGTGTGTGTGTGTGTGTGTGTGTGTGTGTGTGTGTGTGTGTGTGTGTGTGTGTGTGTGTGTGGTTTGTGGTTTGTGGTTTGTGGTTTGTGGTTTGTGGTTTGTGGTTTGTGGTTTGTGGTTTGTGGTTTGTGGTTTGTGGTTTGTGGTTTGTGGTTTGTGGTTTGTGGTTTGTGGTTTGTGGTTTGTGGTTTGTGGTTTGTGGTTTGTGGTTTGTGGTTTGTGGTTTGTGGTTTGTGGTTTGTGGTTTGTGGTTTGTGGTTTGTGGTTTGTGGTTTGTGGTTTGTGGTTTGTGGTTTGTGGTTTGTGGGTGGGTGTGTTGTTTGTGGGTGGGTGTGTTGTTTGTGGGTGTGGCTTGTGTATGTGTGTGCATTGGATATGTGTGTATGTGCGTACGTGTGTGTGCAGGTAAAGTTATCGTCACCTCGCCTGCCAAGCCAGTGTTCAGCCATGATGTTCCCATCTTCCTCATCATCATCTCTTCTTATTTATACATTAGCGTACCAGGTAAGTAGCAGATTGACATACATAACCAGATCATTGAGCTGCTGGGAAGTAAAAAGAAGCAATCATGCCTATGTCGGCCATAAAGTGAATACATGTGTCTCTCTTTTCTTGTGAAAAGGCAAGACTTGACCCGTGATTTGAATAGAAGCAGGAGATTTTGAAGAGGGCATTGACACGAAGCATGCCGTGTTCATTAAAGCTGTAAGTTGAAGTTTGATTCAAGATTATCTAACCATCGGCCTATGCGAAATGTAGGCAGCACTTTTATACGGAGCATGTAGTGTACTTGTAAATTGTTAGTAGCCACAAGAGTAGACAATCCCACTCACATTGCTGCTTTATGTGTGTGTGTGTGTGTGTGTGTGTGTGTGTGTGTGTGTGTGTGTGTGTGTGTGTGTGTGTGTGTGTGTGTGTGTGTGTGTGTGTGTGTGTGTGTGTGTGTGTGTGTGTGTGTGTGTGTGTGTGTGTGTGTGTGTGTGTGTGTGTGTGTGTGTGTGTGTGTGTGTGTGTGTGTGTGTGTGTGTGTGTGTGTGTGTGTGTGTGTGTGTGTGTGTGTGTGTGTGTGTGTGTGTGTGTGTGTGTGTGTGTGTGTGTGTGTGTGTGTGTGTGTGTGTGTGTGTGTGTGTGTGTGTGTGTGTGTGTGTGTGTGTGTGTGTGTGTGTGTGTGTGTGTGTGTGTGTGTGTGTGTGTGTGTGTGTGTGTGTGTGTGTGTGTGTGTGTGTGTGTGTGTGTGTGTGTGTGTGTGTGTGTGTGTGTGTGTGTGTGTGTGTGTGTGTGTGTGTGTGTGTGTGTGCGCGCATGTATGTGTGTGTGTGTGTGTGTGTGTGCGCGCGCATGTATGTGTGTGTGTGTGTGTGCGCGTGCGCGTGCGCGTGTGTGTACCTGTAACCTAGGTGTATCTGTTCAATTTCACCGATGGCAGTCTGGACGATCTCTCACCGCACCTGCGGACGATTAGTACAGCTCGACGCAGTCTTGGTCCCGTCATGGACTGCATGGAGCTTAACGACAAACGTGTCATGTTCTATTCCAATGCGTTCATGGCGACGCTGGACCTGGACAAGGTTGGTTACACTGGGGTTTTTCTCTTTTTTCTCATCATCTCTTTTCCTACCTGTAACTGTGTAGCATAATATTATAGGCACAGACAAGCAAAGGGTGGAAGGGAATACATTGGAAATACTTATCTAGAAATGGATTCGAATCGTCACTGTTTGACTTTTCGTGAAGAGGTGGCTTTTTGGCCACTTCAGAAATGAAAGTCACTCAGTACCGTTGGAAGCGGCTATTGATTGGTCCAGCTATAGCCTTTCATACTTTGTGCATGATATGGCAGGGACATGACTTTCTCAGCAGTTAGCACGCGTTGGTGGCCAAACAGTGGGGGTCCAGCCATGGTCACACCAACCGTACCGGTTCCGCCGTTCCTGAAATGTCCTCTAGGCTCTTCCAAACTCCTCGACGTCTTCCAAGGGGAGGGGTGGATTAGTGCGGAAGAGCTTGGAAAATTCCCTGGAAAGCTACCTTTTGTATGCATTTCCCATAGACATTACAACGAAATCTACAATTACGATAGGGAATGACCATTTTCATGTGGATGTCCACTTTGACAATCTCATTGCTATGATGATTCCATAGATAATGGTGAGACTGACAGCAACCATTTTCTTGGGATAGTTCAACTCGGCTCTTCTAAGGGGTCGTCGGAAAAGCTTTTTGTCGTGCCTGAAACGAACATTGTTCATTTGGGAAGGGGGGGGGGGGTATATCGCAAGTCAACCGACACTGTAAAATCCCTCCAGAGCGCCTCTACCTCCGCGACCCTTCCAATAGGTCCAGGTGGGGAGGGGTGGATGGGCGAGCTCTACTTGCCGCATTCAGTACTACAAGTGTGACGTTTTGTTGACATCGGACGGATAAATACAAGAGCGTCAAGAGACAATTGTGTTATTTCTACGTTGTGTTTAGTTCAAATTCGTAATCAATAAGAGTCCTGAAACAGCCACTGACTTCCAACTCCCAAGGAAAAAGCAAGCCCTTTTCTCCCAAGAACTACCCTGATTGTTGTGCCTATCTTTGGAAAGTACTGTATATCCGCTAAAAGAGGAAGAGTTTCTACAATCTCATGTGTGTTTTGTCTTGGGCTATTAAGCCTATTAGTAATACTTTCCGGAGTTGCTGACGTCTGTTTGTGTGCGTGTGTGTGTGTGTGTGTGTGTGTGTGTGTGTGTGTGTGTGTGCGCGCGCTTGAGCGTGCGTGTGCATGTGTGTGTGTCTTTTATTGTGCTGTCTTTGCTTGGTCAGGCCCCGGAAAAGGCCGTGGACACGAAGGTCCGGCCACGGAAGCGCAAGTCCACTGCTGACTTGCCCGAGGCTGCATGTGAGGCCATGGACACAGAAGAGAAGGCAGGTTCACCTGCCAAGTCGCTCTCAATCTCTACTCACTTTGCTGTAAGTGTGAGGCATCTTCCTGTGTCTTGAAATCATTTTGCAGAAAAAAAGGAAATTTTCTTTCGGTAAAATAATAGTGTTTTTCTAGCATCTAGTACTGCATACGAGTTTGTTTTGCTTACATGTATACGCACAGGCTGTAGACTACGTAGGGAAAGACCACTGGTTCGTGCACTGCCACCTTTGCGCCAGCTGTGCTAAATCAACCCCGCGGCAAAGTAGCACGCGCAGCTGCAGAATTAGTTCACAAGGAGTTCGGTATTGTGGAAACTGAGACATGCAGATATCCAAGGGACTAGCGCAAGTTTTCCTCATTTCCAAGGTGTACTCTTTTTGGAGATTGAAGTATGCAGATTTGTACCTTCAAGGCACTGCTGAAAGTTGTCCTCAATTTCTAGTTGTCTGCATTTCTCAGGTGTGCTTTGCAGGTGCCACTGGTAACTGTACGAGGCACGCACATGCACTTGCACTTTTCGGGGGGGGGGGGGGGTCTCGTTAGTGTTACATAGTGCTCTTTGGCATGTTCTGCTAGTGTACCCATGACCCTTGGTGTCATGAATAGAAATACCTTGGTGCAGGACACAGACAAAGTTAATATGATATCACACTCTACATCATGTTCTGCCTGCATTTAGCACCGAAAGGCAGAGAAATTCTGCAAGTGACTGCTATTCTGGGCGAAAGCAGGCATATGAACCCGTGCTGGTTTTCGTAAATGGGATTTATTTTCGAGATGTGTCTAAACCGGAATGAATGTCCCGTGAAACAAACCCCAAATAGTCATGTAAGAGACTTTGTAGCTCTGCCATGATCTATCAATACTGCTCTTCTTTTTCTTGGTTTACACGTATGAGTGCCATAAGCTTGTATAATCCCAAAGCAGCATCACCATGATCACTGTTTTTTCATCACACATGTACTTGGCTTGCGTTGGTTATGGTCAACTCCCGATGTTGTTACATGTAACATTACTTTGAACAAACACACAGACAGGTTTATGTATGATCCACGACTACCCAGGGGACACGGCTATCTTTCTCTCACCGGATCAGGCAGTGGTTGTAGTGAATTTGACCATCTTTCCTGGTGCTTGATTGTTACATTTGTCTTCTTCTACTCTTGCTCTCAGGACATACTGGCGATTGGATGCTGCGGCCAGTCACGACTAGCAGTTGTAGAGCGCCCATGGAAGGAGGTAACCCAGACCTTCCCCGATGCTCTGCATAGAGTTCGCTATGGTGCAGCTTGATAGGGACGGTCCCTTGTGCCTTCCTCAGCATTACCATATTGTTGATCATGATGAAGAGGACTGACTGCCACGAAGCACACTAGTAGGCGATTTTTATTTTATTTTAGAAAGCCCTCGAATGTGAGGTGCATCATTGGCACTTACCAGAAGAACAAATAAAAGCTGTCTTGGGTCTGATTGATTCGTGCTTTCCAGGGCTGTACATATACCGGTGTAACTTTTATATGCGTCAGTGGTGTGTGTGTGTGTGTGTGTGTGTGTGTGTGTGTGTGTGTGTGTGTGTGTGTGTGTGTGTGTGTGTGTGTGTGTGTGTGTGTGTGTGTGTGTGTGTGTGTGTGTGTGTGTGTGTGTGTGTGTGTGTGTGTGTGTGTGTGTGTGTGTGTGTGTGTGTGTGTGTGTGTGTGTGTGTGTGTGTGTGTGTGTGTGTGTGTGTGTGTGTGTGTGTGTGTGTGTGTGTGTGTGTGTGTGTGTGTGTGTGTGTGTGTGTGTGTGTGTGTGTGTGTGTGTGTGTGTGTGTGTGTGTGTGTGTGTGTGTGTGTGTGTGTGTGTGTGTGTGTGTGTGTGTGTGTGTGTGTGTGTGTGTGTGTGTGTGTGTGTGTGTGTGTGTGTGTGTGTGTGTGTGTGTGTGTGTGTGTGTGTGTGTGTGTGTGTGTGTGTGTGTGTGTGTGTGTGTGTGTGTGTGTGTGTGTGTGTGTGTGTGTGTGTGTGTGTGTGTGTGTGTGTGTGTGTGTGTGTGTGTGTGTGTGTGTGTGTGTGTGTGTGTGTGTGTGTGTGTGTGTGTGTGTGTGTGTGTGTGTGTGTGTGTGTGTGTGTGTGTGTGTGTGTGTGTGTGTGTGTGTGTGTGTGTGTGTGTGTGTGTGTGTGTGTGTGTGTGTGTGTGTGTGTGTGTGTGTGTGTGTGTGTGTGTGTGTGTGTGTGTGTGTGTGTGTGTGTGAATGAGTTGTGTATTCCGAATCGTGCTGGAGTGTGAAGTATGTATACCAGAGGCAGGGTGTATTGTTTCACGTCTGTACTTCCATGCCACTCGCCCCCCCCCTCCCCTCATCCCCCTCTCTGGCTTGCTTGATCCGACGTTGTAAAAAATAATATCCAATGGTTGGGTCTTCCCAGGGGAGATTGGCTCACACACCCTTGGACATGACGTTGTAACTCAACTAACTTGTTCAACCTCCTCTGCATGCATTGTTCAGTTCAATTCCGTACATTGTATGTGGGGTACTTGTGTTAATGGATTAATTGGCAGGGCACATGTATGTATAGTCCACACAAAGGCACAGCGGAGGTTTACATACTTTCTGCACTAATAGCTCCCACACCTAAGTGACCCTCCACACGGCCATCATGGCAATATTTTCTGTGCTGAATCAGGTACCAACCAGCTATCACCAAACTATGCTTTATATTGGCCAAGTCCCACTGAACATGTAATAGTCGCCTGATGATTGCATTGAGCAAGAAACTCTGAGTTGCGACAAATCTGTAAACCTCCATTGTACCTTTTTGTGTGTACTAGTGCTCCACATTATTGTGTTGAGCCCTCTCCGCTGGCAGAAGGAAGTTTCCTCCTTGTATGTATAGTCCTGTAGTTTGAACACCATGTTTAGTACGCACCATGTACCAGCTCTGTACTACTGCTGTTACTGTCAGGCAAGGTCCTAGAAGAGAATAGTAAATGGAGTGGTCACAATGTGGGAATCATGCCTGCAATGTACATGTATGAGCCCAGTACGTCAGTATGGGCCCTTTGTAGCCATGATCCTTGAATGCCTTGTATGCCGTGCAGACATGGTAGATGTTCCCCTGTATAGGCCATCCTTGTACAATGTAAGTGTGCAGAAGGGTAGTTGTGAAGTAAAGTGCGTGGTGTCAGCTACTTCCAGCATGATACTTATTATGGTTCATGGTTGTGTACCATAATACGTAATTATTATTGTCATTGTTTTCTCTGTGCTGCACTGGTGAGTACGAGTCCACAAAGGACGAAACAGTTCTGTCTGCAGATTGAGTAATGTCATTGCATGTTATGCTGGCCGGCCTGGTCTTTTTGCCACTACATGCACTGCACAGGAAGTCAGAATGGCACTCACTCAGTCACACTGTCACTGGAGTCACCAAGGCCAAAGGAACAGGTCCACGTATTAGAATACTTTACATGTAGCGGTAGCATGGCCCTTTGGGGTATTGTGTTGTAAAGCAAGAACCCCCCTGCCCTCTGTGTGTGTGTGTGTGTAAAGTGAAAAAAAAAAAAAGGGATTCACTGGCCAGAAAAAAGCCACTTCAATCAGCTGTGTGGTGGATACCAGGCTAAAATTAGTGGCGGTCAATTCATCAGCCTTGCAAGCTGTTGAATGGTGCAATCCCAGCACTAGTTGCTATTTTTAACATAACTGTTCGCTAGCATTGCTTCTGCGATGGGCAGGTCTGAGGTCTGAGGTCTGAGGTGTGTGTGGGTGTGTGTGATGTGCCATCTTAAAAAAAAATACTGTAAAAGCCATATATACCGTAAAGTCTTGTATAAAAAGCCGGAGGAAGAAAATCACCCTCTCCACTTCACCATCACGATACTGACATAGATACGAGACGAAACAACTAAAAAATCCACAAGAAAACTGATCGGCCATCATGGCAATTGATGGACTTTGGTCTGACTTTGGTCTGAGAATTTTCTATCACGATCAAAAATGTACGAGGAGCACTCAAAACTAAGCTAGCTACAGACGTACCTCAACCAATCACAAGATAATCTCCATAGTAGCCCATGGCCCATGCAACAAGTATGGTTGATATGATGTAGTCATGACTCATGTGCTAGGCTCAACCAATCACAAGAAAATCTCCATAGTACTGTAGCCCATGGTCCATGCAACACAAGCACTATGGTTGACATGATCATGTGCTAGTCCCAACCAATCACAAGACTGTCTCTATAGTAGCCCAAAAAGTGTGGGAAAATGAACTGCATCCATCAACAAATAATTCCTGGAAATGGCTAGAGAGATGGTTGACATGATCATGTGCTAGGCTCAACCAATCACAAGACAGTCTCTATAGTAGCCCAAAAAGTGTGGGAAAAATGAACTGCATCCATCAACAAATAATTAATTCCAGGGAGTCGTATTTTACGACTCCCTGATTAATTCCTATAAATGGCTAGAGAGATGGGTGCAGTAGGATCGCCAAGCCCTACTCAAGGGCCAGTTTTATTTGCAACCGCGGGAAACAAAGCCCCCATGACGCTGTCTTTTCAGGCCTTCAGGAATGGCCGAAATTCCGAAATTTGTGGAGGACTCTGCCTGGCCCTCGTCGTCTCAGAGGCCGGCCAAGGGCAATCAAAGGGTGTTTTCGACTCCGTAGGGATACCTTCTACCCCAATATGATATTAGTTTGAGGATGGGCTGCGTGAAGCGCAGTTACACGGCTGATGTTTGTTGGACACTCGTCATTTCCATTTGCATTCATCAATCATTGGGCTCGAAAGAACTGGCTGGTAAGTGAAAACTGTATAACTGGCACTAAAGCCACTTGGTGGGTAGGTTACCGCAACACTCTAGTTTATCAAGCAACAAAAGAAAGCAGTGTACGTGCTTGCCACACAACGCGGCACGAAATTCCCAAAGGTGTGTTGCTATTATGTGAAAAATCACGACTAATATTTTCGCATAATCAGGGGCAATATGTCTCTGTTTAGCATAGCAATCATGGACAATGCATGTCTGCCGCATCTATTGACAAAGAGCGAATGGTATAAAGTAATTGTCGTGCATTCCATAATGCTGATGAATTTGTTTTGCTAAAATAATACACCAGTAAATTAATGAAGGTGGATATGCATATGTAATGTATCTGGTGACTAAGAGCGAAGGGTATAAGGTACTTACCGTGTATTCCATAATGCTTCGACCTGAAATAGTAAGTTTCAATCAGTGGTGCCCTGATCTGTTTGGCAGCAACGATCTTGCTTGATCCATTAATATTCTTGCCACATTGACTTGCTTGATCCATTAATATTCTTGCCACATTGATAGTATTGACGTCATTATATGCTTCATTTTTACTGTGATGTGTTAGTCAGAAGGACGTGCGTATAAAGCTGTGTAGGGCACAGAAAAGATACAACGTCGAATCCTTTGTCAGAATTATTTGAATGGATGATATGGAAGAGACGTAGAGTGGAACATGTACTGGAAGTAAAGTAAATTATCGTGTCCGTTCCGGAAGGGAACTCACGACGGCCGCTAACACCCGGTAAACCCTAGCCAACACATCTAACATTCTAACTAGTGAAGCCTCTTCATGAAATTAAATGTGTGTTATGGCCAAGATTAATTTTACACTGATAACTCCTATCATGCCACTGAATGCCATTAAAATAAGGAGCAGTATCACCAGTTGTGGTGTTAATTGGTTATCCCAATGGATCCGCAGCTCTGAAAGTGAACGTAGATCAACATCTCATTACTGCTACTGTACCACTACCGTCATATATCAACATACCTTGTACGTCAGCATGTGATATCATTGTCACTGTCCATGTCACCATTTAGGCTCTCCATGGCCATTGTGCCTCTCTCATTATCACCCACTGTGATTTGCTGTTGTTGGGTTTGTTCAGATTCATCGTCACTGGAGGATTCACTGCTGCTGCTGCTGTGTTCCAGGGACACTACAAGCCTGCCCGTGTTGGTGCAGTGGCGACATTTGCACCCAGGACCACAGATTTTGCCAGATTTCCGGCATTTGCATCGCTTTGATTCGCAGCTACCCTTCTTGCAGCTGCAACCCTTGGTCAAAGCCAAGACCCGTTGCCTCACCACCTCTGCATGCTCCTCTAGCTCCCAATGAATAGAAAGTGCATTGTCACACAAAAGCCACCCATTTCCATTCAATGGTGGGCACTGTACTGTGGGTCGCTCAGCCTGGCGCCACATATCCAATACCCAGCAAGCACGTTTCCAGTGAAGAAGCAGGGCAGACGCTGATGGTACACAATCATCTTCCGCATCAACTCGTTGCCAAACAGCATCCCTGATCTTTGACAGCCAGGTATTGTGCTGGTCGACTGGTGTCTCTGTAGCTTGTTGTTTGAACAATGCGTGCGGGCTGTTGGCTTCAAAAGCTGCAACATGCTTTTGATAGTATGCTGTGCCCACGAGTCGTAGGAATGCCAAGTATCCACGCTGTCCGTTCTGCCTGTGTGTGTCACTCAGCAGTCCCAATGCATCCACGCCGCTCGTGATGAATGAAGCATATTGGAACATGATCTTGTAGAATGTTAATTTGCTGATGCCAGAGAAGTAGGACAAGTAGTCACACCCAGTCAGAACGAATAGTGCTTGCAGTAGCATCAGACGACTATCGCTGGGCACCTTGGCCAAATCTGGATCGCCATTGATGGCCTTGGCCAATTTGCTTAGGAGCAAAAACTTCCGTTCCGGTGCACCAGGCATATCCAGTTGTACAGCTATACTTCTGTCTGCGACTTCCCGTCCAGATAGGGCGACATGATAGGTATCCGTGTCTGGACTGTACACGACTACTGGGTCGTTTGCTGCCGCGTGACGCCACACTCGAGAGTCGGCCTCTTCTGCATCGGACGCATACACGTCTAGCTGTTTTACCACTGGATCACCGTACGCTGTCCCAAGTGCCTTGCCAGTGAATTCCCCGTCCAAGCCACCTCCAGTCACAAAGGCTTGATGCGGTTGCCGGAGAAAGTGCAGGGAATTGAAGAGGCTAAATGTGGTAATGAAATTAACTAACATTCTCTTGCATTTCCGACAAGACAAGAACTTCCTCCAGCTCTTTGGCAGTGCCATGTCTCCAGTGATTGACTCATGGTTGCAGCACAGCTCTGATGTGCACAGGGTAGACGCATCGCCCACGGCATCACGTTGCTCCCGGAGAAGATCCTTTGGGCTGACACCAGCTACGTTTGGGTGGTCGAAGACCAGGTGAACCGACTGTATGCCCAACCTATACCAAGGCGTGATCCACCGTTGGATGAGGAACGTGGCATAATCCGCGAATGTCCGGTGAGTACCGATTGGTGAGGTGTTAATCACGAACATAGCATCATGGATGATGGCTGTCGTAGCTGTTAGCATCTGTGAGGGAAGTTTTGCTGTGATGATACCATCATACCGGCCTTCAAAGAATTTAGTGACAGTCGATTTAACACCTTTCCTTGGCAGCCTGCCATCGTCTGTAAGAGCACGGGGTGTCACAATCAGCTGTTCGCCAATGCCATTTGCAGTTGTGCCATGTGTCTGCGAGAAAGCAAGGCGGCGTTTGAGGCACGTTGTGACCAGTTTGTTGTCTTTGTTTTTCTGGCTGTGGGCTTTCTTCCTCTCGCTTGCCTTTGCAAAGGTACGCAATCGATGCTGTCGTTGAGGAGGGCTAGCGCTTGGGATGCGGAGGATCCGACTCTCAACATACGCAAGGTATGTCCGTGTGCCAGTACTGTAAAAACTTAACAAATCTGCTCTCATTTCTTGCGTAGCCACTTCACCAGTGAACACGTTGTGCAGTACCCGTGGGCCATTGTTGTGGAACAGGCCTGCATCTGTTAGGAGTTTCTCCATGGCTTGGCAGTTGCCTTTAAACACAGCTTCGCTTGGAGTGGTCCCGCTTGTGGCTCCGGATGTACTCTTCTCTTTGCTTGGGTTAATTGTGGGAAAGAGCTGTGCTGAAAGATTGGACATCAAAGATTGGACATCATGTGCGCTCTTTGTGGCAAGTAGTGCACTTGACGGTCGAAGTAATCCGCATCAGGTGTCACTAGCGCTTTTTTTAAGTTGCGATTAATGCACATTTCGTGTGCCTCGTCAATTCCAACTGTGTTGAATGACGTCTTCGAGAGGCCAACCGCAAACCCTCCATTCTGGAAATGCTGCTGGATCTCTTGTGGCAAAGCACCCATGTGGCTTAGGTGTCTTGGCACCAACCGCAAATAGAACGTTCGGTCCAAAGCATGAAACAGTGGGGCAGCCATTTTCAGTGCTGCAATACGCAGTTGCCAGTTGCGTGACCGAATGGCTACCCAAAGAGCAATGTAAACAATGCAATCTCTGCTGGCGAACGCACTCCAAAATTCCCACACCTCATCGTACTTGCATTGTGCATCGCTGTACGTTGCCGAGCATGCGTCCAAGGACATTGTTATCACTTGGTATGCAGACAGAATGAAGTTGTGCGTCTTCCGGAAATTGCCACATTTCTCAAGGCTGGTGAGAGCTTCACCTTTGAATCCCATTGCTCTCGCAAGTTGCTTCAGGCCCGCGTCCCAGTACACCCTCATCAGTACGGGTTGCAGAGCTTTGAGCGTGTGCCAATCGCCAATGAATGGCACAACCCAATCGAGCTCACTGCCGTACTCTGACTGCAGGTTTAGCAAATGGTCATAAGTTTTGCCGTCTCCAACCACGCAAAGCCATTTTGTAATTTTGCCAACGCCGTAGATGCCATGCAGCTTATCTAGCACAGACTTCATTGTTGTTTTGGAGTCTGCTGGCTCGTTAATTACGCCGAGGTACACAATGTTAGACTCTTCCGCAGGTTTGTCCTTGAATACCTGCGTGAAAAACGGTTTCAGGCCAGTCTGTTGCTCGGCAGAAGTGTACGCTTTCAGCTGCTCTTTCAGGCGATCCAGTTCGATGGTCTCCTGAGCTCCCATTTTGAAATTGTCTAGTGTAAGTACACTCCTGTCGTACCAACATTCTGAGCCAGAAAATCTTAAGCATGTCTCCTGATTCAACGGCGCCACAACCATGTTTGTAACTGCACCAGTTCTTGCTGTTGTGTTAATGCTGGGTGCTGCAGGTGACGTAGCTGCTGCAATTGTCGGTGCTGCTGTTGCTGCTGTTGCCTCTCCTGTTGTTGCAACTGGTTTTGCTAGTACCGGTGTGGCTGTTGTGGCTGAACATGGCGTTGCTGCTGCTGATGATGAGGAGGAGATTTGCGTTGATGCTGTTACGATTGGAGCTGCGACTGGCTCTTCTGGTACTTCAGCTGGCTGTGCTGTTGTATCAGTTTGTGCGGCTGTGGCCGGCTGTGGTGCTGCTGCCACTGCTGGCGACCATGCTGCAGCTGTTGATGCTTCCAATGGCATTGCTGCTTCTGTTGCTCCTCCTGTTATTGATTGTACATTTGCTGCGTTTACTTCACCACTAGCTGAGGTTGTTGCTGCGCTCTGGAGCTCCTTCTGGGTTCTTCGGCGAGTTCTCTTAGTGGCTGGCTCATAATTGCTTGTTGAGCACAGAAACCTGTCACTGTGACCGGGCATTAGGTCAGTTGGCGATGTTGACGCCGGACACGTAATCGGCATAGGGTTTACGTGTTGTATTGTGGTGCCATGGAAACCACGCCGGCTGTCTTCGCAGCTCACTCTTTGCCACTGCATATCTTTGTCGATATTATCCACAGACGCAAGGGAAAATGTATGCAACATCATGTCTTTCTGAACTCCAGCGGACATATGTTGGTCAACCATTGCCATCTTGTAGCGATCGAATGTATCTCGTCCAGCAACTATTCCAAGCTTGGCAAGGATTTTCATCAGCTCGTTTGAATGACTATAAGTCTCCACGGCGTCGCTCAGGAGGGTATGTATTGGGTATGTACATGATGGCATTGATGCATGAAGCATACATGCTACAATGTTAAGGCAGCGCATCTTCTTTGTATGTTCAAATTGTGACTCTGTGGCTTGGCAATTAGTGTACTCGTTGCCGTACACCATGCGCCACACTGTCTGCCATAAATCTGAATCCATGTCTGCAATGATATCACTGAAATCTGCTTCGGATAGTACCGTACCATTTGCGTACTCTTTCCCATGAAAAAGTTGTGCCTGTCCTTTCACTTTCTTGTTTATCATTGTGGACACTTCTTCCAACAGTGTAGCCATTCTGGAGTTGTCGCTGTTGTTGGTACTGCTTGTATGTGTTGCTGTGCTCAGGGCGGCTGGTTCTTGCCTCTGCTGTAGAAGATTCCGTCGCTGCTCCACCATGGAGTAGTAGAGTGACTGCAGCGTGTCTGACCCATTTCGGTGAAGCATGATTCCATGCTTCCGGGACGCACCAAGTTTTTTAATTGAGGCATGGTGGTCAAGACGATGTATCAAACGATAGAGCAGCCACCTAGCGTTCCTTCCAGTTTGCTCCTTGTCTGCTTCCTCATACACCTCGTGTACAGTCACCAGAAGGACAGCTCCCCGATGAAGCAATTGCTCAGCGGCGAAACGTTCAGCTACCAGCTGCGCATCATGCCCACGTGCCAGTGACTGATCAATGCTAGTGATGAGGGACTGCAGCTGGTGATCTGTGCTGGCCGGTGCGTCATCACCAGTCCCGCCAATGTCTCTCAGTATATTAAGCTGGGCATTGTAGCATGTGGTGCAGTACCAATCCTCCGGTATGACCTCTGTCTCACAGTTTACTTGCAGGAAATGCTGGATTGAAGGAAAGTTTGGTGACTTCCGCCTCGGTGGTTGTAGGCGCTGTTTGCACATTCCGCATGCAGGTCTATTGTATGCCTGGTTATAATGTAGGTTGCACATTGGCTGCTGGGATGCATCATGGCAGTGCATTTCACTCTCACAGTCGTCAACACTGCACAGTGGCTTTGCCGGTTTGCCGGCTGCTCCTCGCTGGCAGCCATTTCGCAGTGCCTTCACGCAAGGCCAGCATACACATGCAGTATTTGGTACGGCTGTTGACAGCTTTATAGCTTCCCAGTCCTGTATCATTTGTGGATGTGTAAACTTGTATGTTGGCTGTTTGCAAATTGCGCAATCTGGACCGCATTGCTGACCAGGATGAAGTTTATCTCCAGAAGTTGTTCGTCCCATTTCTATTATTGAAATTGGCCGTTTCCTTTCATTAATTATTATTATGGTGTGATCATTGTGCCATTGTTGCCAGCTTCCATCACTGTTTTTGTATTATTTTCCATTGACACCATACACCGAGTACTGAAAGAGGTTCACCTTCTACTCAGTACGAGAGTATAGTATTATTATGACTGTATGACACGAATTTCCACTAAAAATATGGCAAGCCGAAAACCTGGCGAGTACAGAGTAATCGGGTAACTGGCACTAAAGAGAATCCTGTCACCGACAGATGGAAGCAATATCTGTGCACACATGCAAAAAGAATTGAAATCGGCTAGTGCCAAACAATGCGGCACGAAATCTTCGGAGGGACGTTTTGAATCCAAGAATTGATTTACCTTCCAGAGAGCCGACGAAGACGACACTATTTCTCATCTGTGGCCTTCGCTAAAAAATCTCAGGGGACTCTGTATGTGTAGGATTGGGTAGAGCGTACGGAATGCAAGCGAAGTGGAGTATTTTCAGTGCGGTGGTTGTCTTTGTTTTCGTCGGCATATTGTTGCCTTGAGAATTTTCGTCCACGGAGGGCTTCAAATTTCCCGCGACTGCAAATAAAAGTGCAACTTTTAGACGGCTTTTTTGAATCTGGCGATCCTACTGGGTGATGTGATCATGATTGATGTGATCATGTGCTCGGCTCAACTAATCACAAGACAGTCTCTATAGCAGCCCAAAAAGTGTGGGAAAATGAACTGCATCCATCAACAGATTCCTATAAATGGCTAGAGCAGGGGCACTTCCACTTTCCAGTCACAGTGCAGAAGTGTGACATGTGCCAACATGGCTTCCTCTCCCTCAGTTACTGTTACAACTGACACCCTTGTGTCAGCACAGTCAGCCCAGACTGAGGGGAGCCAGAGCCAGACCCAGACAGGACAAGGTATTGTTGTGGAGGTTCCACTGAGTGTTCTATGTTCCCAGCACAAGGACTGGAACGATTTTTTCAGTAAAACACAGGCCGGAGGAAAGATTACCATCAAGGATGGCAGGCAACGGGAGCTCTTTGAAAGAGTGCAGAAGGCAAGATACTCCTTCGAGCAGCAGAGAAAAAAGAAGAAGAAAAGTGCTGAAATATGTTACAAAGGTAAGCACTGATAATATTGTACCATCGTGAGAATAGTGATGAAAATAAAGAATGGTATCAAAGGAATACTGTGATTATGAATCTCCTCCTTTCCAGGGCGAACCTATGAGCTGCGGCTTGATGAAGCTGACATCGTCAGCAACGCCAGCGTCAGCGACTTGGCTGCCATGCAGAGGCGTGTGGTGGACCTGGAGAGGGATATCGAGAAACAGAACGACAAGGACAAAAATTTGCTTATGAGAGGGAAGCCGTTAGACGCAATCAGCCCTCGTCAGAGGAATCGAAGAATGTCGAGACTGAGAGATCAAGTACATTCGGCGCTGTGGTTTACAGAGTCGTTCGGCTTCAGCCTAGAAAGTGTCGTGCTCCGGAACAAAGATGACCAGAGTACGACTACATTGCAGCTGACTGAAAAAGGCAAGTCAACGCAGTGCTGCATAATGCATTTCGTTTCCCTTGCACAGAGATGGATGGTGCAATTGTATATTTATTCTTTTTTTTCTTTGTGGTATGCGTGTTTACTTCCTCAGAGAACAAATCGTACGATGAGATGACGGACGGCGAACGCGAGCAAATTGAACTGCAAGCTGAAGGGGTTTGGGCCACATGCCAATCATGACAGTCATGTTCGCCTGTTACACTGTTATGCTAGTAAATAACTGCGGCTATAAAGAACCAATTCTCCTGCTCAGTGGTGTTTGTTGTTTTAGCGTTGGTTCTTTACATGCTTCTTTGTTTTGTTTCTTTTTTTCCTTTCCATTTTTTCTTCTCTTTATTCAGTTTCTCTTACCTCTGGCCAAAAATGTGGAAAGCGCGCACTTGCGCCATTTCTGGTGTATAAGAATGATCATTCCTCCATTATCATCATTATCATCCTCTACTGATGAGCTCCAACAGGGAGCGAAACAGCTGTCTAGAGGCGTGGAGCAATAATTATTATCTCTCAACGGAAGTGTCCTTGCTGGTGTCTGTATGGTTCGGCTGAAGAGCGCGTGGTTGTGATGAGTTGGGAATGCATGAATTGAAAATATGGCCGAAAGCTCTGTCGCAATATTTAGTTCTGGCCAAAAATTAATAAAGAATTTAAAAGGATCAAGAGGATTTATGCAGGACTGACATCCAACTTCCAAGAACGAGCAAGGAATACACAATTGACAGTAAAAACAACTCCCTACTACCAAGAGTACATAACCCCCAAGAGTGTGCAACTGCCTGCACAACCTCTACATAATTGTAGGGGTTATGTACTCTTGCTACCAAGAGTTCATGGGGGTTATGAATTCTTGCTGCTACCCTAGTATAATGAGGGTCAGAACCGGGGCTAGCCCCTTGCGGTTCAAACGGTCGCAACCCGGGGCTCTGCCAACCGATAATGGTATTGTCAGGAGCATTGTTTTCAACACCGTGAGTGCATCCTCTGCCTTGACATATACACACTGTCCCAATCAACATGAAAATAATAATTATTCCCAAGCAACTAACTGTTACTTACAGTATCATCAAGAGTACAGAAGTCATAACCAATGGTTATGTACATGACATTTTACTCTTGAAGTAACAAGTTACATGTACTTACTTACTTCATACCGTGTACAACCATGAGATCGATAACTGTTTGACTGAAAAAGTGAAACAAGACAGTTGACTGATCCATAGCCATCACATGGCACATGTCCTGCTGCAGTGCTGGGTTTAGACTTTTATTTTACTTTGTTTAGTTGAACCAGGGAGTAGAAGTCCTCGCCTTGTAAAACATGCTGTCAAAATCGAAAATATTGAGTATTGTACCGTCACTACTGAGCTGAGTTGAACCGACCGTTGTCCCCTGCGGCCGGGCGTTGAGTGGGTCACCAACAGTTCACGTGACCAGGGAGTCGTATAAATACGACCTCCTCGAGCTCATCCTCATCTCCCGCTACCGGGGGTATCCCGGCGCTAGTACAGTAGTAGTACACCATGTACACTGCTAGATCCTGTGGGCCGTACGCGTTATGTCGTGTCGCTCGCAAGCGCTATGCGCAGGAGTCACGGCGCCGCGCACCGCACCGCTAGCTGCTTACCTGGGAGTCGTAAAATACCGGTATTTTACGACTTCCTCCTAGATCCTTGCATGCACTGCACTGATGCATGATGCAGCGCAGCTAGTCTGTAATTGTGCATCTTTGCAGGCTGTAGTGAAAAATGTGTACTCACTCACACTACCGCGCGTAGATCTTCAATCAAGACTTCAACACACTGGCACTAGCACTGCACTGGCACTGGCTAGCCAGCTAAGCTGAGCACTTACTTCATCGATCGACGTCAGGTTTCTTGGTTTGTTTGGCCAAACTGCGGTATTTCTGGACAACCGGCGGGCCCGGTGCGTCAGATAGCTCTGTGTGAGGAGTGGAACATTGGATTTTTTAGATGAGCTGTAGGTTGCTGTCTTGACAGATTCATAGTGCTTCCCCACCCCACGCCACGTTACGCTGGTTTGATTTGCCACTGCCAGTACAGTAGCTACTGCAGTTTAGAGAGTGTCGAGATAAACGAGTGAAAATTGCCTGCCGTTCCGCTCGTGGAGTATTGGAAATTTTTGACGCCGTTGGATTGTCAATTTCGCAGCTTGTGTGCTGGGCAGATGATCGCCTGTAATTAGCTGGCCAAGGATGTCTTCCGACCACGAAGAGCTGTCGTTGCTGTTGGTGTCGGCAAACGTTGGAACCCTCTTCGAGCAGGTATCGTTTTGAATCTGCAGTTTGTAGAAGATTCCCTTCACTTGGAACGTTAAAAAAATGTCCTCAGAGCTTTCTTGCTTGTAGTTGTGTTCAAGAATGAAGTGAAATAAGCAGATGTCATCGGTATGTTTTTTTACATTTGTAGCCTGAACGTCTACTTGAGCCATGGCTGAATACTTTCTGTGCGGTAAGAGCAATATTTTTTTTGCTACTTCATGTCTTGTTCTTAGTAGTTACTGCCTGAAATGGCCTTGCAAACTCATGCCTATGTGTCCCCACGTATCAGTTGCCTGCACAATATAGGAACGTCCTCATTGACATTGTCATGTAACGTTTGCCGATAAAGTGACGAGAAAACCATGCCAGCCGACGCTGCGTATTGATATCGACTGATTAGGCTTATCCTTCAAACTATACAATTTGTGGCAGTTGGATATAAATTTTGTCAACATACAACTGGTGTTTTACGGAGAAATAGTGACATATTGACTTTGCGAAATCAGTGCATGCTCGGTCAGTGCGCAATCTCTGTAAAGTTAAGTGTGGGCAGCGAATATGTGCTCTGGTCCACTAGCCCATCAGTTGTAGCACGTATCTGTGTATCTGGAAGATTATTTGTCACCTATTAGAAAACGTTTTAGTAGGATTTGTGCTGTAAGGCTGTCATCACACTACGGTACAAAGCTCTGCGTCTACGTCCACGTCCACATACGAAGTTTTTGGTCGGTTGCCATGATGATCCGTGTACGGCGTGAAAACGGGAGCAGAGGAAACGGGAAACATAGACGTGGTAGGGAGGGAGAGGGAGAGGGGGGGGGCATACAACTAAAATGGATGAACGTGCCTATCTGTCTGTCCCAGTCTTTTTCAAAGCGACCTTGTACGTGCGTTTGAATTTTCAAAATTGTCGCCAATTGTGCGGGTCAAGAACTGTGCATGTGTGATGACACAACCATCCGTTTTGGAATTTTCACCGTAGATCATGTGGACGTAAACGAGAGGCGGTGAGCGTTGTGTGATGATGGCCTAAGCTGCTTGTATTGTACTTATTTTGCCGTTTATTTCGGATCATCGCTCTATGCTGCTGATGACTCGTGCGCGTGGAGAATTATTTTGTTGAAAGGACGCCTTCAGCAGTCCGATATACCGGACACTATTGATTGTTCTTATTTTGCATAGTGCTGAGCATCCACACCAGCCATGCCTATGTTTGCATGCTGCTGCGAAGTAGTTCCATCAGAGCTGCATGAAACGACCCCTGTCCAACTTACTGTTGCAGTGTGCATAGGCCCCTCACTAGTATAGCTGCACCGATTCTGGAAGGTTTCCTGATTCTCACCTGTTCTAAAAGGCCCTGTGCGTGATGTGTGTGCGCACACGCATGCGCGCGCACGTGTGTGTGTGCGTGTGCATGTGTGTCCCATATGGTGCAGTGGTATGTGCAGCGATTTCCAATCGATAGGTTGCGGGTTCGATTCCC
The DNA here is from genome assembly GCF_964019385.1 of Sycon ciliatum. NCBI lineage: Eukaryota > Metazoa > Porifera > Calcarea > Leucosolenida > Sycettidae > Sycon > Sycon ciliatum. The sequence continues at coordinate 22,415,217 of NC_088646.1, forward strand.
GACGATTATGGTCACACACGTCTTTCTTCTCTTTCTCAGACTCTTCCTGACTTTTCTTTCATTCTCCTGGGTGGTTACCAACAGCCAGTGCATGCCGGAGTATGTGGTGTGATGTGTGTGCGGGAAAAAAGAAGAAAAAAAGACCAAAAAGTAGGGATTCACTGGCCAGAAAAAAAGCCACTTCAAAGCTGTGTGGTGTAGACCAGGCTGAATAGTGGTGGTCAATTCTTCAGCCTTGCAAGCTGTTGAATGGTGCAATCCCAGCACAAGTTGCTATGGCTTCTGCTGTAGCATCGCTATCATCGCCTCTGGCGATGGGCGTCCAATGGTCAATGGTCAATTGCATGTGCATATGTGTGCCATCCATCCGTGTGTGTGTGTGTGCGTGTTATGTTTGTGCATAATATGCTTGTGTATGTATCCCGTGTTTGGGGAGGGGTGGTATGTGCGTATGTGTGCGCGTTATGTTTGTGCATAATGTTATGCTTGTGCATGTGTCCCCGTGTTTGGAGAGGGGTGGGTGTATTATTATGTACAGTGTTGCTCAATGAAATCCGATCGAGTTTCTCAAGTACGCGCCGGGCGCTGTGCAGCCCTAGACCTGCGAACACTGGGCTGCGAAAAGGTGCATGGCGCCAACTTGACTCTCGTGACTGGATTTCATTGAGCAGCACTGTACATGTATGTTTATTGTAGGTATGTAGTCGTGTGTACACACTCTGTGATTCAGGTCTCGGTGTTCTTTTTTTCCTGGCTCATGCCCATCACTGCCATTCCTCATTGCGGTCAGGTTTCCTTGCTTCTTTTTTCCCCACTGTACAGAAAGTCAGTCAGGATCAGCCAGACTTTGTGGCTCTGCATTGCCAAGAAGTTGGCGGGAAGTCGTACATGACTGGCATGGAATATGTTGATAGCTTTGTTGAGTGAGTTTGACGGGAGACAGATCTTGAGTGCGCAGGACTTGCTTTTGTTCTGTTTTTGATAATGGGCACACGTATCTTACAACAAACTACAAAGGTCTTTTTCCCGTTTTCTGCGGCCCAATATACTTCCAGTTACTGTCTTGACATCTTTTGTATTAAGCATGCTGTAGGAAGGAGCTAGTCGCTCAACCCCTGCCTGATATGGCATGTGTCTGTTATACCTATTACGTACAGCTCTAGTGTAAATTGCACCACCGCTGTTTGCAAAACACATGCAATGGAGCAGTAACAATGCACCTGCTTGCCGCCTAAATCGCCCAAAGAAGAGTAATTCGGAACTATGCTGAGTGCCGCTCAGTGCCGAATTGGCTCCTGACACTGCAGTGATTGCACTGCAGTGTCGGAATGGCTTGAAACTTGGAGATATTTGGCTGTGTCCTGTCAGACAAGATGTGCACAGTGTCGGTTGTTGCTGTATGCTGCTGTATGCTGTTGTGTGCTGTTGTATGTGAACGTGGAGTTAGTGGCCAATCTTGTTGTAGTGTTTAGCTGTTCGTTGTGGTTGCTTTGTTTTACTGCTTTGGTGCACTGCCACATCACCAGATTTCTATTCTCTGGCTCTCAGTTTTTACTATTGTCCTCGTCTTAGCCGCGGGTGTTCGATGGTTTTGAAACCAGCTTGAGGTGTATGTATGTCTGTCTGTCTGTGTATGTATGTGTGTACATGTACATGTACATGTGTATGTCTGTGCGTACGCTTGCGCATGTGCGTGGTTACGTGGACGGATGTATATTGTGTGTGTGGTGTGTATGTGTGCATGTTTCGCGTTGATGTTGCAGGCGTCTATTGACATCTTCAGACTTGGTCGAGTATAGTCGTGTGCGTGGTTACATTGACAAAGATTATGAAACAAAGACGGAATTTACTGTAAGTTGTCCACTCTTCTTGTGCGTGTTTTATAGTACCTGTAAAGTATTAATTCTTGTTGATTTATCGCTTACGCTGCTCATCGATATTTCCTTTTGTGTATTTTCGTTGCATGGAGTCTGTACCTGGCTTGCCAGGTGTATTCATTTGCAGATAGATACGCATGTATTTTCACATGGTGGCACCCATTCCCACCTTCAGTCTGGCTCTGTTTCCGCATGTGCTCCTTGAGGGATTGCTGTTCCAGTTGTTGAGTGTTATGGTGAGCAAAATAAAACCTGGGCTAGAAGCCAGCAAAGCTGTGCAGTATGAAAACACCATGCTGTGTGTAGGGTAAACATCTACTGCTGAATCAGGCCGTATTCTGAAGGGCCTGGGAATGTCCGGAATGCAAATATGCCCAGATAGTCTGGTGGCCTGCTGTGGAATGTTGTGTGATTTCCTTCCATGTCTGTGTGGAAGTAGCATCTCATGGGTCTTGGCCATTAGGCATTGATGTGAATCACATGCACAGTAATAGTTTGTTTACTGTTATTCACTGTATGAATCATTATCTTCTGTAGCTCTCTACTGGTGCTGTGTAAATAGAAGTGTCCTGTGCCCCAATCCACTCATGACTTGGGCATTGTGATACTGCGTATAGAGAGGGCTGGAAGTCCGTGGTGCCGGAGCAATCCTTTGTTTTGTTTCCTATCACTACCCTAATGAGCTGTAGCTTCCTGCCTTGTTTGGCCTGTCTTGGCACGTCTTAGTCAGCTTTGGTGTGAGTTGGGACTGCACTCCTGTACTCTGGAGTGTTGCCTCTCTCTCTCTATGGCCCAGGTGATGGATTCAAAGTCCAGGCTATTACGTATTTGCAGCAGTATGCCTGTAGTGCAGGGTGCACTCACTAGCATTCATCAGAGATTGGGACTTGTCTATGACTAATTCGGTATTCACCAGTCTAGTGCCAACAGTAGCCAGTTGCTTCCCTTTTTCTGCTCTATCTTCCCCTTACAAATTCCACTTACAGCAGGTGTGATGCATTAGTGGCTTTTCTGCCATGCACTTCACTTGCAGTAATAGTATACTAATACACACCAGGAGTCTGTAAGAGGCTACTGTTTTGCGTCAGGTCTCCCAGCTTAGTAGAATTGTACTCATTGTACCCTGGTTGGAAGTTCTCGGTCTAAATGACGCACTGGTGAAGTGGCCTGTGTAGTATAGCCTGTGTTTGGATTTAGGCCTGTTGTTTGGCCCAGGGCTTCCAAGTCGCTCTCAGAAATACCGGGCAGATGTGTGAGCCTGAGCAGTGTTTCTATTGGGGGAGTGCGGTTGCTGCAGTTTGCTTGCTTGTGATCAGTGCCACTTGGTTTCTGCCCTACTTAGTATGTGTCAAAAGGATTGGTGCTTGTCTGCTGTTCCAGTTGTTGAGAGGTGCCTGCATTGCAGTTCGAAGTGCCATACTAGGTTGATTGTCTTCTAAGTAGTGGTTACTAACTGATACCCACTTGCCTGCTGATTTGTTTGTCTGCACTGACAACCATGCCGGTATACCGGTAACAGTAGTGATAGTGCTGATGCTTCTGATCTGCTGAGTGGGGCTTGTCACATGTGCTTGCCTCGTGGCTCTTGTATGTCATGTTGATACTATACTAACCGCCTTGTGCATTATTGATATGCCTAACCATCCCCTCTTTTCCGGTTCATAGCCCTCTTTTGCTCAACTGCCCCCCCCCCCCCCGTACTTTTGCCTGTACATCTTCATGTGTTTCTGCCTAAATCCTCCATGGCTGGCATCACGCCGCATGTGCCTAATGACAGGCTGTCATGTGGGAACATCTTCATTTCTTCCTCACACAGATCATGCTCAGTCTTCTATACATACACATGACATACCCGGGATCTCCCACCCCTCCTGCTTTTTGTTGCCCCTCACTTTTCCTTCCCCTCTCTTCTCCCCTCCCCCCATTCTTTCCTAATGTTCTAATTGTCATGGGATTCTATGCATGCTGTTCTATGTGTTTCTCTTCCCTTACAGGCTCTGGGAAGTGTGTATCTGGTTCACTCAAGAGTGTCGGATGCTGCAATGTGGGACTTTTCAGGTACAGCACTCATTGTTGTGACGGTCGTCTGAGCTCACCCTTTGCCACTTTGCAGCTGTCTTCTATCTTTTGCCTGAGTTGGTGAACGTGGCGTTCTCTTGTCATGTACATTGTAGTCGATAGGTGTAGTGTATGTTGAGTGCTGCAGGTGTGTTGCAAAGTCGTTTCACTCTCTCCAGCTCTGCAACAGAGCAACAGCATTGAGAGTTTTGTGACTTGCTGGCTTTCGGCGAGACGAAATCTTGTGATGCCCCTGCCGACTAGTTTGTTCTTGGTAGTACTGGCTTTGATCCACACTTTTCTCCCTCCTGCTAAAGAGGTGTTAGATGGAGGCGGTGTGTTGTCGCCTACAGCACTCCCCTTCTCAGTCTGGGGGGACATTAGGCCTGCGAAATGATCCTGCTATCTGGGAATGCAGTAACTGTTGTTGTTGGGCTGTCAGTACGGCGGCGTTGTTTGGCACGAGCAGATTCGGCAGATTTAGCCTCTGCCGGTATGTATACATGTGTACTTGTAAAGCAGCAATTGTGATGGCAGCAGTACACGGTCTGCTCCAGATTGACTCTACCCGATAACCAACAACTCTGTATATTGTTGACATGTATTGCCACCACGGTAACCACCATTGCATGCATGTATCTGTCTTGCTTTCGTCAACATCAACTGTTTCACCGGGTATGGTGTGTGTGTGTGTGTGTGTGTGTGTGCGTGCGTGCGTGCGTGCGTGTGCGCGTGTGTCCGTCGGCATGTGTCAGCATTGCATTGTTCACACTTCACCGAGCCCTGTAATATGTCAGTGCTTGTCACCACCTTCAGTGTTATGTGCATTTCACGAGCACGAAGGACCGGTCATGCATATTTGCCACTTTGTTACTTGTTTTTCAGGTATGCAGTCCTTCTAACTTTTACATATTACAATATAATTGTGTTACGGTTTGTGGAAAAATGCAACACAGGGTACTTCCTGGCATAATTCTGAAGTTCCAGTATACTTTTAACTTGCATACCCAACGTATACACATGCATATGTGCGTATGAGCTTCTATGTCGTCACTCCCGTCGTTGTATTCTGTTTTGTGGCACTGGACTTGGAAGGCATGCTATAATCGTCTGTACTTGAGTAGACGGGTTCTTGGTAAGGGCTGCCATGCACGCCCAGTGACTTTACATTGAGCCTTTGTTTAGGTGGGTTTTTCCTTATGGTCTGCTCTCTCCTCTTTTATATTCTTTCTGCGCTGTCCCCGTCACTGCTGCCGTTGCTGTTGCCTGGCCGTGTGGTGAACACAGGATGTCGATTTCACCCCGTAGCGGATAAGGAGGTATGTAGAGTAAGTCAATGGTTGTCCACGGCAACCACCCATCATGTGTGTGTGTCCTAGGCTTTTACGCTTTTAACGCGTTTTATATATATTTCCCCAAACGGCCGGCGTTGCCGTCTCCATGCCTACCAACACAATATGAGTAAATGCTAATCTGGGAAACGCTGTGGTGAATGGAAAATGGAAAAAGGAAATTCGAAAGCCGGTAATGACTACGAGTCGTAGGGCCCCCGGTGAGAAGGTATTGTGTGGTTTCTATTTCAAAGTCTTTGTTGCGGACTTGCGTAAGTATTCGAACCCGAGCATTATTGTACTGTCCTCTGGTGCGAGGAACTGTGATGCACACACAACTACCTGATGTCTGTTTCACACACTACGTAGTATGATTTGTGTGGTGTTCTGTTGCGGGCATGGCGGGGAGGGGGGTAGTGGTGCAACGTATTGCATGTCGTGTGACTGTAGTCATGCGAGCAGCCAATTATTGACTGCTGTGGGCCCCAGTGGATGGAGTGGACGATGAGCAATCCTTGTTTTCTGCGCCATCCACCACGGGCTCAGTGTTAAGTTGCGTAATAATTCTAGGCATGTGATGAGTGGAAGTTGGTCACAACGTGACTGATTGATATCTGTTGGTATCACATCGGTTTGCTGACTATATTCTGTACCCATGGTGCGCCCAGTGCCTGTTCAACTGCTATGTAATATTGCGCAGGCAGGCAGTCATATGCAATGTGTAGTTCATGGGATAGCAATAGGACTGTAGAGTGAAACCGGCTGCAGAGCTGACCGCTGGAGGGACCCCCAAAACTTGGTCCCGGGTCAAGTGATTGAGAATGACACCATTTTCATCTTGGCTGCAGTGCTCCTCGGGCTCTGGGGCAGGTGGCCAGCTCATCAGAGTGGTAATCATGGCAGGTTTTACTCTACTGTTCATGGGAACAGACCTGCCTGGTGTCTGATGTGGGGTTGGTGGGTTACTCTGGAAAGGGACAGGTTACTAGTAATTCTTTTACAGTTGTCGCTCCTGTTGTTGCTGTGTGTTTTTGTGACATTGTGCTGTCTTTCTCTCTCTTCCCGATGCGTTGTAGATAAAGCACGACAACCTGAACAAGGACCCGTATCACCGAAAGCTGAAGTATCCACCAGATTTCTTTCCGCAGGTATGTGCTGTTACCAGCAAGACACTGCAATGTGTTCTGTTGAGGCTTGTGTCTTTGCCGTGTTCTTGATGAAACCATGCAGCCTTTATTCCTCGTGGTATGCTCAACGGAACTTTGGTCCTGCTTGTTGGGCGGACGTGCTATTTTCCATTGTGTCATGGGTTTCCGTGTGACTTCCGGATACTAATATTGTTTTCATCTTGTTTGGCCCTTGTTCAGTTCCCATGGTCACGCAAGGGTCATATCATCACGAGATGGCGGTTACGGAACAGGTTAGTTCAGTCTTGAAACTATGTGTTGTAGATTTACCTGTGTAATTGCTGTTCTCCTACTGCTCTGTGTTTGTGGTGTATGTGGGCGTGTGTGCGTAGGTACGTGTGTGTGTGTGTGTGTTTTTCTCTCTCTCTATCTCTGTCTCTCTCTCTCTGTCTCTCTCTCTCTCTCTCTCTCTCTCTCTCTCTCTCTCTCTCTCTCTCTCTCTCTCTCTCTCTCTCTCTCTCTCTCTCTCTCTCTCTCTCTCTCTCTCTCTCGGTGGATTTGCTTTGGAAAAGGAAGTCAAGCTTTTGAGGCATTCTGGCTATGTATTTCATGTTGATACTCAGGGAATAATTTACTTTCAATCTTTTGAATATCAATTCAAAAATGTTGCGTAGCAATTTTCTTCAACACTTGACAACATTGTCCTTCTGCAGAGCTGATCAGAGTGCAAGCTCAGACCACAAGTACATTGTAACACCTTAGTTGCAAGCCTATCCTGGTGCCAGGATGCATAGCTCAGCACTTTCGAAGTTTCGTACATCTATTTTATCCCTAAGAGACACACCCGGCGTGTACACTGTGCGTCATAGGGTACAGTGAAAAATCAATATGCATCGCAGTTTTGTGCAACACATTTCTGAAGTTGCTTCGCGCCTCAGAAGAATTGCGTAGCAAACTGCGATGCGATACCGGTTAAATTATTCCCCGATACTTGTGGGTACCTTGCCCTACACAGTACAGTGCCGATATGTGTTGACTGTGGATACTTTGTGTAGCTTATCAAGTTATCATATCACTGTGTTGCTTTGTGTTCTGCCCACAGAGTGGTTGACATCGTCAATGTGCACTTGTTCCATGATGCTAGCAATCTTGAATCTGTCAGCCAGGTATGTGCCATCGCTCGAGTTTTTGCAACCATCTTCTAATCTTTGGATAGAGGACGATGAAAGATTGGTGAAACAGAGTGAAATCAACCGATGGGAAACCAACGCAATGTTGGAATCACAATCGCTATGTTTAGCCTGTTGGGTCGCAGTCTCCACTTTGATGGCATATGAGGATGGAATTGGGTGTGGAATTGGCATTAACGTAGCTTGTGCAAACTTTTGTCTTGTCATGCTCACTCCAGTCACCGTCCATCTATGTGGCCAACCGTGCTCGCGCTCTCCGCCATACACTAAAAAGGTAAGAGTTTCGTCGCTGGCTTCCGTCTTTGGTCTTCTTTGGACTTGTGTCACACTAAACTCTGGAGCAAGGTTGTATCCTCTTGTTGCAGTGTTTGTTCTACATTTCCCTCTCATTCCAGTATGTGATGTGTTACAGTTAGTATTTCCTTTCTTGTGGGTACTGGAATGCGGGACAGTGATTACTGTCTCCCAGTCTTCTTGTTTGTGCTTGGGGCAATAGCGTGCCTTGCTGTTGATACAAGGTGTTTGCCAGTGCTAACGTCGTTGATGTCTTTCTTTGCTGCGCTTAGGATCGAGGAGCTTGGACTGAGAGAAGCTCCCATGTTCATCTTCGGTGACTTCAACTTCCGCATTGATCTGCATGGAATTGTGCATGTAAGTATAGTCATGTATTGTGCATGCTCTGTTTAGTGTTCGTGTGACATTTCCTCCTTGTATTCTGAGATATATGTATCAACAGTGCATTGCCAGTGCCCCCTAGTATCACTGTGTCATGTTTGACACTGTGCTTTAAGCCCTACTCCGTGTCCTGGAAGAATGTAGACGTGCATTAACGTGAGCTGCCGCGAGCATGTATCGATGGCATTCGATCCTGATGGTAAACTGCCCGGAAAAATCGGCAGTCAGTGCAGACAACCTGTGGACAGAGCCAGTAGGCTATCCCGTGGTGTCCGGACCCAGCGAGTGCCCCCGGGGTATATACACATACTACAGTATCACAGTATGAGTCTTTGCAGCTGTGCACGTCTCTATGGCTTTGTTAGTGCGCATTCTCCATCTGCTCCACTATCCACCGTGATCGATGCTGTGGGGAGACTTTGGCATGGAGGCTGGTAATGTCTTCTTGTGCGGAGACTTTGGCATAGAGGCTGGTAATGTCTCCTTACCTTCACATACATGTACAGTGTTGTGAGTTGTGCTTGTTCCTTGGCTGGATCCTTGTTGTGTGCCTGACCTACCAGGATCACCTTGCTGGCGTCAACGCCAAATCGACTGAGAAAGATGGAGTGGTGGCATGCATTGAGTATTGTCATGCCGACTGCTCAGATGATGATACGGTATGTTCAAGTGTTGTCAGCGATATCAAGAGTACATAATCAACCCCAAGTAGTGTGCAACTCCGACCTAGGGGGTCTGCGACGACAGCGCTTTACATCACGTGACAAAACCCGTACGCACAATCTGCGTGATATGCATGATCGCTACAGGGTTGTACGCAACCCTTCTTCGGGTATAACTCTCTGGTGATCACTTTGCAATGTTTGCCAGCACAGGCTTTTGAGCTGCGTCACGTGATGTAAAAGTCTGCAGTCGCAGCACTGGATAGAGGTAATACAGGCAGTTGCACAACCTTGAGGTGGTGGACCCTTGGCAATATCTACTGTCATATCTTCACTATGGTGATTATCATTCTCACACTTTTTTTAAGGGGGCTCAGTACTTCTGCGCGCGCATCGAAATCTGGGCATGATTTTATGCAAAATTTCGCGTTTGAAAACATTTTGTCCGCGGCTGGAGAAAGTTTTTTTGCGAGAAATAGTCGTGTTCAAAAGTTTATTTTGCGAGAATTCAAAGAAACTGCAGTCCTTGAACAGTTTGAACGTTTTGTGTTTTCCATTTTGGTTTGCTGGATGTCGGCGATCGATGGAGCTATGGAGCTTCGTGTCAAGTACTTGTAGTTATCAATAGGCACGGCCGTTTTCGTGGGCGCTCAGGACCAAAGCGTGTTCAATCTTCTTCAGGTCGTGTAGTTCTAACTTCCAGCTCAGATATGCCCTTTTCTCAGTCTCGCCTGCCAGTGAAGACAAGTAAACCTGCAAGATTGTCCAGAGCCCAGCTACCAATGATACATGACATGTATCAGTCTCAGAACGCAGGTAAGTGACATGCTTCTCTCAAGTTCAAGTGCATCCACTTGAGTTGCACTTGGAACGATATCTATTTTTTCTTTTCCAGTCGCCAGATAAAAATATTACTGACGACTGTGAGAGAAAAACTGGTCTTGTACCTGCAGTACCTGGAGATAGTGGAGTCAGAGTGTAGTGTCTGCAAGTAGAGACTTGATCTCTGTGAGTAATGAGTGTGGTCTGGAACAGCCAGTAGAAACAGCACAGCGACATGCCAGTGAAGTGTTCTATGTGTGGGCAGGAGAATTTGGTCAGACATGTGAGTCTCATGCTGGATGGAGTGGAAAGCATTGATCCTATGAACTCTAAGGCTGCACTGGGTGAGTTCTGACCTGTGCCTGTGTTTCTCAGGAGAAGGCTGTGGGTTAAAGGTAGTATGGCTGTGCTTGTATCATTGAACTATGACAGGAATCTGTATATATTATAAAACTGAATATTGAAATATTGGCAATATGCCTTGTAGAACAACTTGAGCAGAGACAGTCACAGACACGTAATATTATGCATGGTCAAGTTGCCACATTTTCATGAGCTCGGCCTTGAACTAGACTGTAAATGCAGCATAAAATTGTGTTATGCATGTTGTGAAGAACTGCAATATTACCCAGGCAAGGCAAGGCAAGGAATGTCAACTGAATTCATGAATCACAGCAGTACACATTGCAGCACTAGTCAGGCTTCTGTCACAGTCTCAGCAAACAAGCTGGAGTGGGCGTTTCGCTGCAACATGGGTGTTTGTAGAAGTCTAAATATTCTTCAACAACAACAACGTTATATATCATGCCTACAGGTACAATCATCTGGTGTTGGCATTTGAGAGGAATCAGGGAACTGGCATCCTTGGATTATTGCACGAACCGGGTGGCGATGGGCGTGTGCTAGTCACAATGAGTTCTGCTATTGCAAAACGCATAACACATCATCTAGCATCTGGAAGACCCAACACCAACACCCCTATTTTACACACTGCTCCAGACCGCACAAGTAGTCCAGCAGCTGCAGGAGGTGCAGCATCGTCCCCACTTTCTACCACTCGTGATGATGCTGCAGTTATCTGCTCAAACATTCACGTTGTGCTGCACACTGGAGGCGCGAACCCACAATACCAACAGTGGCTGCTAGCCATCGCATCCAGCAGTAACCAAGCAACTCAAGTTGCTCATTGACAGCGTTATACTTATAATCCGTTGTTTTGTACATTTGATATACCCATGCATGTATGTATGTATGTACATTATATTATGTATGTACATCACAATATACAACAAAGATGTGAATAACACAATTCAGTTGTGACTGTTGCATGTGGTATTGTCTGGGATTGGTCTATAGCAAATGCTTCTCGCCCTACATAGTCAAAGTGAAGCTTGAATGAAGTCGATACACTCATTTTGGCAACAATGCTGAATCTGACTTTCAAGCTGAATATGCAAAATCCGTCACAAATTTTGTTTCTCGTGGAGAAACGAGATGGTAGACATAAAAATCTATTTTTGTAGAGCCTTCCTATGGCCTTGAAGAGCAGATAATGACCATAAAATGGACCATGTTATTGTCTCGATTCTCCACTATTCAAACAAGTCTAAAGTCCGGTCTGCTGAAATACGCGTTTTGCCAAATCACATTCTGGGCTACCTTGGCCTCTCACAGTGGTCTGGGCATATGTTGTGGACATTTTCCAAAGAAGACAGTATTGTAGGCCCCTCCATACCCACTTTCAGGATTTTTGAAGTATTACCAACTGGAATTTTACGCCTTAAGTGAGAAATCATTGAATTTTTGCCGAAAAACATAGGTACAATAACACCCCCATAGCTGGGGAACCACATAATAAACCTATCCTTGAAATAGCCCAGACCAGTTCTCTAGGTGTCTGGCCATCTGAAAACACACAGTTCAGATCGATTTACCATAATTTTTTTTGCTCCCTCTTCGGGGTTGAGCCCCCTTAAATTGAAATGTTATTGCAGCTCTGGAACGATGATTGTCCAATGCTCTATTTTTCCGTGTTCTCATTTTTTCTGTATTAAATGTTCTTTTTATTTGTGCGCATGCAGCCTGCTCTGAAGTTGGAGAAGAAGGGATTTGTACTCAAGAAAGGCATTGCACCGAGTTGCTCACAGCTGATTGAAGAGGTATATTTTGTATGTGTGTGTGTGTGTGTGCCTGTCTTTTTTTGTCTTTGTGTTGCTAACTAGCGTTGCTGTGTCCTGTGTGTCTGTAAACTTCAAAGTAATACTCTGAAGCACTCTGTAACTGGCACCCTCACATCGCTCTGGTTTGATTCTATGCTGCATTTTCTTGCTGTGCGCTGTGTGTGTCTTTTGTGTATGCTCTGCAGTGGAGGAAGTTTGACAAGGAATCTAAGCAGTTCCCTGATCTGTTTGAGCAGGAAATCACGTTTCCTCCAAGGTGAGTCGCTACAAAGGGTGTTTGAGACGGAGTGTACATGTTCCTGTGCTCTCATCCTGTGTTTGCAGTGTGCGCATGTAGTTGGTTGGTATTGCTCTGCTCTCATCCTGTGTTTGTAGGATGAATATGCAGTGTGTTGGCAAGATTTTGCCTCCCCCCTCACACACCCACGGACACAGCGGTTGGCTGTATTGACTGACCGCGCGCCTGGCGCCCTCTAATATCTTGTGTACTGTTGTGTTGGTGTGTATGAACAGCTATCCTTTCAGTGAGGATGAAGGTGTCACAGATCAGTACATGCACAGTCGGTAAGTCCAGTTCTTCATTGGTTCCTCTATCTTCCACTCAGTGTGTGTACTCCAGGCAATCATAGCACCTAGGGAGACAGCGCAGAAGACTGGATCATGAAACGATACGAGTTTTACTCCCAGACTGCTGCTTTCAGTCGCCCTTGGGTTAGGGCTGATTTATGCACGCTCGTGTATGGCATCGCTGGTTTTTCACCGCAGTTGGCGTCAGCAGATGAAGACCGAGATCACGACTCGTGACGAGTTCCATAAGTAGTTGTCTCCGAGGGATAGATGATACAACTCACCGGTGTGCGCTGGTCACTGTATTTGGTAGTGTCTATTGTAAATCTGCTGCAACAATTTCGATTTCCATTTGTTGGCGAGGGAACTGGGTAAGCCAGGTTCGATGGCAATAGAAAAGTTCGGGTGGTTCTCATTGCTATTTGTTTTCATGTTTTTGTTTGTTTCAGGCCACCCAGCTGGTGTGATCGTGTTCTGTACAACCAAGCATGCAAGGACTTGCTGCAGCAGGTGTGTGTGAAGAGAGAGAGAGAGAGAAGAGGGGGGGGGGGATGCTATACTGCCCGTTCCGCATAGATGTCAAAGAACTTTTTTGAAAAATCCATCATTTAATATCCTGAAAAATGAAGAGAAAATGTTTAAGTCAACTCATGCCATTTGGCAGAGATGTGCTGCTGTATGCAGTAGTGAACTGGGTCTTGCTGTGCTCTTGGCTAATGTCTGCTACTGTTTGTTGTGTTATTGTTTGTCTTGTGCTGCAGTCATCTTCCACTGCTGATTACGGTGTGATTGGTGCTAGCGAAGAGATGGGAGACCACAAGGTATGCACTGAGCCTTGAGCTCTTACTTCAATCCAAGTAGATTAGGAAAAGATTTACCCATGCATGCACGTGTGCTGAATAGAGATCCAGATTGAATGGCTAGAAAGCCTAAGGGCAGGGCAGACTATCTGCAACACTGCTGGTCTGCAGCCATAGTACTCTCGCATTTGCCAGCTCCTCCGCAGGCTTCGCCGGCAGTCCGAACTGCACTAGCTTGTCTTTCACAGTTGGCATGATGGACTTGGGCATGACAGGTCATTGACGAAGTTGTCCATGCTCGGGAACTTGCACGTTGCATACTTCACGATGGTGTCCATCACCTTCGGGGCTGTGCTGAGCTCGAACCCCATACGTTCCATTGCGTACATCTTTCCATCGTACACGACGACTTGGTTCTTTAGGTGACTTGGGTCCATTCGCACCTGCAGACATCTAGAACCACACTCTCAGTACCACGCTGACATCACTCACAGAGCTTCTGGTCGGTTGCCGATGATGCATCAGCTCCAGGGCTTGACTTGATCATCTCGTTTAAGCTTCTGTGATCCAGGCTCGGCCGCATCTGTGTCATTGGCTTGGGCTCTTGACACACAGCAAGCAGAGGAAGAACAGCTCGAGGAGCGCCATGTGCTTCCGCGTCGTACGAGACAAGCCTGCCATTGCTTATCCACATCCGTATCTCTTCCTGAAACGTCTGCTTCTCGTCGTTGGACATCTTCGCTTTGCTGTACTCGCCAATACCAGTGTGGATCGGTTGACCAGGTGGTTTTCCATTGATCCAGCACCACTTCACCGACCAGTACCCTCTGTCAGCGTGCCAGCGCACGTCAGTGTCATCTATCGCTAGGATTACGTCATCACCATCCTGCGTGTGACCGTGTGCGTCCAGTATCTACAACTGTTATCGTAGGCGTGCAATGCACATCAGCACCTACTTGAATCAGCTCGGAGGATTTCTCTGGCTGGGCTGGCACAGGCACACATACATCCATCAATGGTGGTTTTCCACCTTCGCTTCACTGCAGACTTGTCCGCTGCAGCCACTAATGACTTGCCGGAGCTCCAAAGAGCTGTACCCTAACACACTCTACCTAGTTCACGAAAAGCCATTGAACAAGAGCATGGTGTATTCCTGAAATTTTTTTGAATAGCTGAAATTTCGGCTCCGTCAACTGACAAATAGTTGATGCATTGGGGCTCCTCGCATACTACAAGCTTGTGTGTGGAATGTGTGCGTACAGTGAGGGTTGCGTGTCCCCAGCCTGTGTGGTGTCGCAGGAAACGTGAATTCGAAGTCTGAAGAAAATGTTGAATGGTCTCTGCTGGGATGCCGGCAACACCATAGCTCATTGGTTAGAGCATCGCTGGCCTATAGCCAAGGTCCCTAGTTCAAGTCATGGTGGTGTCAGTCGATTTTTTTTCTCTGACAGAAACTCACTGCGGGTATGCAAATCCCCAGCATGATCATGGCAGATATTCAGATTGCTCGCGCGCTATCCTTCGTGTGTACGTAGTACGAACGTATTTGAGACACGTGGTGTGAGTTTTCGCCGTCTGAAACCCCATGTGCAGAGTTGCATACATCCTTGGGGGGGGGGGGGGGGGTTATATACTCTTGGAAGTATCTATAAAGCCGGTTTTGAAGCGGGTGCATTGCCCTACCCAAGCAACAACCGCTCTATGGTATTCCCTCCGTCTCCGTGTACAATATGTGTTTCATATTTTGGTTGTTGATTTTTTGTCTCATCACAGCCCGTTTGCCTGTCAGTGGGACTGCCAGCTTGTGCGGCTGCAGCTGTAAGCAACAACAGCCATGGTAACAACATTGGCAACTCCCATGCCCAGCAAGCCTGCGACAATGGCGACTCTGCTTCTGGAGAGCCTGCCGCCAAGCGGGGTAAGCAAACATATATGCGCGGGAGCTGTCTGTCGTGTTCTTCTTGTTGTTTGGCATGGGTGTGTGCGCGTACATGTGTTGACGTTTGCTAGAAACCCTTGAATGTGGGGGTGTGAATGTATGCAACAGCATCTACGTCATGGGAAAGGGGTTATGCTCGCTGATTGCTGTGCTGGTTTCGTTTCATTTGCTGTCGTTCAATTTTCCTGGTCTGCAATGCAAGAAGGTATTTGCTGCCCTGGCTGCGGGCGTTGTGTTTGCGTACTAAATTGTCTTGTACCTGTAGTTTGGAATTCTGAATATTACTATGTGGGGTCTTCACCTTCACTTTGGTTCCTGTGGTATGATGCACGCGTGCTGCATTAGTAATTCAGTTGGTCGGTGGGATTCTATGAGTCCAGTTGCTTGTTGCACTCTGCTGCATGGCTATGACCTTGGCTAGTGTTGCAATGCTGTGTCTGTTGACTAGGTTGAGCACCTTATGCTGCTGTTGCTTGCACTGTGCACCGTGTTTACGTGGTATGTCTAACTGCTGGACTCACAAGTCGCCTCGGGGCGACTGCAGCTTGACTGTTCTCTTGTGTGCGTGGTGCTTCTGGTTTGTGCGTGCTACTGCATGTTGCAAGTGTGTGCTAGTGCTGTGTGCATGGTGCTGTTGCTGTGTGTGGTGGTGTGGTGCTGTGTGTTGGTGCTGTGTGTTGGTGCTGTGTGCGATGCTGTGTGTGGTGCTGTGGTGCGGCGCTGTGTGTGGTGCTGTGGTGCGGCGCTGTGTGCTGCTGTGTATAGTGGTGCTGTGAGCGGTGCTGTGTGTTCCTCTGCCTATTATTGCTGCATGAGCCTGCTGCGTTGCACTATTATATTTGGCATAGTAAGTTTGGGACACCAAGAATATCTGTACACTGCTATCATTGCTATGCAAAGGTGCAAGCAGTGGAAATCCATGACATGGAGTAACATAGAGCCAAACAAACAAATAGATGAGCATGTGAGGTTGAACTCCAACGTTCTTAGTCCCAAACTTACTTTAGTCGTTCTGTCAGCCTTTCACTTTTCAACTATGCCACTCTAATCGGCTAACATCCTAACACTCTCTGTGCAACTACATGATTGTACTGATGTGTATGTGTGTTGATTATTGTTACATATCACTGTTGTTTCGGGGTAGTACTGGCAGCCAGTAGCAGTAGCAGTAGCTACATGTGCATGTCCAGCATACCGTACGGGATTAATCTTGCTAAAAGCCTAATCGTTGTTGTGTTGCATACGTTTCCTCTTGCCCCCTGATCTGTGTAGTGAGCCAGCAGTTGCGTTGCGATCATACCAGTGCTGGGGGACTGCTGGTGACTTGTCGGCATATGCTCATTCTGGCCATGCTCTACTGTTTGACACTGATTCTCATTCAGTTTACAACGGGTGTTGACCCAATCACAGCCATCGTCATCGTTCTCTTGCTGGCCGCCACTGTTCTCCACTTTGTCGATCACCGGTAGCTGCATTGCTCCAACCCACCGTTACTCACCCGACAATTTACCCGATTTGCCAGTTTATCGTTGCGATCTCTCTATCTCGCACGCCCCCTAGCCTTCACACCTTTCATCGTGTCATCGTTGCTATCATCGTCGTCAGTCCTCTTCGCTTATCAATCCTCTTCGCCGTTGTCATGTTCTACAAGGTGATGTGCGCTTGGAACATGTGCAGCTGTGTCGGTGAACACACCACAATCAGCTGTTATGGGAAGAAATATATTTATTCTGCTTGTGGAAAACAACATTGCACTAGGCCTGTATCAAGATAGTATATTCTTATAACAAAAAAAGACTAGACGACCTTTAGCTTGCTGTTTGCCTAACATATTTCCTAATTCTGACTCTTGCCATGATATACCATCTTGAGTGTGTCACCTCTGCCGAAGGACGAAAGACATTGTGCTTTCGATGAGAGGCACGTCTATCAAGCTTGTTCTTCTATACTGATCTAGTTTAAGTCTGTGTAGTGGTATGCGTGTGCACGTGTGTTTGTGTGTGCGTGTGTGTGCGTGTGTGCATGTGCATGCGTGTTCTTCATACACTAGATTTTATCTGAACGCCACTTGCCCCCGTCACCTCTTTACATCGGTTGCACTGATTCCTGCTAAGGAGGACGCACTATAGCTATATGCGTCGGCATGAGAAGTTCCCCAATGCGCTCATTTCACGTTTGTCTGTTTACGACCCATGCACTTACTGCAAACCCAGCATTTCATGTAGAGAGATATATGTCCACATCCATTAGCAGCAGACAACGTACTATTTTGTGCCTCTGTAGTCGGTCTCCAGCTGTCTTTTTTCTTCTTCCTGTTTCATCTCTTTCCTCCCCTCCAGGGAGTCTTTTGAGTTTCTTTGACATGTCAGCTCACCAACATTTGAGAATATCAATGGTTTCGATGGCAAAGTAATTGTTGTTTTCTGGTGTGACTACGATTGGCGTAAGAAAAGTGAATAATACCTAAAATACATGTCCTCAGTGGAACTAAAGGGGAAAAAAGAGATACGCGTACTGCTAGAATCGGTGTAGAAGGCTGATGCAGCTTGCTCTTGCATGGTGGAAACGTTTCAGCTGCAAGGAGCAGCCCTCAAATCAGTTACCAATAATAATATTACCAGTAATATACTACATACATGTGGCTGTACTGGCCCACGCTAACTTGTTACCGCCAAGCGAAGCAGGGTTCAAGTGCCGCCAGAGTCCAGCTCAGTTCAATAGATCTCAAAGCTTCAATCTATCTCATAAAAAAAGTATGACCATTCTGTACGGCGGTTGCATATCGTGAAACACAATGAACGCCTGCGATTAGTCTACAGGCAAATCTGTGATGTAACTTGTGTATATCATCAGCAAGAGGAGGTGGTGTGCTGGAAGTTCCCAACTGTCAGATTCTCTTCATTGACTTTCTGGTCCTAGACGCTGGGCTAATCCGTCACCCATAGTGCTCACAGGTATTCCTTGATCTTGGGATCGGCGGCGAGTTCTTTATCCACTTTATCAAGATCAACGCCGCCCAGCATTCTGTACAGTACAGATAGAGGGACAGCGAAAGAGACTGCGTGAGTGATATCCTGTTGAAGCGCACACCGAGTAATGTGCGAGGCTCAGGTGTGGTCACTTACCAGCAGCAGTTGCCAGCCAGTATCAAAGCATGCCAACAACTTGGCTTAGACATTGTCTGAAGAAAATTGCTATGCGCTGACGCTGGCCATCAACACAAGTGATGTGAAAAGGAACGCGGGGCCGACCCAGATACGATTCGGCATGACCTAAACTAAAGCAGACATCCCCGTGGAGAGCGCTCTCCAGCGCTGCGGAGGACAGACTAACTTGGCTTGACAATGTTGACAGATGCTGCATCAACCCTGCTCCTGTCTGACAGGTTCAGAGAAGAAGCAAGCTGTGTGCACTATTGTTATAAACAAGCCATTGCACCTCGACCATGCAGGAAATCACTACAGCATGATTCTAGCCGCGCAAACACACAGAGTAACTTACTCGAAGAAATGCGAGGAGAATCTGTCGATGATGCCACCTGCTCACACAGCGCATAACAACCAATTACAGCACACAAACAGTTGACACAGCACACAAACAGTTGACACAGCACACAAACAATTGACACAGCACCGTGGAATGGAGGTCAACTCTAGGTAGTGGATATTAAGAAGTAGCCGTTCGTCCACCAGAAGTTCTAGAACGGCACACTGTCAGCAGACATGGCCACGAGTGAACGGAAACGTTTTAAAAGCACATTGAACGGCGAGGAATGTGACAAGCCTCTCAACTTACCTGCCTGACAGAATGTGTCACAGAGCTTGCACGCAGCACAGAAGTTGCAGTACTGGAATTGATGAGCAGCATTACAATCGATGGGCGGCAGTCCCCGTGGCAACGGCCACAGTGATGGCCGACAGAGCACACCAAAAACACCAAGCACAGGAGAACAGGCAGATACGTGTAGGAAATGACACAAAGTGCATTACTAGTACACCATAACACACACCATGTCACAGAGCTATGGGAAATCAGTACCATAATTATTAGTCATGAAGTGTTTTAAGTTCGTATAATTATTAGGTGAACACAATGTCCATATTTCGAGAATCGAGAATCGATTAAGCATTGGCGAAGTTACGACCATTTGAATATACACACATCCTGTAAAGTCTCATCAATACGCTGTACACTCATCACGTAAAAAAACTACGGGCTTAGAGCCTGGTCATCTAGAATCCAGTAATAGTACGGGATCAGCAGTCAAAGGGTTGAACGTTATGCTGAGCCATGTCACTTTTAAGTTTTAATCCTGTCTGATTTTCCCCGAAAGCCCTGGAAAACATAGAAAATCACCCGGAGAATTATCCAATACAATGTATAGGTTAATACCAATACTACTAGTACAATGTCATGTTCTACAGTTGCGCTCACTACCAGGGCGTCAAGGGCCATGGAAGTGGAATGTGCCAGCTTTGCACATTGGGTCGGATTTCAGTGAGCGCAACTGTAGTATACATGTAGGTCTGCTTGACGTGTGTGAAACCTGTGTGCAGACAACAAGGCACAAGCTCAACACCCCGGTAGCCAGGTTACACAGGTACCCAGGTACCCAGGTCACAGTCACTACACAGGTACCCAGGTACCCAGGTCACAGTCACTACCTACCTTGCACATATCACAGTCACTACCTACCTTGCACATATCACATCCTACACGCCGCTTGTCTTCACACGGACAGTCCGTCCCGCACAGGTCGCAGAACTACGAAGTGCAGAGAGTACAGGAAACGCAAACACGCACACACCTTGACCTTTTGACCTTTGACGCCCATCGCCGGAGGCGATGAGAGCAATGCTACGGCAGAAGCCATAGCAACTTGTGCTGGGATTGCACCATTCAACAGCTTGCAAGGCTGAAGAATTGACCGTCACTATTCAGCCTGGTCTACACCATACAGCTATTTGAAGTGACTTTTTCTGGCCAGTGAATCCCTATTTTTGGTCTTTTTTTTGGTACGCACACACACACACACACACACACACACGCACGCGCGCGCACACACACACACACGCACATGCACGCACCGCGCTCTGACAATGACTACATAGTGCCAGTGATCTATGAACAGCAGGGCATCTCAGTTCCTACACGAGGAAAAGGAATTTCCTCTATAAGCACAGTAAGGTACTTGCATGGACACCTTGGCAAGTTGGCACAGCTTGTTGCATCATTTTTGTAAATGAACGTGGGTCAATATACGTATCATAAGAATGCAAAATGTTAAACACCCTATAATGTAAGTACCCCGGTACATGGTGTGCATGGAATTTCCCATATGGAAATCAGTCCATACTGGTACGACCATACCGTAAAAGCCTGCAATAAGACACCGGGCGGAAATGTCGGTATAAATGCGTTACTGTATAGCAGGACATTTTTTCGGATGGAATTTATTTTCGTACGATTCGTACACGGCCTCTTTTGTACTAAAATTATTTCCGTACTAAAATTTGTTCCGGTGAAGTTATGTGTACACTATACACGCGTACCGCATGAGAACACGTGCATCTAGCATGCAGCACTGTACGAAAATAAAATCCGTACGAAAGGTCGAAATTCGGCTTTGTCCGAAAATATTTCCGTCCGAAAATTTCCTGCTATACAGTATTTTAGATACGTGAAATCGGACAAAATATTCACAATCAACATATTCATCAACCACTAGGGACTAGGGTGACTATACTGCTGTATCGTACATGTATGTGGAGCGGTGCATGCACTACACTGGGCCTACTACTGTAGTGGACATGGAAATCCAGTCGATTGACCGGGCTGGCGCCCTCAGCGCGTACTGAACACAGCGTGCAGTGCACAAAGTCATGTTGATCCGCGATGCGACCAGCGCGCTGCATCGCATACTGCATGTTCCGCTTATCCACGGCTGCATGGCCAGCGCCCTGGGGCTGCTAGACGTGCAACCGGATTTCCATGTCCACGACAGTAGCATGCTTTCGTCCATGGGCATTCCCAAGAAGGTGGACTAGAAAACCGAACAAGAGCGCCGACGCTCGGCACCTGGGCGTTACACTGGGATTGCAGTGGGATTCAAGAGTGCATGCCCTGCAGGGGCGTACCTCGCACATCTGCGGTGTGGTGACCACGTACCACCGGCAACCTCATAGCCGCCATTTTGCCTATGTACATGTAGTACCTATGACGGCCATTTTCTGCTGTGGTAACCACACTACACTGACTACTGTACAGGCAGAAAATTTCGTCGGTCAATAATTTCGTCCAACTCCAAAGAAAAGGAGTTCGTCCGGTTGGAAATTTCGTCCATGGGCCATAAGAGTGTAAAGAAACGCTGGACAAATCGATATTCGTCCTACATTTAATTTAGTCCAAAAGCTCCTTGGACGAAAAAGACGAAATTAAATTCCAGACGAATATTTCTGCTTATACAGTATACACGAGCTACGCACCCTACCATGTACTGTGAATTCCCGTTCTACGCCTGAGCAGTGCCGCAGTTGCTGGGCAACACCGAAGCATGATCCGTGATCCGATGCACCAGGGTGTGAGTAAAAGCTGTTCGTGTTCCTTGTGCCATCGTTCTGTAGATTTCTAGTCAGTATAGCGGCCTAGCTCATTGAATATTATAGTTCATAAAATCAAATCCGTTGATCCCCGAGCTGCAGAGAGTGCTCAATGTCAGAGACAGAGCTTAGTACATAGCAGACTCAGCGGAGGACGTTCAGGTTGGTTGTAACTCTGAGTTTTCAGTTGTCTGATGATTGCCTAGCGGCATGAAACTCAGAGTTACAACCAACCTGAACGTCCTCCGCTGAGTCTGCTATGTTCATAAAATCATATTAACACTGTGTGCAATACTATCGTATGAAGAAGAGATTTTTAAAATGAGTCGTTTCACGGACATGACGACAGTGCAAGAATTTTCTCTGTTTTTTTCTTCTTCATCCTATTATCATGGTAGATCAGCGGAGCAGTTTTAACTACATAGTCAGTTGATTGTACCTTGCAGTATTTGCAGTATCCGCAGAAGGAGTTCTTGGCATATTCGGGACTGCTGAATTCGGGCTCCTTGGTTGTTTTTTCTGCTGGCTCTTTCGCTGCGTCGGGCTGCTCAATAGGTTTGGAGTCGGGTGCTTCGGACGCTGGTTCTGAACATACTGCGGGCAGCTGATACACTAGGCATAGAACTGCGAATATTGCCAATACTGAAAATGACTTCGACGCCATGCTTGGAGGTAAGGGAGCTAATCGGGCCTAATAAAGCGAGAGAGCTCTGTGTATTTAGGTTTTCTTCTTAGCCTGAGTCAATATTGACAATAATTTAGAAGTGAAAATACTAAAAAGAGTACCAAACTGGCAACAAAACAGGTCGATTTGTGGCAAATGTAACACCACCCAGATACACGTGGGCCAAACTCATTCGACCGAGGAAATACGCACTTCGCTGCTGTGTACGTGTTGAAACAGCGATTCCACGTGCTAAACGCGGAAACTGCGTAGATCTACGCGTGGGTCAGTAACTATGACGACTCCAAGAAGGTGATCCGAGTTCGGCCTTTTTAGGCGCATCGGCCTCGGCGATTTTCATCTTTTGCGCAGATTTTACCGCTCCATCATGACCACCAAGTACCATGCAGGTCAAGAGTCCTCTCCAGCTGGCCAGGTCACTGAAGACGACAAGAGTGCAGGTCAAGGTCAGGGTCAGGGTCCTCTTGATCTGCTGGTGTGAAATAAGTGAGTGACTGAGATCATGTACCAGGGAGTTGTTTGTATGACACTAAGAAAGCCTCCGTTTTACAGGCAAGCACCTCCCTGGCACCAACTTACTCATGATAAACTCGGAGTCACAGTCTCATGATTATAAACCGTTGAAGAGTGTCGACTCTGCTTACTAACGGTTTGGTCCAGGGAGTAACACGGTATCAAGAGTAGATAAACAAGAGTGTGCAACTCCGAATCTCTTCTGCACAATCTCCAGATACCCCCGCCCGCGGCGGAATTTTTTGTTGACGTCACCTCAAGTTTTTTCAGAAGAACGCGCATTTTGCCCCAGAGCAGTGCGAGAGCACGTGCTGGGCACCGACTTTGTAACGTAAAGCCCGGCCAAGTGCACGAGGCAAAACTTTCCAAAAGACTCGCAGCGCGTGCATTGTCGAAAAGATTACGTCAACAAAACCTTTTGAAATTCCGCCGCGGGCCAACCCATCCCGGAGGTGCACACTCTTGTTTATCTAGTCTTGACGGTATTGTACTACTCCCTGGTCTGGTACATGGTCCACAGTGGAATTTGTTGTTGACGTCACCTTTTCTGGAGGGGATGATGACGCCTTCATGAGCATACTATACGTGTATACGAGGCATCATGCGGCACTGCGAGTCTGTGGCCGCGTGAAATCGGCAGGGTTTCGCTAAACTTGCGGTACGAGTACAACTCCCTGGTGCAATGACATCAACAATAATTCTGCTACTGCATGGACCAACCATGAACATGTGTGTAAAAATGCTGTAGCTTTTCTAGTCCCATTCTCCTTCTCGGATGAGCAGTATCAGGCACACGGTTCTCAGCGGCTACAAGCTCTGCTAAGTCGGCCGTGACTGTAAAACCAGCTCCGTTTCTGCCACATTGTAACCATAATGATATTTGCCCCCTTCCCCCTCTCTCTCCAAGTTCCCGGCAAGACCAAAGATGTACTCGCAGCACTGAACGGTGTAACATAAAACATAGATAGAACGCCACTGCGGTATCCATGGTTTCATCAGAATTCTGTATAAATGGCAATGAAAAATTCCAGTCTTGTATAATATCTGGCGTGGCGGTTCCGGCAAATAATAGAGAGAGTTGTCTTTCTGGAGACAAGCCACTACACGTCAAATTTGGCAATATTACTGTGACAGTCATATCATGATCCAGCACATACCTATATACTGTGCGATTGCTCCACCTACTCAACTGTGCTGGTCACCGTGGTGATCAGTGTATAGAGCCCACACCGGTGCAGCAGCCGCGAATAGAAGACGCATATCTGATAGCGGCAATTCTGGCCTTTGATCCTAACACGTCGGGCATGCATTGGCACTGCGGCAACTATCGACAGCCGGTGTGCAGCTCTGGCAGCTTTGGAGCATGGTAGTGTTGTTCAATGGGACATTGTGATGCACGGCAACATATATTGCACACATACATGTACATGTAGATGCACACAGACTAGCTAAGCTACTCATGAGTGTTCAGCGGCAGGTATACCACTAGAGTCGGGCAGTACTATGATATCTGTTAGACCCTGCCGCCACTGCCCTCGCAGAAGCAGAGCAGCAGTACATCGACGGAAGCAGATAGGACGTCCGTGAGCGATGCCATTGCTTGCGTGCGGGCTGACAGACCTGCCGCGTGAGTGTTGAAAGTTGTTCAACTAGCTTGCGCTGGAGGTAATGCTACGGTGGTGCACTGAACAGTGAGGTAAACTCGTTGATGGAGCCATCACGCAGCCTTAACATAGTTACCGGGGAATGTTCCAAATTCTCCCGATCTCACCGACCTGCCAACGAACCAGCCATCATCACACTTATCTTCCACCATTACTATGTCGCCATCCGTCAGGTCAAGCTCGTCCGAATTCTGCGCCACGTAAGTAAACATAGCCACGTACCTATGCAGCAGGCGGAAAGCAACGAAACAAGGCACAGGAGATGAAGGTACAGCAATCAGGGAAACTATTCTACGCTAACCGGCCCAAGATGTGTAGACTGATATGATGGGTCCAATGGACAGTTGATCCGATACACACAGAGCGGGGAAGGGCAGGGGCAAGGAAGTCGGTCACTTATCAAAGCTTCATGCTTTCATCATCCAATGAAAAGGCTCAGCCAATCAATAGTTATCTCTCTTTGGGCAGACTGCGGCCCCTCTCCCACCCACGCACGAGCCCTCGTACATACGTTTGTGACTCAGTTTGTGTAATTGTGTACGTCGTACTCCGATCCATCATACACGATCTGTGCTTGATTCATGCAGAGCTCCTCAGAATTCAAGTACAAGTACATGTACTCACTTTTCTCCTTTAGTGTCTTTGGATGTCGGTGCCTGTACACGAGCAACGAAAAAAGGGAACACAGTTACAATGCCATTCTTCTTTCCTGGCTCCATCCCCATCCTGTGTAGCATCCCTGACTCCTGAGGCTATGCTATCTCTCTTTGGAAGAATTTGATGACGAAACACCTTTGCTTTGGCTTGTAATACTAGATGTCGCCATTTTCAGCTGTATGTAGTTTGCATACGACCGTGCATTTGTTTATTATCCGGCGGATCATATGGGAACTGATTCAATTCGTGCTGCAGCAGTGCTAAGCGGCAATGCCCCTGGAAACCTGTGCCTCATTTGCCATTCACAAAGATGCATAAAATGAACAACATATCCTGCAAGTCCTCAAAGTACTAGTATACGGGCGATATAGTGCGATGAACAGGAAGAAGAGTTCTGAAGAGTAAACTCGCATTAGTATAACATCACAAGTCCACAGCTTTTAGCCATAACCTCTGTGCATACCGATAACGAATTAACGTGCAAAGCAACATAATTCTGGCGGATATCTTTAAAAAAAAACCACCACCACCACCACCAACAACAACAACTCACAGTGTTCTTATTTGTCGTTGTGCTTGAAGCTGCATAGGAATGGGTAAACAGTGGAAATAGAACATAATTATACTGGTGTCACTTTGGATGGCCTGCTCAACTGGTCTCACATGTAATCATCTCATCCGGCTTCACAACACCCAAAAGAGCAGATTTATCCGATGATTCAACTCGCCAGTATCCATCGAAGTCGAGGTGATATTTGTGATATTGCTCACATCTTTTACTAGTATGTTCATGCATGTGAAGCCTACCATTCAATGTAGACATGCTTTGTGAAGTACTTTGTATACCAGTACTTACCTTCTGATTGTCCATTGGTACTTGGCTCTACATCGCATAGAACCTAACCAGAAACACACGAACAGGATACGTCCTACCAATGTCAGCCACACCACTAAGCCTGCAGCTTCTTTTCTTTCTTTCTTTTTTTTACGTCTCAGGTCTACCAGTAGTTTCTGCAGCCAGTGCGGTCAATGTATGACTCATACTGAGCCAGTGATCATGCAAGACCAAGAATAACTTGGCAGGATGGACACAAAATAGAACAATTTACTTGTGAACATTGACTTAATGTATACGATATAATCATGGGAGATCATCGATGCTAAAAATATACTCCAGAGAAATAGAAACAGCCGGGCAACAGCAATGAATGTCAAAGACATACACACAACTTTCACACATACCTCCACGTAGCTCACAGGGAAAATTCCCTTCTTGCCGCTCAGTCGGCCTTCGTACCAGTTTTCATCAACACGTGTTAGCAGCGTCACTAGCTCTCCCTGAGCAAAGAGAACAGGCGCACAGTAACATGACGCAGCTGGGGGAGTCGCATCAATGTACATCATGCTACTTCTTGTATAGCTGGTGGTAACACGAATGTGCGAATTTTACTTTTGTTTCATTATCATACATGTACTTACAAAATATTTTAAAAGATGGCCAGAGATATCTGAACAAGACTTGAAATACCCAAGTACCGTATTGTGTTGTGTACCCCTCTCTTCTCCCCCCCCCCCCTCCTCCTCCTCCTCCTCCAATACAGAATGATGGGCATTGGCTTAAAAGGAAGCCTACCTTTCTCAGGGAAAGCTCCCATTTGTGATCAGCAACAAACTCATGGCGAGCAATGGCACACGGCTTGACCAATTTCGTGGCCTCGTCTCCAGCACCATCTCTCCTGTTGTTCTGTGCTGCTGGTTCATTTGTTGCCGGGTTGCTGCCGTTTCCAGTGTTTCCAGTGTTTCCAGGTGCACTGGGCGGTGCCCTTGTGGGTTTCGTCACAATAGACTGGGAACGGCTTCTCGGTGCATTCGATGCTGCTGTGCTGGCAGCTGCAGCTGCTGCTGCAGCGGTAGAGGTGGCGGTGGTTGCCGTATTGGATGAGGCTGTCGGTGTTGCGGTTGTTGCCTTTTCTGCAGCCGCAGGCGTTGTTGCTGCTGCTGCTGTCTGTTTTGCTTGCTGTTCGGCTGGAGTGTCAGCAGGGTGGGAGGTACTCTCGGGGATTGGGATCAGTATCTGTCAGAGAGGCACAGCCAGAATGCATAGCGTGACCACCTCTCTACGAGAATTCGTACAACTCACTGAACTTTGCATTCCTCTTACACAGCGGATCAGAAGGCAAGATTTATCTAGCAGTCATACAGGAACTCATCTTGTTTGAGCTGATCTGAATGAATCAACTGAAGTCGCCAATGCAGGAGCGCAAAGTGAATTGGGGACTCCCCCGAAAGAGAAAAAGGAAAGTCCCATGCAAACAGCCTTTCCTTTTGCCTGTTCCAAGAACCAGCATGAGCACCATGATGTAGAGATGACTTACTTCCACATAGTTGACGGGGAGAATCCCTGTACTACCATTGAACTCTCCCTCCACCCAGTTGTCGTCGACCTTGCGAAGTAGCGTGACTTCGTCACCTCGCTGGAAGCTGATCTCTCTGTGAGGCAACATGTAGTAGCCCAGCGAATGAAGTTTCAAAAAGGCACTTTTGATGAGAGCAGAATCAAACAGTGGCACAACATGTCTCAACATGCCAGAGTAGTTACTGTATTAAAGGCCCTGTTGTGTTTGCAAGGTATGATGAAACGTCGGAAACGAGTAAGAGCAATACGGTCATAGCAATACTCAGAAGTGGACACATGATTCTTCTCCAGCATTGCCACGCATTGTTGATCCCGAACTCAATGGGACACAACAGACCCAGACCCCACGGCAATCTCACCTTGCAGAATGTGCGGTGTAGGTGAACAGTCCTTTTGCCAGTCCATGGTGTGCCTGAAGTTCCTACAGCCAGTGGCAAGTGGGTGAAGAGCAACACAAGATAGCATTGAGAATCAGACCGGGCCGCCAAGATCATGATCAACTTATTTGTAATACACCTGCAATTCTGTGATTGATGGCCCTGTTTCTCATACAATACGAAAGTTACAAGTGAGCAAGTCCTATTGCCTAGCCCAAAATAGCAGTGGCACAGACGCATGCTTATTGCAAGGTAAATAGTTCACACCCCGCTGCCGATTAACCTCTCTCATTCAGTGCCTAGCATGTCTAATTTTGACATTGTACAATGTCATGTACTTACTTTGACCTCGTGCTCTTTCTGATTGCCGGCCACTTTGCCGTCGACACGATCATCGAACAGAACATCATCATACAGGTCATTGTTATCAGCTATTATGGGCTCCGTGTGGACTACATCCTCATAAATATCTTCACTCGGCACCACCCGCGCAGGAATGATCTGCTCCTCGACCAATGCGGCTACTTCGCTGGCTGGTGTGTTCTCTTGAAAACTGCTGCCTGGTGCTGGCGCATTATCGTTCGCGGCCGAGTCGCCGACGTCACCTGAGCTTTCAGCATGTGGCGCATCGTCAGCCAGTTCCTCCGCGGCTGCTGAGTCGCCAACATCACCTGAACTTTCTGCAAGGGGCTGATCGTCAGCCACTTCCTCCGCTGCTACTTCTGCGGTAGAAGCTGTTGCAACGCTCTGATCACCCTCGTCGGTTTGTTTTTCCATTTCATCAGGAACTGCTACATCCTGTCCATCATCAATCTCTGGATGCTCAATGTCTTCCACTTCTGCGGTCACAGCGGTCTCATCGGTAGCAGCCTCACCGAAAGTCACAGTGTCTTCAACCACATCAGATGCACTCTGCTGTACATCCGAGTCTGCATTGGCAGCGGCAACACATGGCTCATCAACTCTGTCCTCAGCTGTTTCCGTGGGTTCATTCACTTCCTGAAGATCAGGCTCTGCGATGGGCGCTGATTCTAGATTGGTTTCCACAGTCATCTGCGCCGCCACCTCTTCTTCAGGCGCCTGTTTCGTTGAATCCTCGGTATCCATGGTTGTCTGGGTTTCTTCTATCTCTGCTTCTACAGCCTGTGCTTCTACAGCCTGTGCTTCTACAGCCTGTGCTTCTACAGCCTGTGGTAGCTCAGGCTCGGGTGCCTCATGGGAACTGCTGGCCTGTTGCACAGTGTTGCCATTCTGATCAGCAGCATCTGAAACCCTGGCCAGTGCAGTATCCACTACTGATTCAGGTGACTTCTCTTCAGCAGCCGTGTCTTCAGGCTGTGCACTACTTTGTACTACCGCCGGCTCAGTCTCTTGGCTTTCAACTTGATCACTGTGGCTTTGCTCGATTGGTGTGTCAGTTTGAGGTGCGTCTGCAGCGGGTGCCTCAGCAGTACACGCTTCACTGCCAGTTGCTTCTCTGGAAATATCTTCAGTGCTCTCATGATGAACATATACTGCGTCTTGCCTGTTGGGTGAGGGAGTGCTGCGAGCAGGTGGTGGACGCGATGAGAATCCCTTTGGAGCTATGTTTACACTGGGCTTGGGGGATACCGTGGGCTTCATGCGCTGCTGCTGCTGCTGCTGAATCGGGGAAGTGGGACTGACTACTGCTATGGGGCTAGCCGATGAAGGCGAGAATACTTTCGTAGGAGATATTTGTTGCTGAGGAGTGGACTGGGAAGATGAGCTGCTTGTTTGCTGGCCCTTTGCATGCGACTGCAAAGATACGGGCTTCTGCGGGCTGACTGGTTTTGGTGGCTTTGTTGGTTTCTTGGCTACTGGTGGTTTAGCACCGCTGCTACTGCTGGCTGTCGTGGGATCACACACAGTATTACTACGTCCTCGCGATGGAGATGTAGCCAGCTGTTCAGCTGACCCTTCACCTGTCTGCAGCCGATCCTGCACGGAATCGGTGGTAAGCGATCTCCTGCATAACACACATCGGCATAACACAAGCATAACCAGTTAATCCAATTCAGCACAAAACTCCGCAATGGCAAGCATCTTCGAATAAATAACTTGTGTCGCCGGAACGACCTGCCTCTCAGATTTGCTTGTGCGGGTACAAATGTAAGCCTGCAAGGCACAGCCACGGTACTTGAATAGGTTCAGCATTGTTGGTCAGTCAGGCCTGATCTGTTACTTACTGTTTCATCTTCGGTTTCGGTGCAATCGCCGGTACAATCTAAAGAAACAAAGAAAGGAAGATAAATTAAAAGACAAGCGAGACTGGCAGTTGAACGTTCACCATTCAAAATTCAACCTGGTCTTCCCTTGTACGGTGTTTTCAGCCGGCATTGTCTGTTAAAACAAGGTCACATGACTGGGTGAGTCAGCAGTAACTGTATAGCCGGGCAGGCTAAGAATATATGGACATCCGACATGCACACGGCAGATGGGACCATGAGATAAAGAAACAAAACTAGCGAGAAAAACTCCAAAACAAATGCATGGCTATGGCTATCTTACCCGTGGTGACGACGAGCCTCCAAATGTAGGTGATCGCGCCACTGTACCATGGCAAACACATGCACACACGCGCGTGCACACACACACAAATGAAGCAGTAGACACAGATTAACATAAGCAAAAGGAGCGAATCGTATTCTGTGTCTGTGGCATACTGCCAGCTGAGCTGACAGCATTCTGATAACAAAACAAACTTTTTAAAGAGGTACACTGATCATTGTTGAAGGTATGTTGTTTGGTGTTTCTTGTTGTCTTCCATGGTGAAAACTGCACAGCATGCATCCCCATACCTTTTCTTGGGCTTTTCGGCACGGATAGTGACTGCTGATGAGCAGCAGACAATTCCTCCTCATCAGCTATGTTGATGCTCTTGAAGAGTTGCTTGTACCAGGCCTTATCAGATGCACCCTTGCCTCCAGCAGCTGGCTGTAGCAGAGCAATTGTTATCATACAGATATAACGTTGGCGTGCTTGCCTATACATGTAATCATAGGCAATAACTTGCCAATAAGTGTTGGGGGGGGGGGGGGCACACACGAGAGGTGTCACGAGCATTGGGTATCAGATCCCCCCTCCACACACACACACACTGGCACCTCCGCCCCATGCTGAACACCACAGGTACCGTTGTACTTTTGAAGTGTGACTTAAATTCAGAAGTGACGGAGGCAGAAAGAGAACAGGAACAACTGGTAGAGGATAATGCACATAACCTCCAGTGTCAGCAACAAGACCATCCACAGCTACAGCGATTGATCATGCGGCTAGAGCGCAACCTAGCTTACCAATATGTTGCTTTCCGCGTCTGACTTGCTACTGGTGACTGTCTTTGCAGTAATCCTGTGGAACACAGTGAGTGGGAAAAAAGTTAGCCAACACTATCACACATCACACCTCTAGTCAACACCGATAATTCATTCATTATACGGATGGATCGCATCTGTTTGTAGCCAGTCATGGTACTGTAGATCTCATTATGCTGCTAATCAGGTCATTCAAGCAACTGCTGCTAATCAGGTCATTCAAGCAACTGCTGCTAATCAGGTCATTCAAGCAAGCCACAAGTTGGAATTCTTCAGCAAGAAGTATGATCATAAGAAAGTGCAGAACTTTCCGCATCATCTTCAGGAGATGACCGTCACAAAAAAACAAACAAACCGAACATGTGAAAATGGTAGTACGTGTACTAGTAGCTGAATCTTAAAGTTTCCTTTTCCAAGGCACCTTTGTGTTATACTGCTCCATAACGGTGAGCATATACCAGTCAGTGTGGGGTTTCAATGATGGAGGGAATGTGATACAGACAAGCTCTTACCTTCGATTTCCACGTCCTGGAGCAGCAGGTCGGCTGAATTTCGTCGGCGATGACAGCAGCTCGATGGAGTCAGGTTTCACTTTCATCTCCCCCTTCTGCTCCGCTGCCGGACTCTTTGCAGGAGAAGTGGCAGCTGCATCTTCACTGGCTTCATTTGTTGATGGCTGTGGTACAGCCTCTGGAGCTGCTGGTTCTCCCGATGTTAACTTCTCATCTGTTGTAGCAGCAACCTCTGAAACGACAGGTTCATTGACAATGATTTCACTGGCTTGTCGTGACTGACCACCACCATCCACATCGTCTTCTGCTGCGTGTGCTGCCGCTTCAGTCGATGCATCTTTGTCCTCGTCATCATCTGTTTGGTTGTCAGGCCGGGCAGCACGGAGCTTGCGTCGTTTGAAGCTGCTACTCCTTGCCAACCACTGCGGTGGTCTGGCCTTGCCCGCATCGATCGACTCGCCTTGTCGAACTGGAGCTGTTCCACTGGACAAAGATTAGGAAGTGGCAACAGAAATTCTCTTTCGTCAAACTGGTTGACTACAGTCACAATCACCCAATGATAATTATCTGGAAGCACAGCTGCATCCCCTAGTTGTACTGGAGACCGAGTCTGGGGCGCGACAGGCCTGTGCCTAGGCCAGATATGCATATTATTATTTCCTCGAACTGTCATCACTAACTAGCTTTGTTTCCCCTCATAATCTGCAGAGTATTGTCACACGGAACAGCCAGTACTCAGTTGGGAGAATATGTATGTAGTTGCCTTTCTCAGCTGTTGTTGTTGCTGCTGCTGCTGCTGCTGCTGCTGCTGCTGCTGCTGCTGCTGCTGCTGCTGCTGCTGTTGTTGTTGTTGTTGTTGTTGTTGTTGTTGTTGTTGTTGTTGTTGTTGTTGTTGTTGTTGTTGTCGGTGTTGTTGTTGTTGTCGTCGTTGTTGTTGTTGTTGTTGTTGTTGTTGTTGTTGGGTGTTGTTGTTGTTGCGGCTGCTGCTGCTGCTGCTGCTGTTGTTGTTGTTGTTGTTGTTGTTGTTGTTGTTGTTGTTGTTGTTGTTGTTGTTGTTGTTGTTGTTGTTGTTGTTGTTGTTGTTGTTGTCGTTGTTGTGGCGGCTGCTGCTGCTGCTGCGGCGGCTGCTGCTGCCGCCGTCGTCGTCGTCGTCGTCGTCGTCGTCGTCGTTGTTGTTGCTATTACTGTTGCTGCTGGTGGTGGTGCTGCTGCCGTTGCCATTGTCGTTATCATCGTTGTTGAATTTTATTTAACGTCACAGCCCAAACAGGCAGCGATGCTTTCTTTTATACACGCCAGAGACAGAGCACATTGGATATGGAGGACAACACAACTTTTTCTTTTACTTCTTTTTTGGCAGAAGTAACTCCTCCGACCAAGGGTCTCCGATTCATCGTTACTCATGTGCGCCTCTAAGAAGGAGAAAGGAACCTAACGAAGAGGAGAAACTCTGTATCTCTCTCTCTCTCTCTCTCTCTCTCTCTCTCTCTCTCTCCCTCCCTCCCCCCCCCCCTCGCTCTCTCCCGCTTTGAAATTCGCTTCCATAGAATTGGGCACCATTGCCCGTTTGGCCTTGTGAAGTAAAATCAAAAACAACAACAACAAACTAGGCCACAACAGACTTTTCAATACTACTATAATTTTATGATGGATGAAGCAGCAGAAGAATCCCCAGGAAGTACTTTGCAGCTTGCACCCACCCTTACCTATACTGTTACCCACATTCATGCATTACAAAGGGGTGGAAACGACTTATTAGCGCTAGGGATCACTTGGAATACATTACTCATTACGACATTAGCACATTCAAGAGGGCACAAGAATGGGCGTGGCACTGCTCACACAGGAGCCATAGTCAAGGTCAGATCATAATAATAATGCTAGGGGCACAATGATTCCAGTATTTTCATCTGTGACAGCTGGGAGAAACAGGTACATGTACCACCAAACTGCAAGAGATGCGTGCTGGAGCAAGAGTCACACCTCCCACCCCGGTTTCAAGTAAGTAGTTGGTGCCTAGTACTAGTACTAGGATCCATTTTCTAAGTGCATTGATCATGGTTCGTGATCATGTCACACTTACATGTCCTAGAAACGCTGTTGCAAGAGTCAGGGAATGGCATTTTTCAACCATCATTTACAACTGTGTGACGCTCCTACACGTGGTGGCATGTGGTCTGCCCATAGAAACCGGGAACAATGATCCCCGTCACACTGACTACACGCCAACGCAGGTACTACAGTAAGTACTTCAGTCTTCTTTCGCCACTTTCGGGGCAGATCTCCACGATCCAATGGTGTCTACACTACAACTAGTACAGACTACAGACTACAAGTACAAGTACACTACGAGGTCTACATACCGCTGCAGTTTCAACGTGATGGTGGGACCCGAGGTCTTGAGCAGGCTCAGCGCTTCGCTGTGAAGGACTTTGTCGCAGACAACATCGTTGATGGCCAGGATGTAATCCGCCTCGCATACGCCTTGCCGTGCAGCCTTTCCGTCGCGCTGGAGCTGTGCACACAAATCAAGGAACGCACGACACATACAAAAGTGAAGAATCAACTAAAGTCGACAGCGGCAAAGGGCTTTTTAGACCATAGGAACGATGCTTGGGGCAACAAGTTAGTTGTGTACAACCCCTGGCCTTGGGCCTCGACAATAATTTATGCGTGTAAGATCTGATCTTGGGGCACAAGTACGTTCACTTGGCCGCTCAAAGGTAGTAACTTTCGCTACGTTGTGGTCAACAACCATCACTGAAGTGAACAAAAACACGACTGAATGAGAAGGCCTGGAGCTTGAGATCCGAGCTGCACAACGCCACAGTTTACACAGAAGGTAAGGAAAACTCGAAGTAAGTGCAACACAACAACCATTTCGTTCTAACGTCTACTGCACCTGCAAGTCAGGCAGACATGTATCTAAGACTAAGTTCTACCTTGGTGATTTGCAGCGGTGCTCCGTGATCCTTTCCCCCCTGCAAGCGAAAGCCCCATGGCTTTCCTCCCATCAGTTTCAAGGTGATCTGCTGAGGGTCGGTGGCCATGGTCGCACCGCGCTAGCTTTCACACCGCAAGAGCTAGTGAAGGTGGTGCCCTCCTTCCACTGTCGGAAGGAACCTTGGCGTTTCCTCTGCTTCAATATCTTGGCGCAGATGTTGAGCCAGTGACCAAACACCACTCAGGATCTCCTTCCAGCACGCAACACGGTGATGGTCCACGGTTTAGGATGATAACTTTTGGTATGTGTGCCCTCCCTGCGTACTGCTGGCTGCGAGATGGCCGACGATGCGCCGTGTGGGCTGATATCAGCAAGCAACTACTTACCAAGTAAGTCAACCAAACCAGCAAACGGCTCGACTCGTAGGGACAGCACCGCCCTGATGTTCCAGCTACTGTCACATGCAGTAAAATGTCACCTCAAACAGCGCACTGTGGCTTCGCCTAGTCGACTAGTCGGACTAGATTGTAGGCTCAGCGGGTTACTACTGTCCCTCGTCCAGTCACCCTGGTCACATGGTCAAAGCTTGTTGTAACACGAGTTTTACGTTTAGTGCTGGGCAACAACCGCACGCGATGGCTGCAATGTTATGCTTGGCACTTCGACGGATTCGGTGACTTTTTCGGGCACGGTCACGAGAGATCGGTGTAGGGAGTCGATGGGGCCCATTGTGGGCCAGCTACACCCTCTGATCTGACCTGATCAGTAGAGGCGATACATACTTTCTCAGTGACGGTCTTTGGTCATCAACAGGCTCGATCAAAGACGTAGAATCCACGTGCACGTGATGAGATCGATTGACTCGATCGTCGACGCTACTTCCTGTGTTGCGAGTCACCCCGCCGTGCACGGGTGGTTGCAATCACTCGACATACTCAACAACCATGCCATGGCAGTATGCCACTCGAATCGCAGACGTCGACGGGGTTTGACCCAGCCTGCGCTTGAGTTCCTTCGAAGTAACGACGTTTACGGTTTAGTTGACCGGACCCTTCCAGTTTTATATCCACCACTGGACCACCAGGTGAATTCGGACAGTACAGAGACCATTGTGACACTTATGATCAAATCAGGGTCGCACAGGCTACAGCAGTTCCATGTCATGCAGTGTGGCCGAAACGGTGAAAGCGCAGATTGAGAAGGCGTCTTTCGGCGGAAATCGCTCAGATGTACCCAGATGGCTCGATGCCTTGATTGAGAAGCACCGCTCCCAAACACACCGAACGCAGACATCATCGACGGCTCGTAGAATCTAGGAGCATCTCGCCTTGTACACTACAAATGTAGCATTGGATCGGAAACTAAGGGGCGGGGACTGTTCTGTCAGTACATGCACAATCATGCAGAACTGCAAGTACACGTCTGAATATACACACCTTTATTACAGGTACCAACAATAGGCTAATAATATAAATTGTACAAGAACAAAGACTTTATGTGAGGTACTGTAGCTCCTCCCCACGCATTCCATGCATTACAAGATGTTTCCGTCTTCATACGCGGCGGCGTCCTTTGTCCACGCGCTTGGACTTAGACAAAGAGGGACACATGTGTCGGGTTTTCCTCAGTCCTCGCTCACCAGCAGCAGGCAGCAGGGTAGGTCGATGTAGGCATGTGGGTGATGTGAAGAATGCCTTGAAGACACCACCAACAGGGCCTACAGGTAGGGTACTAACACAAGTACAGTCAACTTCGCTAATAACGACTGCGGATATAACGACAATTCGCGAATAACGACAGAATTTCCATGCCCAGAGCAAAGTCCCATCCCACTGGAATACATAATTATAATGAGACTTCGGGTATAACGACACTTCGCGAATAAGGACACCTTTTTGATGCCCCGCCGAGTGGCGTTATAAGCGAAGTTGACTGTACAGAGCTTATCATGATGCTGTCCTTCAAGCATGCATTTTCCGTGGATATCCCTCGATATCTTCCGACGAATAAGTCCTTCTCTAGGGGACATCCCGAACCACACTCTCCACAAGACATCCGCTATAAAACATGACACACATCTTTGCGGACAATAAGAAAAGACACACATCTTCATCCTTCTTTCCACCATGTTAGTAGCGGGCTGGTCTAACGTTATAACGCGATGTGTACAATACAAGGACCCCTCCTGATGCCGCTGCTGGCAATCATCGTTCCTGGCAATTCAAGCTAATTCAGGTTCCTTTGTGTGATGTCCTCGAATAGGCCCTCTGCAGGCTGAGGTTGACATGCAAATGGCAAGGCTCGGTAGAGTAAACAGAGAAAAAGCACTTTCTAGGTGCTATTATCTCGCGTGTCCTTTCTACGCCATTCACATGATTCATGGCAGAATCAACTGCCTTGCTATACAGCAGTACTCTCCTCCGCTCAGAAAACATCACACTGGAGCCCTTGGTAAGGTTGTGATCCTGTCGTTGCACCAGCGAGCAGCGAGGTTCCCAATTCACCGCCAAGACTGGTTGGAAAGACGCTGTACATGTACTTGTTTTTGTTGTGACTAGAGTCTAGACTCTCTTAGTTCCACAACATAACTAACTTCATAAGGACTGGGATTAATTCTCATTCAGTACTACATGACTTACTCTAATCTCTAATCATCAAGAAGCTGGGTAAAACCATAAAGCCATCAAAACAAACAAAAGGGCTAATGCTACGTGGACGATAACGTCACACAAACATACACGTGATATTATGTACAACTTCGTGATGTAATCACGACATTCCCACACACAGGTGGAGCGATCAATCACAAAAGACCTGGTGACCAAAGGGAGAAAGATTATAATAGCGCATAAGAACCGCGTATTTAGGTGATTATTATTATTTGGGTATTGTTAATGTTAACTAGGGCAGTCCCCACAGACGCATGTCTCCTGACAGGCTACGCTAATGATGTGACATATCTTGTGAACCAAATTGCGAAGGTACTGAAGAGCAAGGACACATAAGTCATGGAGCCCATACTACACCCTAGTGCCAAAGTAGTGAGTGGGAGAGCAAGTTGGCAGAGGAAAAGAAAACTCGAATAAAAAGGGGGGTGAACATAATTATACAGCTTGAGTGGATGATAGCTGATTGAGACAGACACCAGCATGGTGAACTAAACCAAGTCTGCCTCGTGCAAATCCAGGACACGTCCTAAGCCTTCGATAGCAGCTCGTCTTACCGGTCGAGAAGCTGTTGCAGGGACGTGTGCGTCGTTGGTTACAGCGGGAGGCTGTGGTTCATTCGACGAGTGGTCAGCAGGTCGAGCAGACTCACACTCCAACGGATATAGGTGCTGTAGTGAGCGCCGTAGGAGCTTGTTATTGGGCGTCCTCACAGTGGCGGAACGCGTTTCTCCATCACGACTAGCGTGAAGTTCGCTGATGATACCCAGTTTCCACATACCTCTGGGCGCGTCATCCTTGATGAGGCACACATGTCCAATCCTTGGCTTCACGGTAGAATGAGCAACCTGTTTCAACTGCGATTGTTGCCGTTCTCGTAGACTGGTTAGGTATTCAGATCTCCAACAGTTCCAAAACTCATTCAATCGCTTCTGACCTTTCTTCCACGTAGAAAGTAGCAGTTCCGCTGACGACATTGTTGGGGCGAAATCAGGGTCCTCTTCTACATGCCCTTGGGGTAGACTGATTTCGGCTGATAATGATAAGAAGTGGGCAGGTGTCAAGACCGTATAGATCTCATCGCTTACGTACACCAGCGGTCGTGAATTTACTACTGCTTCAACTTCGACGAGAATGGTTGACAGCTCCGTTGTTCCGAGAACTAGTCTGCCAATAGACTTACGGAGGGCTTTCTTCACGATTCCAATCAACCGTTCATAGAACCCGCCCATCCATGGGGAGAGTTGCACAATGCAAATCCATTCGATTCCATGGGAAGCAGCATAATTAAGAGTGTGGTCATCCTTCACAATGGCTTCCCAAGCAAGCTGTAGAGTCGATTTCGAAAGCAGGAATTGCTGAGCGTTGTCAGAGAAGATCTTGCGCGGTACTCCTCTTCTTGCCACAAATCTGCGCAATGCCATCAGGAACTGTTCTGTGGTCATATCAGCAACAAGCTCGAGGTGGATGGCACGTGTGACCATGCACGTAAATAGGCACACCCATACCTTGTGGATGAGTCCATGTTCTCTGACTGTCATTGGGCCAAAGTAGTCGACGCCAACGTGTGTGAACGGTTTAGACTCAGCTACGCGCTCTGGAGGGTAGGGTGCCATTTTCGGTAGCGAGTACGGCCGACCATTGAACCTCTTGCATACACCACATTTCTTGAGTACAGTCTTGACGGTTTGTCGTCCTCTGGGGACCCAATAGTCATACCTGACTCGCGATAGGGTATGGTTAGTTCCACTGTGCAGCACCATGCGGTGACAGTCATTGATGATAGCTGTGGTTACTGGATGTGAACGAGGTAGAAGGATGGGATACTTCGCTGAGTATGGTAGGGATGAATTCTCCAATCGACCCTTGCAGCGGATGAGGTTATGTTCATCTAGAAAGAGCGCAAGGTTTTGGACCAGCTTGTTCTTGGCGTTGCTTTTGATAGCCTCAATCTCCGGTGTATAGTGTGTTGCTTGAACATGTTGAATCCACAGATGTTTGGCGTTGTCGATTTCAGCAGCAGACAAATGAGTGCCGCATGTGGTCTGTTGACGGCATCTCTTGACAAACTTGATACCGTATGCTGTTACACGGGCTAGCTTCTCAAACGAAGTATACTTGCTCTCATCTATACTCAGCGGTGATGGCTTGCTGCTGGTCTCGGTTTCCGCAGGACCCTCCGCCGCGAATAGTACTGTGGAAGGAGCATCGATGACGTCTTTGGGCCAGTGTACAGGAGGATCTCGAAGCCATTCTGGACCACACCACCAAGCTGTACTGTCTGTCAGTGTGGCTAGCGATGCTCCACGGGATGGTAGGTCGGCTGGGTTGTCGGCTGTACGGATATAGTTGAAGCACACACTCTGGTCTGCACGGATTTCCTTCAACCGATTGGCGATGAAGACAGGGTACGATTTCTCAGTATTCTTAATCCAGCCAAGCACGCACTGTGAGTCAGACCACAGGTGGGTAGCTGAGATGTGAACTGCGCCCAGAAGCTCTTTCTTCAGAAATTTGATGATCCTGGCGCCGATGAGTGCTGCTAGGAGCTCTAGACGTGGTATACTTGTTGCTTTGATGGGCGAGACTCGTGTTCGGCTGTAGATCAGGTCAACTGACGAATAGGCACCGTCAACTTGTCTCACACACAGGTACGCGGCTGCACCGTAACCATCTTGAGACGCATCACAGAAGACGTGGAGTTCATAGGTGACCTTGTCGACGTGGATTTTTGGTCCAATGAAGCGAGGAATGGCAACGTCACTTGCGCAGGACAGATCGGACAGGATATCCTTCCATTCATGAACGAGAGCGTCAGGCAGCGGAGAGTCCCAGTCTACATGTAGCTTCCATATACTCTGTACTAGGATCTTCGCACGCATGATGACCGGGGAGAACAGGCCCATCGGATCATAGAATTGGGCTATGCTGCGGAGGACATCTCTTTTGGTAATGACGGAGTACTGGTTTGTGGCTGACTTTGCCGTCGACAGAGTATCGCGATTGGTATCCCATGACATACCCAGTACCTTCATTACATCACAGCTAGACTTGTCTTCAGGAGCTAGAGCATCTCTGAAGTCAGGATCGTTGGTACCCCATTCACGCAAGTTCATGGTGGCACTGGCAAAGGCGTCCTTTGCCTCTCTGTAGTATGCAGTAGCATCCTGGACGCTGCTCTGCCCGGTGACAACGTTGTCAACATAGATACTGCGACGTACATCATCGCATGTCCCTGTCTGTTGCTGTTGGAGATGGTGGTCAACTGTGGCGGCGAGAAGAAACGGGCTAGCGACAATGCCAAATGGAACTCGGCAAAAGCGGTAGATCACTAGGTTGGCTGTGGTGACGGGTTTTGTAGGATCGCGAAGCCATAGGAACCGTGTTACATTGCGATCTGTCATAGATAGACCTAGCTGAAGGAAGGCCTTCTCAACATCGCTGACAATGCCAATGGGGTGTAGCCGAAATCTCACCAGGATGCCACACAGATCCGGCAGAAGTATCGGACCTCGGTGCAGGCAGTCGTTCAGGCTGTTGTGTTCTGCGCGAGTTCTGGCGGAAGCATCATATACCACACGGACCTTTGTTGTGGTACTGCTGGGGCGAACAACACAGTGGTGGGGGATGTAGTGAATCGGCCCATCCTGGTGATCAAGGTTCACTTCCTCGATAATGCCATTGGCTAACTGCTCTGTGATGGTACAATGATACTTCTCTAGCACTTGTGGTGTCTGCTGGAGTCGTTTGACTAAGGATTTGAGACGGCCGAAGGCGAGCTGGTAGTTCTCTGGTAGATTAGGTTGTGGAGTATGGCTATCTTTCCATGGCCAAGATACCATATATCGGCCGTTGATCAGTTGCAAGGAGCTGCGAAAGTGTTCCAGGGCAATGTCGTCCGCTGTCTGCGGATCACTGATGTCATCGGTGATACCAATATCTTCAAGTCGCCAGAAACGTTGGAGATCAAATACTGGGTCTGGCAAGGTGGTAGCATCTGTGAGCATTATGTGGCCCGCAGTGTCATCTGTCTCTGTGTCAGTAGGGCCTGCTGGGACAAATCCCAATTTGGAGTTCAGCAAGACCAGGCCATTGTTGAGTTGGATGTGACCGTTACCCATGATGGAGAAGTAGAAATCCGTGCCGATAAGGAGGTCAATTTCTACCTCCTCACGCTTGGTGACAATGGTGTCAGCTAGTTGGATGTTCTTGACTTCAGGGTACTGGTCGATGTCGATTGGGGATTTGACAACAGGACAACAAATCCACGGCATAACATTGGCGGTTACGGGCAAGGCTGATCCATCTCGACATAGGAGGGAAAACTCCACTCTCGGCAGGGTGACCGTTCGCCGGGACGCAGATCCAAAACTAGCGATGGACAACACGTCTTCACCGACAACAGCTGCGTTGACAGAGGCAGCTAACGATTCATGAATAAATGTGCGAGTTGAGCCGGTGTCAAACAACAGTCGGCAGTCTGAGATGTTGCCTTGCCCGGCGACAGTTGCGATGGCGGTTGGGAGATTCACACCTTTGGACTGGACGTGCACCGTAGCGGTAGTATGTTTCTGTGGCCCTTGCTGCTGCTGAGTAGGATAGAAGGTACTTGCGGCAGCTGACACTGGTGATGAGCCAAATTTCTGAGGGCACAGGGCACGGTGATGGGTCAACAGATTGCAGTGATAGCAGGGTCTTCTAGCAGTACAGTCCTTTGCCCAATGTCCCTTCCGTAAGCATACAAAGCAGTGGTCTTGTAGCTGCTGCTGTCTGGTAGAAACCGTGTTGAACGTTGGGCAGGTGTCCGAGAAGTGTTGCAACTTGCAGAAGAAGCATCTCGGAGTGGCGCGCCGCACAGAGCTAACTAACGTGGCTGCCGTGGCCGGAGGTTGGGAGTAGGCAGCATGAGGCTGTGCGGAAACAGGCGGTGGTCGTGGCAGAGTGCTCTCTGGTTTGCTGGCTGTGTCTCCTGCCAGTCGCTCGGCCGATTCACGGACCTCCAGGTAGATTCCCAGCTGTTTCCGCAGCTCATCAACAGTCCAACTCTGATTGTGGGGTTTCTGTGTCTCAAGTTGTACGATGACGCACTTTGGTAACTTGGAAGTGATGACAGGAATCAGCAGTTCCTGTTGCACACTTTGACCTTCCGCTTGCAAACAGCGCAAATTAGCCTCCACCTCGTTGTAAAATCTCCGCAACATGTGAGGTTTATTTGATGGCGCTGGTATTTCGGTAATTGCGCGGTATCGGGCTGCGATGATGGCATCCTTCTTGCCAAAGCGATCCTTCAATAATCCTAACGCCACGGGGTAATTTGAATCGGTGGTGGGAATACCGGCAATAACATCCAGGGCCATGCCTGTCAAATGACTTCTCAAATACGACAGTTTCTGTACGGCAGACAGGCTTTGATTTGTACCGATCGCAGATTGAAACATGTCAATGAACTCAGTGAAATGAAGTATGTCACCATCAAACTTCCTGATTGTGAGCACGGGCAATTTTACAGATCCATGAGCACTCTGTGCAGGCTGTGCCGAGTTGGCCGCCAGCTGGCCAACCGTGCTGGTGTGCTTCCCAATGGCTGACAGCAACTGCTGTGTTTGTTGCTGAGTTGCGGTGTGCATTGTCAGCAGCTGCTGGACGTCAATTCCAGGTGCTTGACTGCTGGTACTGGTGTTGGCTGTGGCCCTTTTGGCTTGAGCACTCAGCAGGGACAGATTTTTGAAGTACGACGGTAACGTACTGGCCATACTTTCATACTCTTCTTCATCTTCTTTCTTTTTCTTTTTTTGAGTTGCTCCACTAGCCACGAAATCGTATAACGCAGCGCCGTACTTATCTAGGTCAGCATCCAACTTCGTGAGGGCATCTCTATGCTGTTCACAAAACTGGGTCCGAATCCCGACCCACTGGTCTGCGTCGTCAGATGGACAACTTTCTGAAACTAAACGTTGGCACTTCGTATCGTCATCGTGGACAGTAGAATACAATGCACTGATTTTATTTGCTAAAACTCGGAGACTCCCTGGATACTCGGACATGGTTTCGGCACCAATTTATGTTGTGACTAGAGTCTAGACTCTCTTAGTTCCACAACATAACTAACTTCATAAGGACTGGGATTAATTCTCATTCAGTACTACATGACTTACTCTAATCTCTAATCATCAAGAAGCTGGGTAAAACCATAAAGCCATCAAAACAAACAAAAGGGCTAATGCTACGTGGACGATAACGTCACACAAACATACACGTGATATTATGTACAACTTCGTGATGTAATCACGACAGTTCCTGGCAATTCAAGCTAATTCAGGTTCCTTTGTGTGATGTCCTCGAATAGGCCCTCTGCAGGCTGAGGTTGACATGCAAATGGCAAGGCTCGGTAGAGTAAACAGAGAAAAAGCACTTTCTAGGTGCTATTATCTCGCGTGTCCTTTCTACGCCATTCACATGATTCATGGCAGAATCAACTGCCTTGCTATACAGCAGTACTCTCCTCCGCTCAGAAAACATCACACTGGAGCCCTTGGTAAGGTTGTGATCCTGTCGTTGCACCAGCGAGCAGCGAGGTTCCCAATTCACCGCCAAGACTGGTT
This sequence comes from Sycon ciliatum, assembly GCF_964019385.1. Classification (NCBI taxonomy): domain Eukaryota; kingdom Metazoa; phylum Porifera; class Calcarea; order Leucosolenida; family Sycettidae; genus Sycon; species Sycon ciliatum. Next base: position 22,459,412 of record NC_088646.1, read on the forward strand.
GGAAAGACGCTGTACATGTACTTGTTTTCAAGGGCCATATCGACAGCGCATGCTGGTGTTGGCCAATGGCAATGAGTGACTCGGCGAGTCGACAATGCGACGGATCGTTCTGCTGTATGTTTGCCTGCGTTGGACCTTGCTGACGGCGGTTCCTCCGGAACAATCTCGGCAATCACCCACTGATGACATGCTGCGGGTTGTGATCAGGTGATGGGGTTGAAGCCCAATGCCGCTCCTCCATTATTGCCGGTGCAGATCTCTTAGACCAGCTGCCGTCTTGGATCTACAATGTACATTACATGTACATGTACGTGACTCCAACACACACCATAATCCTCTACGGAGACATTGAGGTGGGAATTAATCTACTCATGTTAGACTGAACTATCAGAGCTGAGCACTTGCAATGCCCAAACTCAGCTGCACAGGCTTGGGGGTGCACTGAGATTTCAAGGCTGTGTATGTGTGCGTGTGTGGCAATATGGCTCTAGTCTTGGAAAGTTACACATAATATTCTTAATATTTAAAGTACAAAGTTGAAAGACAGAACATATCAATTTCAACGATCGGAGAAGTCAAGGTGCACAGTTGGGTATAGTAACTATGATACTTTCATTTTACATGCACCAATCGGTACTAGTAGCTCAACAGTACCGAGTACAGGTACTACACATGTACTACTAGTCTACTAAAAAGTAGAAGACATCGGGATAGAGAAAAATCAGGACAGGACGCAGTATCTTACAAAGATCGTGCATGAGTCACACCCACATGTACATGTACAATGTAGACAGAGGAGAGACAAAGAGACACACGCGCGTCACACACACACACCTACACCACACACACCACACACACACACACACACACACACACACACACACACACACACACACACACACATACACACACACACACACACACCTCATCACACACACACACACACACACACACACACACACACACCTCAGACCTCAGACCTCAGACATGCCCATCGCGGGAGCGATGATAGCGAACAGCTATGCACACACACACACACACACACACACACACACACACACACACACACACACACACACACACACACACACACACACACACACACACACACACACACACACACACACACACACACACACACACACACACACACACACACACACACACACACACACACACACACACACACACACACACACACACACACACACACACACACACACACACACACACACACACACACACACACACACACACACACACACACACCTCACCACACACACGCACACACACATACAAGCAAGGTTGAAGTCTCGACCCCCCCCCCCCCCCCCCCGACGTCCAGGATCTTTGAAGTACCTTCATGGCTTCAACCCACATAACACTTGAAGGGTACAGTTATGAGCGTACAGTAGACAAGAACTGCAGTACATTATATCCATGTACAGACAATTATTATTTTTGTTAGGACGTGTTTGGTACTGGTACTGCATACCCTGGATACCATGGAGTGATTGAAGTGTGAAAGGGTGGACACTAAAAGAATGGGTGTGCTAGCACTGATGGCATCCAGGCGAATCTTCACACCCGCACTTGCCCTACAGTATGCAATTATCACCAAAACTGAAACATAGCGGTGAGGCCACCAGTCGCCATTTCCTGTGAGTGATTCGTGACTTCAGTCAGGCAGTTCAGTCACTTCACTCCAGTCAAGTAAAGGAGAAACGAGTCACGTGAATCGTGACGTGATCATTCCGGTCAGTTTCTTTGATGCTGCATGCACCGCATGCTGCATCTACATGTACCTGAGCTGAGCATGTGGGCTCGAAGCTTTGTTCCAGCGTTCCCCTCAAAATAGGACTTAGAGCCCATGTCTACTCTCAGTTACACTCAGTGGAGTACGTCTCTGATGTTTCTCAATGGAATCAGCGCGCACATGCACACGCACACACGCACACACACACACACACACACACACACACACACACACACACACACACACACACACACACACACACACACACACACATACACACACACACGCATAAAACATTGTAGGCCGAGGTATTCAGTAGATGGCTATGGCAAAAGACATGCTTTCGTCGGAGTCGGAACCGCAGTTACTGCACGCCTGCACTTCCTGACCGGCCACCATCAGCACTGAGTCACCGCTGACACCAGCACGGCAGGTGTGAACGGATCATTTCCCTCATTCCTGCACCTCGCTATGCATGCAGAGTTTGACTCTGAAACTGAAACGGATGGATTAGATTCTATTCCAAGATTAATAACCATCAATAATTATTTTGCAGCACAGCCTTATTGGTCTTTGTCGCGTTATGACACTCGCCATGATGTACATGTACATGTACGTGTCCATGTACGTGTCCAGTGTAGCCATTGACTACCGCATCCATGACAACCACCCATTCGTTTCAGCAGGACAACACTCGGGGGCATTCATCACGTCCTTGCACAAAGTAAGTGACACGCTGTGAAAACCACGTTGACATGTCAATATGATCAGTCAACCTGCTCGCTGTTGATGCTGCCTGCGTGTGTGTGTGTCTGTAGTAGCCAGCGGTCTACCATCCATGGTCTACTACGACTCCAGTCTAGATTATGATAATGCTGGTATATCACAAGGCGAAGGACACACTGCAACCAAGGCTCCTCCTCCTCACTGCCACCAAAAACCCACACACTCACCAAGCTCCCAGTCTAGGCTTTATAAAATGTGTCTTGTAGACCAGGTAGACTGGACAGGATCTGAAGCTGAGGACTAGACTGAGGCCTTGGCTTGAGAAACAAGCAACGTTGACAGTCGGAGTCTGTCCGCTTGTTGTATCACGTGCCACAAAGAAGCAAGTATTAGTTAGTTGAACCAAACATAGCGAGCACAATCATGTAGAGTCTACTAATCATTATCTACATGCAGGTCTATGGTTGTGTCATGTAGATCTACATAATGTCATTGTAGGTGCACATGGATTTACCACTACACGTAGGCACTACCACAGTACCAGAGCTAGTACTAGTACTAGTAGTAGTACTGACAAGCTGTACTGACTGTAGACGGCCGGGCTGCCACAGAGCAAAGGAGGTGTGTGAATCTTGATCGACACTGTCTTGTGCATGTCTGTCTAGAACTCAGTAGAAGTGCAGTCTAGTCTACTCAGTCTCTAGACGTCTGTTGTCGATCATCTGTACTACTGTAGCCGGTTGCCAAGCACGACGGAGTGGGTATCAGGCGACAGGAGTGGTGCACTGGTGGGAAGCGTAGCTTGTTGTTTCTGTGTCCGAGCTGATATTTTCACGAATATGTGCGATCTTTAGGGCAATCATTCAAAGTGGGATAGAGCGAGGGGAATCTTAGTTTAGTTCGTCTTCAGGACTTTCGTCGCTAATGTCGAGGGGCATTACCCGACGGACATAAACAGAATCACTTGCAGCAGTCCATTGATAGGCAGAGACAAGTAGGGAATAGTGAAATGGAGTAACGTTCAGATCAGGGGAAGATTCATGTCGCTACGAAATTGCCTATCGACTGTATTGTGAAACGGCCAGGCAACGAAATGAGCGAGCTTCAGGCAACCGTTGGTCCCCGACCCTGGCGGGAGGCATCGGTGAAGACCATCAAAGTCGCTCAGGCTCTGGCCGAGCAGGGAGATGTGACATGCCACACTGCCCGTATGTATGATCCTCTGCCTACTGGCCGAGATGTGCTGGCGCTGCAAAGCAATCAGCGCGCACACCAGTACATCCGTCAGAGCCGCGACGTTGTCAGCAAGCTGCACCGTGCGTTAGTCGAGGTCAGCGATGAAATCAGGTATGAGCAAGCAACATCAGTTGTCAGCATTAGCAGCAATGCTAACAGTCCATTTGTACAGTATTCAGTACATGATTGTAATGTCATAATTATGTACAATCAAAAGCTGCAGCTGGGTTAGTTCAGGACACAGTGCACACGACACAGCTGTACAAGGCTGGGAAAGAGAAATGATCAATTTTGTTTTTAGAATCGAGGAAGTTACATACAACCATGTAGGTTCAGGTTGACTCCGACACTGCCACTACTAGTGTACGCTCGGAATGATGAAACGAATACCACAATGCTGCAAACGATGTATGCAATAGTGGCTGAGTTCAGCTGCTACAGAAATCTGAATCGCCCACCTCAGAAGATTTGATACATGTAGCTCACAACCACTGAACCAGGTCTGGCCAAGTGTATGCCATGGGAATATCAGTCATGATTCCCAAGACACATGTACATGTATGAAGGGCACAGCACATGTATGGGGGGGGGGGGGCACAGCCTGCCTTGTTTCCTATGCCATTGTGCCATGCATGTCTCGTTCAAGCTTGCACTAGTAGTACCCTGGTGTTGTAGAACAGTGTGCGGGACCAGCATTGCATTGTGATCGCAGTCCCCAGTCACACTACAATTGTAGTGGCCCATGTGTATAGTGCTCTTGACCTGGCCTGGCCAAGTGAGATACCCCCGGTGTGTGCTACTTTCAAGGGGGTGTGCAGGCATTGCTGGAGTTATCATAACCTATGGTCTGTTTCTGGATTGACGTGCTAGGTCTACTACTCGATGCAAGGAAGCGCTGGAAAAGAAGCTTGACCACTGTCGAAAAGACATACATCTGAATCGACAAACAGCCGTCATTCGCGAAGAGCGTCCCAAGCGAGAAAAGGTAATCGCTTGAGAATGTCCAGTGGGATGCGTCTGACACTAGTGTGATGCCATGGAGAGGACCCGTGCCATATTGCACAGACGCAGTCAGTGGGTCACTATTGCAGTGTATTACGAACGCCCTGTATCCCTTTTGGTTCATTTGGACCAGACCTGTCCTGTACAGAGAGGTATCCTGATTAGAGTATTCAGTACTGAATACAGTCAGACCTCGCCTAATCCGGCACACACATCTGTTTACCACAAAATGTCCGGACAGGCGAGGGAGCCGGATAATCGAACACACATACTGTATGTATGCATGGCATATGCTGTAAATTGGTAACCGACGATTTTCTTCCGGATGGCGAGGGAATAAAAGAGGACCGGATAAACGAGGTCTGACTGTACTTGAACTAGACCAATCCAGACTGGACAAAGAGGAGTCTTCTTCATGGATGGGGATATGTGCTTCAAGTGATTGGTTGGGAATGGGGTGGTCACGGGTGGGTGTGGAGGAGACCGGGGGGGCTAAGTGACATCCGATGATTCTGTACATGCATGTGTGTTTATGTGGATGCCTATGAATTGCACACAGAATATTCTGGTACTAAAATGGTGGTTTCAGCATCGGATAATCTTGCCATCCCGAAGGAGATGACAAGGGTCACTCTTCAAGTGCTAGTATTTTCACTTCCTTTGCTAGTCATTAATTGGTCTATAATACCACCTTGCCCTTTCCTAGTCTCACCACCGAGGTATACTATACAGTCGTCCCTCTCTAATCCAGCACTTTATAATCCAGCACCCTCGATAAACCAGCACAATTTTCAGTAGCCAAAATGTCCTCTTCATGCACATTGCAGCAGTAAATCAGATTTGTTAATCCAGCACCCTCCCTAATCCAGCACAATTGAATTTCCCTGGCACAAATGGTGCCGGATTATAGAGGGACCACTATACATCCGATGATTTCTGTGTTATGTCACTGTCCATGCTGCAGGGCTATGATGGGGCCGACTCGCTCATAGAGTCAGAGCTCATGCAACTTCAAGACCTGAAAGCGCAGCTTGAGCTCCAGCTGTACACCGTCAAAGAGCAACTGTACGAGCTGCATGACTCGCGTGTACGCATCCTTGCCAATATACAGGAGCGCTCCCAGGTAAGATTTGGCGAAGTTGACCCGTAATAAGATTTTTGAATGACTATAGCTCTACTTGTATACAGAGCACTATGCAGTCGGATTTTGCATTGGTTAAAAAATGCGTGACTTTTGCCCGATATGGCCATCCGGTCAGGCCAATGGGTTTTGATAAGAACCGTCTCAGTATGAAAGTGCTTGTGTTCACGAGTACTAGGGAGAGTAACTAAGCTCCCAAGAGTGTACAACTCTGAATGCCCTTACTCATGATGGTGGCACAAAAAATGTACTAAAAACTTACTCAGCTGAGGAAATCCTTCACGGGGATGGAATTGTTATTGATTGTATCCATTTAAGGCTGTGTTTACATGAGGCGTTTCAAGTTTCATCCCAGGTTGAGTTCGACCTGGGTCAGATTTCAACCCGCCATGTACACAAAATGAATGGTGCGTTTACATGACGCATTGCGCTTGACCCGGGTTGAAATTTCGCCTTTGGGGGAGGGTTGAAATCAACCCGGGTCAAAGAGATCGTACTACGTACTTCTGTGCGTATCTCGCGCCAGGTTTGAACAGCACTGCACATGCAAATTTCGCGCGAAAGGATTCACGTGACCATACAGGACTCTAGAAGTGGAATTTTGGCGGCATATCAGTATTTGGCCCGGGTCAACTGTCTTCATGTAAACGCTCACCTATTTTGTCTATCGTACAGACTTTCAACCCGGGCTGAACTCGACCCGGGTTGAAATTTCTCATGTAAACACAGCCTTAGATAACGGAATGATATTGGTGCCTGTGAATACGCCCATGGTCTTGCGCAGGTTCTCAAGCTATCCGCCAGTCATGGATTCACTATGGGTGCTCGCACCGACCGACGGATACACTCTGCGCCTGTCGGCCATAGTCGAGCAGCCAGTGCACCTGCCGTCACGCTCACCACACCAACAAGCCGTGCTGGAGAGCGCACCAGCAGCCGGTCTCAGCAACGACCACAGTCAAGTGCTGTCAGACCTCAAGCCTCGCATGAAAGGTATGATCACCTTTGAGTGTGCCGCTATAACACAAAGTAGCACTGACGGTGCATGCTACAGCTCAGTGCCACATGCAGTTGTCCATAAGCTGATGCATACACTAGTCTCGCCTAGTCTAGGCAGTCTACCTCGCTCTAAGAACGTTTTAAAAATGAAATCACAGTTTGTACTTGAGAGGTCTAGAACATGTACCCGTGAAACATGAAACTCTAAAGTGCACTTTTCCCTGTTTTGCTTGCCCTGTAGATCTGTTACTTTTTCTGGCATGGACACTGGCAGTACCTTGCCTTGTACTGATGAAGTCTCCAACAGCCTGGACACTGCAATGCTGTCAGTGAAGGAGTCACGCCGTCAGCGCGATCAGGCTAGCAGGCTGATGAGCGACACCACGGCATTGCAACAGGCAGCACTGCGTTCGGTCAATGACGGCCTGACGCAGAAAGTGGCGGAAACGGTTACACTAAAGGTAACATAATTTGTGCGGCACCCTCCTTCCAGGGCTGTATTATCTGATCACACTGCACTGCTCACTCATCCATAATGGCAAAAGACTGGTATCCTTAACGGACGCAACATTTAGTGAGATCAATTGTGCTGTGTCCCGAAAGCATTTGGGCTGGTCATCAGACTGAGATATGTGGATAAGCAAGGCAGGAGGCATATGTACATGTCAGTGGGGAGGGAGAGAAGAAGGGGAGATAAAGTAATGCTTCACCATGGCTTGACTTGTGTTAAAAATAGAGCGTGAATTATTGTCTCTGTTCCCGAGGGAACTCACGGCAGCCGCTAACACCATGACGCGTGTGTTTGCATGCGGTAAACTGGAGGCAACTTACTAATGAGTAGGTACGCAGCATTATGTTATTTGTATGCTTGCGAAAATGGTGCTGATGAGCCATCACCGGCCCGGCATTGCCAGTGTAAAGCCTTCTTTGCATTGTGCAGCAACAATGCACTGTGTATTTTTCTCTCTCCTTTGCCGTATTCAGCAACACCTGATACTGAGCGAAGCAGAGACGCGGGCTTCAATGCACCGTAACCAGCGCTGGCTAGAACACCAGGAATTGACACAGGGCTATACAATGGTGAGTTCATGGAGTCAGGGTGCAGGTTATTGTGTACTGACATGTGCAGGTATCGTCTGTTCCATGCAGCCTTCGACAGTTACATGTAATTAGTTACTAGTACTACAAGCCTCTTTTACGGGCAAACATTAACACAATGGATTAAAATGCAATAAAACATACACTTGAGAAGAAATCAGAGAAATGCATGTGTAAAATAGGACAGCTACGACAGTCCTTTGCAGCTCCATGGTACATGTACATCAGTGTCTGCTCTAGGATTGTAGGACAGCCGGGTACACGTGTACCTGGCGCTGTCTCACCAGCCGAGTCACATGCTTTAACTGGTTGGTTGGTTTATTTTAATTCGGACAATAAACGGGAACTAGGCCCAATGATATAAAGGCGAATGGATAAGCCGCATTTAGAAAAGAGAGGACAGGAATTAGAAAATTACGAAAGAAGAAGAAGTATCTGACACATACAAGCAAGAGGGGGGGGGGGTTTATGCACTCTTGATACAAGCCATGTAGTCGGTCCTTTCAAAGTAACTAGTTCGAAAGTGTAAAGTACCAACCGGGTCACAGGTGACCCGGTACTATATTTTCAACCGGGTCCAACCGCCGCCCAACCGGGTGGATTACCTGGCTCACCCGGTGCTGGAGCAGACACTGGTACATTTTGACTAGTAGATATCGGTGCTTTTACACATACCGACATCGACATCCATTATTGGGGATCAATTTTGATTGACCCCTACCCCCACCCCCACACACACACATACACATTGGGATGTTTTCAACTTTCAAGCTTTTCCATCATCAGACAGGTAATGTGCATACATGCAGGACCGCCGGAAGCAGTATTCTGGTCCGGTCGTACCAGAGCCTTTCATGCATTGTGTTTGATATAGCGGGAACGTAATACTTGTACAGCTGTGGCAAGTGAAATCCGACACTTGCCATAGGAGACAGCGCCACAAATGGACATCAATGATGTAATACACTGCACCTAATTTGCACAATAGAGCCGTATGCATCCCAAACAGATCGAAAGGTCACAGCGTAGATACACACAGTACACAATACGGTACACATAAGGAGTATTGGTATCCAATCCCCATTCATTTTTGCCAGCACCTTTTGAACCTTGACTGTGATGAGTACGAGTTTTGTCATCAGACAGATAAAGTTGTATGTAACACATGTACTGTACGTATGCAGGGCTGCAGGGGTTGCAGACTGCATGGTGCAGTCCCTTATGCCAAGTGTTGGATTTCACTTGCCACCACTGTAGAACCTCCTTACCAATAAACATGCGTTGGTGGCCACAAAGTTGGTCCGGCACTAGTATACTACCGGTAACCCGACCAACCGGACCGGTTCCGGCCGGCCTGACATGTATAGCATTGGGTATGCCTAGTGTATATTGATGTATTTGCTAGATCTGACTCAATGAGCTCTCTCTCTCTCTGCTATCAACTGCTTTGCAGGGTCCTATAAACTCCAAGGACTTGACCAGTCGCGAGCGCCTCGATCGTCCGTTGATCAGAACTTACCAGAGCCATCCGGGCACCAACCTGCCCGAAGCCCGAGAGCTGGCACGCAACAGCAACATCATGGAGAGTAGCATGCGCAGAACGCAGCGCAGTCTCGGCATGCTGCGCCTCGCCAAGAACAAGCTGGAAGCGGACCGTGCCGACAAGCACGCCGCTGCCAATGTCGACAGCGATGCCATACGACTTCGTCGTCGCCATGGCAACCATCGGTGGGTACAATCCAACCCGTTGCCTCGGCCAACACCGGCCGGTTTGAATGTCCAAGACCTTTCTTTTGCACCCGATGTGTAAGCCCCTGGTCACATGTGGCCAGTGTAGCCGTGCGTACGGGAGCAGGGTGCATGTCTAATGTGGTGTTTGAGCGATCTACATGTACATGGTACGGTGTGAGATCTACCGTCGTCTGGCGTTCATTTATGTCTGTTTGATTTTGTATCTTCGAACGCGTGCTACAACGCGTGCTACATGACTAACCTGTGATGTAGTGATACGTGTTATGGGTTCCGCGTTTTCCATTCTATTGTCGATCAGTTTCCTTTTTTGTGTACATAACTTTATAACATTAGGCGTATCCTTGTTATTTGCGCTTCAAAGTATCTTTCTTCGTACACTATTAAATACATGATTGCACACATGTTTTTTTTATTGGATATGTACAGTAAAGCCTGAAACTAAAGACCACCGTGACTCGCGACCAGCCTGGTACTACAGACCACTTCACTAGGCACGGACGGTCTCACATTCATACTGAAGTATATGGTTGTGCGGTGCAAACCTCTAAGGGGTCGTCGCAAAAGTTTTCTGTCGTCCCTGAAACGAACATCGTTCATTTCGTACTTGGACCCCCTCCCCTCCCTCTGAAACGAACACAGCTTGCTATGCTGGACGACGAAAATCGCATGCATGTACATGTCATATGTACAGTGTCGGTTGACTTGCGATTTTGGCTCGCACCCCCTCCCCCCCAAACGAATCATGTTCGTTTCAGGGACGACAAAAAACTTTTGCGACGACCCCTAAGGACCCCCCTGCCACTAAAGACCGCTTACTCTGGCCTCAAGCCAAGGGGTGGTCGTTAGGCACAGGTTTCTAGAACGTTTTACGGTACATGTACTGATGTAGAGTGACATGTGTTTGCAAAGCATAATGTATATGGTACACATTTCTATTGAGTATTGTTGCATGCCGGCCAGCTCGTATACATCTACATGTATGCTCAATGTCCCCTCATTTGGATACATGTACTTACTATAATTGTTAGATTGACAGCATGAAACAAGGTGGAGGATACTGTGTTCGGAAACAGTGACCTTACTACAACCTTCTGCGGTTGGCAGAGGAAGGTTGTAGTAAGGTCACTGTTTCCGAACACAGTGTCCTCCACCTTGTGTCATGCTGTCAATCTAACAATATGCGTGAACTATAACAAGGTTTATCTAATACTGATTTTGAACCAGTGTTAGGTTATATAATATGTACTTATTAGCAGTCTCTGGGTCATGCAGAATGCTGCATATGACTGTCGGGTGTTGCTCCCTACTCTAAGTGTATACTGGACGTACACAACTTGAATGCTGTTGGTAGTGACGGATGGTGTCCGAGTGGCAAGGGGAGCTTGAGCGTACTCTTGAGCTTGTGTCGGTTGCTCCTAGAGAATCCATGGTAGGCCTCTACTGAACAGCCAGTAAGTTGTCAGTCGAAACGTTGCACACGTAATATCAGCACGCGCACTCACATGCACGCACGCACACACACCACATAGAAAACACTTGAGCGCATGAGTATAGTACAATACTTGCAATACTTGCATGAGAGGACAGTCACGTGCAGGAGTTGGTAGAATTGAGAGCTAAACAAGAACAACTACTGGTACAGGACACCTGAACAAAGCAAAAGAGCAGATAAAATAAGGGACAATGACAATCTGATCTTTGACAGTATATCCTACAGATGGGACTAGTTTCATGAAGTTATTAGCCGATAATATAATAAAAGCATGATAATATGGATTGGTAAAACAGAGTTTAAAGTGACGGGTCAACACAGCATGAGTTTAAAGTGACGGGTCAACACAGCATTATCATTGTCACACAAGCACAATTGGCTAGAAATGTATTTTTCTTTTCGTGTTTGCATCTTAGTGGCAAATGGTTCTATCATGCTTGTTTCGTGTCAAGTATTTAGGGATGCAACGCAATAAATTATTTCTTGGTTCTCAGAGAATATAACTACATGTTGAAGTGAATGTGAAAGTGATCTGGAACGATTATGGTCAATTCGTAGTGCAGACATCATATTGTCCTGGTTTCTCAATGGAAGCGGCACTTGCGGAGCGGAGAGCATACTGTTCTGGAGTCTCAATGGAAGCGGTACTTGCGGAGGGGCTTTATGCTGACATACGTCTTTTTCAGATGCTCGTCCTCCTGGTCTTTCTTCGTGATGACGGAGTAGCGCTCGCCCTTGGTGCTGACAACATGGTTGTCGCGGTACATGGTTTTCTGCTTGCTCTTGGCGGCAACCTGCAGGTGAGGCCGGTGCTGTCGCTCATCCTCCGCCTCGTCCACGTGCATGTACTTGCCGAGGACAAAGTCCTTGATTCTCGCCGCGTCCTGCGTGTCCTCCCGCGCCGGTGCAACAAGGCCGCCGCCCCGCGCCGGGGGCGACTTGGACAGGGAGGACGGTTGGTTTGGCGGAGAGGCGGTGGAGCTGTCTGATGTGCGTCGTGGCACTACTAGCTCCACCTGTTCTGACTGCCGCTCCAGTAGCGCACCTATGGCTTGCTCCAAGACACCGTCTGCTTCAAGAAGTGCCCGGTGGAGTGTCTCCAAGCCGATATCTGGAAACATATCTTGTAGCATGATACAGTTCTCATCATCAATTGAAGCAGATATCACCACAGGCGAACTACTACTGTCATGCATTGGCCGTGAGCTCTTACTACTCGTGGGTTGCGCTGAGGACGCATCACCTCTCGTTTTCTTTTCTCTTTTCTTCAACCGCTTGCATTCAACACCGAGAGCAAGGCTATCCAATCCGGTGCCAACATCGCCCTCCGAACACGTAGCTTCCTTGTGAGACTTGCTGGCACACGCATCGTTAGTCTTCTGAACGCTACACTGTTCACTGGGTTTCTTGGAATGTTGTACAGTTTCTGTTGGTACACTTTGTTCAGGAACACACGAAGCTTCCGCTAATGGCTCCTTCATTGAATTACAAGCTGAGAAAATCCACTCATACACTTGAGCCCTATCGATAGAGTCGAAGCCTGGAAGGTACGCTGCCATGACGTCTGCAAACTCGTCCACGTCGAAATCATCCTCAGGTTCGCCACTGGCAATTCCATCCAAAATTCCAGTCACGTATGTCAGAAGAACATCCTCTATCTCTGTCTCGCCATCTTCCTCAGAGAGATGAGTCTGGACAAATTTTCGTAGCAAGGATTCTACCACCTGTTCCATCCCTTGCTCTTGTCTTACAGTGTAACCGTGTTGTGTCCGTCTACGTCTGCCTGATCACCTCGAGAAGCATTGGTACATCTTCTTTCTCCTTCACACTTTTGAACACAATCATGCATGATTGATTGCGTGTCACAAGAATAATTCAAAAGTGCTACAAAACGCGCCAAAAGCATTCCTATGCAAACCGGGCAGTTTTCACGTGCATGCACATGCATGTCACGGAAGTTTGTGGTGATTTGTGCGTTCAAACCTTTCTGTTTTAGGGAAACTGGTCGAGGTGATGACATCATCAACGTTGTGATTATTTTTGATCGGACGTACTTTTTATTTGTTGCACTTCAGTTTCTTTTTGAAAGCTCAAATCTTCAACAAGCACTGCTTGAGAAATGAGAGTTACATTTTGATCCCCGCATTATGTACGCTTAGGTCTAGTAGTAGGTATAATTATGGCTTCAATCGCTCGACGGAAAGCCCTGGCTCTCCGAGGGCCAGCCACGCCTATGGAATATCCGTCTTCAGCTCGATACATCGCTCATCGCCTGCCTATGAATGGATTTGGCAGAAGAATTACTCACTATCAGTGGAGGTCGAAGGAATTCACAGACTTGACAAGGCAAAACACAGACAAGTATGAAGTAATGTTGGGAATGAAACTCTATGATCACGAGGTACGTAGGTGTTTTTCTTGCTGTTCGAATATGCCAACATTCACGTGCAGCCTGTTCGTAAAATTGCACTTAATTCTCGTGCCATATTGTGCCACGAATTTATACGATGTGGGTTGCGTGTGATCAAGGAGACAGTGGTCATAGACGTGTGCATGCACATAAAAGAAAACCTGCCTCGCCACAGTACATGAGTACAGGGCGGCATTGCATTGCTCAGCCGTGCACGTGTCGTGGCCTGTGATCTAACTAGTGGCACCAGGCAGTCAACCAATATAGTTGACATCAAGCAGATAAGTAGCTCACCTGTTCTACGACTCACACGACAGTGTAGACGAGGGTCGAAGGGAGCGATCGAAGGTACTTTATTGTTAGAAAAGGGTGGCAATTTATGTGATTGCTAGGATATTTTTACATGATAATTATTAGGCCCTCTACAGACTACGTACATAGAACATCCAGTACACAATCACATAAAACCTAAAAGGCAACATTTTTCCACGCCTGCATTCGGACTACACATTTTACATGCAACATACAGGCAACCTTTGACCCTGCACGGGGCCTGGGATGTATCGTTCGAAAGCAGCCGGCAGTCGTACAAAGTTTGTACATTTGCACGACTGCCTGGTGAAAGTACGATAAATGCAGGAAAGTTGCCTTGTACAAGGGTTCGCACCCTGCCCGAAAGGATTGGGCAGCTGTTTAGGCTTCCCGCCAGATTCTTGTAGTTGTCTTGGAAACTTCTATGTAAATGTGACTTATAGGCTGTTTTGTATCTAGTCTGAAGAGGGCCTTAACCAAGTGACATATTTAGATAGCATGTTGCAGGATTCAGCTACGACTTCGTACGCCGGCCTTGCTGGCGGTTGCGTGATGTAATTGCCGCCTTGATTCTTGCCGATCTCCTTCACCCGCAGGCCCTTCCCGCTCATTCCCCGTAGGGTGCATGACGGCAATGCCGCGTTCCCGCCAACGGGCCTGGGGTCTTACGACACGAGAAAGGCGCCACTCTTGCTCAACTAACAAGGGTATCAGCTCCTGTGCAGGACTAAGCGTGGTCCCCTCAAGCTCAGCAGTATAATGAGTACAACGCTGACAACTTGTACTGAAGGTGTTGCCGACGTACGACAACACTTGTTGGCTCTCTGCCACGAGTTGTAAGCCATCATTGCTCAACTAACGAAAGTGCCAAATTCTTCGCAGGACTAATCATGGTTCTTACAGAACTCTAGAATATTTTCAGAGTCTAGCTTTTCGCTGCTGAACTCAATGCGTGGTCGCTTTCATGACGAGTCCGATCCGGGTCATGACACACAATACTATACGGTGCATGTACTGTAGTACAAAAATCCATTTCCGTGCTGTTCCAATACATTTTGTTACAAAATATATTGGAACAGCACGGAAATGGAAAGGAAGAATGATTAAAATACTCCTGTACGATCAAGTAGACGTAGGAAGGCATGCCGTAGGACTTGGTTGCATGACAGAGAATTAATTAGTGCTGCTGATCCTTTGATTCATACCTATAAATATAGGTACCGTAAAATCCCGCCAGAGCGTAAAATCCCTACCTCCGCGACCCTTCTAATAGGTTCAGGCGGGGAGGGGCGGTTGGGCGAGTCCTATTTGCCGCATTCAGTACTACGTGAACAAGTACTCACCCTACGAAAACTGCTTTCATTCGCCCCGTCGTTTCTGAATACAGATCAGTTTATGTGCTATGCCGAGGATTGGGGCGAAATTTGAAAATGATTACTCTATACAAAGCTTGCATACAATGTATAGCCCCCGAAAAGAAGTACACTTTCATGTGATCCATTGCTGTCTGTCAAAAGCCAAGGGGAATCATACTGGAATTGTTAGATTGGCAGGTTTGAGATCATTCTTTACTACATCCGCCCATTATTTGTAATGTAAATGTGGTTGTATTATGGTGCCATTGACTTTTGCTACCACATGTTCCTGTTCCCTATGCCGCTGTGCAGTGGAACACACATCGAGTCCATTCCTGCCGCGTCTACAAAAGTAAGTTGTGCTTCGTTATCGTCGTGGTGGAGCACACCACGCTGCTGCTACTGTAGAGCTTGCTTGATGTGTGTCATCTGTATGCTGCACTGTATTATTATAATTGTACTGTCTCCGGCTAGAACAAAGCTGTTCCTGTGTACAAGCAGCTAGGAGACTGGTAGTCCGTTCATCATTATAATTATTATTAGGGGTGAAACAATTATACCGAATATTCGAATACTCGTTTGGATTTTTCAAATATAATCGTACTCGGAATAAATCAGAGTACTCGCTCATACATGGTACATGCATTCACCACAGAAGTCTGCAGTTTCAGAGCAGCAGTCAGCAGATATTGATGTGCAGAGTGTGTGGTGAGCATTTGTGCATGAGTAGAGAGAGCCCAAATGACCCACCAACCAATACACCAGAGAAAAGGACTGCCAATTGGTTCTATCAGGGTTGTACCATGTGATTTTTAAGGCCCTTGGTGGGCGATTTTTAGGATATCAAGAATACTCGAATATTCGATCGGAGAAAATCAGAGTACTCGAACTCGGGATCTCAGTGCCAACTTTCACCCCTAATTATTATTGTTCTCCGCTCTACAGGATGCCTGCCAACTATGTAGGTTGGAATCAAGTTAATTTGGAACTGGGGCATGACACACATTTAATCTTATTTCAACTTTAGGCATACACATGTGAGTCGCCTGGTGTGAGGAATGTACTTCGAAGTACATGTCTCCAGATTGTAAACTTGTGATTCCATGAGCAGCTTCCTAGAGTTGATCCGAATGGTGGTAAATACACACCCGGAAATATGGCTATAAAGCCATGCATCGACTAGGCGCCAGGCGCGGACTGATGGTAGTGGTGAGAAGGAGAGCTATGTGCCAGAATAACTTTGCAGCCTAGAGAGCGTGTGTGGGCAGGCGTGTATTTACCGCCATATTGCCGGGTGTGTATTTACCACCTTTTGGATCGACCATAAGTACAGCTGCACTGGTGTCTTCAACTTCAGCTTCCTAGAGTGTTGACTAAAAAATCTTTGTTTCTTGTTGCAATCTGCAGAATCATTTTAGCCTGTCTAATTTCTTCTTGTGTGGTTGTGTTGTGGTTGTGATCAGAAAATGTGATAACCCAACCACAGGACATGGACAGAGGCAATGCATTTCGGTGGCAGCTGCTGCCCGCGGCCGACGACTGCAAGAAAGCGGTGGTGGAAATTGAGCGCACCTGGGGAGCATACTACCATCGCCATGTGGACACGCCGAGGAAGTGGCACCATCCGTCGCTGGATACTGTCGAAGGTGACACGCGGAGCAAGTGGAAGAGTGTGGGAATGTGATGTGGTGTGACCGGCCGCAGTGATGTGACTTTTGCGGGACAATTGACTGGCGTCTTTGGCCGTTGAACTTTAACTTTTTTTTGATCATTTTCTTTCATGATACATAAACATCGGAGAAACATATTGATTCTTTCTGAGCTGTTTAGAGCGTAAAAATCGGTAAAGGCACTCTAAGGTAAATGTAACCTGAGTGGCTTGATAGAGATTCAAATTTCATAGAGCCCAATAAATAATGAAGCGGGATGGTACTAGGATGTAGGAAGGTTGTCTCAAGGTCTCAAAAGTTCAAATTGCTGGGGAAAATGAGAATAAAATCTAGCCGAGATGTGAACCACACAGGTGACTTTGTGAATTTTCCCGGGACTGTTATTCCTCTGGGTGACGAGGAGTATCGTGTACCATGGCAAGTGTGTCATTCTTCTTCCATGTCATGGGGCGTCATCCTCGTCTTCACTGCCCAGTAGCCATTGCTGCTCAACCTCCGGCCCGTCGGTGGCGGAATGTTTGGTTTTTCTAGAAGCCGGTCGGCTTGTCTGGTCTGAAAGGTGTGCTTCGCTGACCAAGTCGTCCGGTATTGCTGCTTGTGGAGGAGAAACCTGGTCCAATGGTGGTGTAGATGACAGGTTAGTTCTCTGGCAGTGCCTGACAACGCCTGTCAGTAAGAAGAGGAGAGCACTGGCAAGGTACGTTGTAGGCACGATGTAGAGCAGTGCCAGCTTGTAGCTCTTGTTGCAGTCCTCTTGATTCGATAGAATCGCCGAAACCTGAGTGAGCCGTGCAAAGGAAACATCGCACAGGCACGCGCGCACGCACAAGCGGACATGTACAGTCGTATGTAGTTGGGAATTGCTTGCAGGCTCGTAAGTTACACTCTTTCAAAGGCCTATTGCGTTTTTCATTGCAGCCATGTACACGGGTTTGGTGACAGTCCCAGCCCTTGCCACACAGATTCAAATAGTCAACTCCCACAGATGTTGGTAATTTTTGAAAAATTGTTCGACCTTTGCTGTATCCGACTTCCAAGGGGGGGGGGGGGGGGTTCGCTGCACTTTCAGCTCTCACTACGCAGTTTGATGCTCGCCATATTCGTGATAGATACAATTGTAGTTTGCTGCCCCCGCATAGGTTCTTACAACTTCTTAGTGATGATGAGGTGTCTAAGCATTGGAATATCAGAACAATAGCAGCATTTACTGCCCTTGGATCACTGGATCAACAGTCGTAAAATCCCGGCGACCCCATAAAAAAAAAGATAAGATTTGCCGTTTCGACGAGTCACGTCCACCTAATTTGACGAGATTAGAAAGTATTTTTATGAAATGAGGTTTGGAGCCTGCGCTAAGTATAGCCATCATGACTACATGTAATAGCAAGAGTACATAACCCCCAAGAGTGTGCAACTCCAGCTATGGGGTCTGCGACGGCAAAACGTCCCGTTCCGTGACGAACCCGTACGTATGATTTACAGCCCGAGTACAAGCGAGTACAAGGGCAATACCGGCTGATACATGACCGAACGGCGCCAGCCGTGAGGTCATGTATCAGCCGGTATTGCCCGTGTACGAGCGCGTACGAGGTGCTGTAAATCATTTATTGCATGCTTGGAACCCTACATACCATAATACAGCAGAACAAGGCATGTTCAGTAGTTCAGTTGACTGTGCATGCGGACTGAGGAGGTACACGTACACGTGTTTGTGGTTTTGAAAATTGGTTTATTTCTTTACAACATTGATAGTGATGTGATTCGTGATTGTACACGAAGAATAGGAACACGCCTGGAAAACACTAGCGCCTTGCTGGGTCTCCAGTTTGTTGAGCTCTTCGGCGGAGCAGCTGCTGATCAGGGCATCGATGTCCAGGCACTCATCAGGTTGGACGGCTTGGGCCGCGACAGGTTCGGAATACATCGGCGGCTGGAACAACAGGTCCAGGTCGATTCCGGCAAGCTCAGGATGTAAGTCGGTCGTGCTTGCACTGCTTGGGCCGTCAAGCAATGATGCTGCCTTGAGCTTGTCACATTCAGACGGCCTGTTGTAATGGGTTAGTGACTGTTGGCACTTGTGTCCCGAGACACCCATTATCGTTGAGGGGGACACACTCTGACGGCACATTTCAGTGATCGTGGATGCTCTCACTGAGTGATTGGTGTATCGTTGAGACAATGAACACTTCACAGACAATATTCTCATGAGACCACCGAGCGTATTCTTGCCAACAGGCTTGCCATTGTACCAGATCTGTGCTTCAGTTGTAGCTTTTTTCATGACTTGTTGAAACAGCCTTGTCCTGCCAGATGACGAGGTTGGCAGCTTGCTCACCAGCAGTTTAAATGCCTTGACGTGAGCAGGATTTACAATGCGCCCATCAGACACACTGTCAGATGCGCCGATCGAACCTTGATGGTTCTTAGACTTCATGGAAGTTGTCATCTTGATGTACTCTCCAAATTCTGTGTCGTGGCAAACTTCAAAATCCTCCGCACACATGTCAGACTGACACTCTCGACCACGTAAACAAAACTGTTTGGTGATTGCAAACCACACCATCTCCGCCAGTGCGATAGGGTCGGTCTCGTAGTTTGCGAGGAAATAGGAATTTAATTTTGCCTGATCCTCGTGACAAATGGCATCTTTGTGGTTGACTTCCTTGAGGTTGCCATCCTGTTTCATCTTCTTGATAAAGGCATTTAGAGCAATATTTGCTTGCTGGAACTCTTTGTCCGTCATGATGTTGATTGTGCGTTGATGTTCTGTTAGCTGACGTTGAATTGCGGCACGAAATGAAATCAGGCTCGCCTTGCTATACAATTTTTTCCCAATTTTCGTTCGAATCCCGACGTATGCGTGCTTCAAAACGCCTGCAAGGTCCGATGCTGATACTGTTGCCAGATCACAGGAGATCTTTCGACTTCGACAATACTCGTCCAGGACGACGAGCCATTTCTTGGTGGTGGCGGACGTGTTCCGGTTTTTGGTATCGGAGATCATTTTTTCAATCTCTTCGTCAGTGATCTCCTCGAACCGACAGGCCTCAACGCTCGCGTTCTCTTCACTGACTTCACCATTTGAGCTACTAGTACTACCAGTATGGGCATCTTCCGACAAATTTGGAGCTGGTTCGTCTGGTAAGTTCTCCTTTTCCATATTTGCATCAGTATCACCACGTATGAAAACTGTAACCTACACAAGGTAAGTGGATTTGGCATACTGTGAATGCGCATGCGTGAGCGAGCAGATTCAGCGGGCAATAAACCGGTCAATACGCAGAATTCCTGCCCGCAGCTGTGCGGGCAATATCAAGAAATACAGACCGCTTGCGGAGGGCGCTGATTGGCCGTAGCACGGACAACCCTCACGTGACATGCAATAAACATTATTCGTTCCCTGTGCATGATAGATACAGGTTTGTACCAGGGAGTCGTAAAGTCGGTATTTTACGACTCCCTGGTTTGTACGCAACCCTGCTTAGTGCTTTCAAGAGTACATAACCCCCCAGAGTGTGCAACTCCACTATGGGTGCTGTCCCGACAGAATTTCAAGTTGACGTCATTTTGATGATGCAATGCGCACTGTACACGGATTATCAGACGAATCCGGAACCTGTGGTTGACCGAAGCCGATCGATCCTGTACAAATTATTGCAAAGAAAAACGTGTGATGCGTTGACACCCGTACACATGTTGTAAATCACTGGTGCAAGGAGCATTGCGTCATAAATAATGACGTCAACTTGAAATTCTGTCGGGACAACAGGGTATGTGGGAGTTGCACACTCTGGGGGGGTTATGTACTCTTGGTGCTTTGGGTTCAACTTTCTTGCGGTCACTTTGCACTGTTTGCCAGAGTAAACCTTTTGAACCATGTCACGTGCTGTGAAGTTCTGCCGTCACAGCACTGTACTGAGTAGTGTCAGCCCAAATTTGCTCGAGACTTTTCGATATTATGCCGCATAATTTTGCTGCGCTTCTTTCGATATTATGCAGCTTGGCATTTCCGGGCGGATCCGATATTTTGCTCTGATTATGCTCAATGACAGCTTCAAAAACGCCAAATTTTGGAGAAAATTTCAGAAAAACATCGAAATTTGCTCGGTTTTGCTGGGTTCACATTTTAAAGTGTGAAGATTGACCTCACAATGCTCATTACCAAGCTGCCGTGCAAAGGAATTTAGTTTTGAGCATGAACCTAGTACAATACACGCATGTACCTCTGGCGCTGGATGTGAAACTTCGAGTATCTGCGAAATCACGGTGAAGATCTCCAAAAAATTCGAAATTATGCTCCAAATATGCCGGGGAATTCTTTTTCTAAAATGTTTCGATATTATGCCAAAAGAATTGCCGGCAAATTTGGGCTGACACTAGTACTGAGCCTGTACTGAGCCTGTACTGAGCCTGTGCAGGCAGTCGCACACTCGTGTGGGTTATGTACGTTTGCTAACAGTGTGTAGCACAGCACATACGTTCGCGGAGAAGGCGGAGAGCCGGAACGCAGAACCTTTTACTTGAAGTATTTTTAATTTTTTCTTTAATTTTTTAATTTTTTTACCAGGCATGGGCCATCCCCTGATCATAGGTGCCAAGCATTTTACGTTTTTCAAAAAAAAATGCACGAGGAAAAAAAGTAGCACAGCACATACCAGGACAGGTCCTGCACAGCCAACCAGAGTGCCGATGGCTATGTAGACGGCCGATGCTTGACAGCGCACGGCCGGCTTGTGGACATCCTGTATGCAGGGTGGCAATAGGCAGAACGACGGACCGGGCTTGAAGACATGGGATGAGAAAAGAATATCGGCTGACGAGTCCCAGAACTCCTTTACACAGAGTTTACTATACTGTTGTACGTGCATATCTTGCCGCTTGTCGGAGCTGCTTCAGCTGTGTGTGCATGTACACTGCCGAATTGACAGTACACATGTACAGACCAGCCTTGCTGATCTGATCTCCCTAGCTGACCAAAGCCGGAAAGGGCTGAGCAGCATTGTACAGTCTGTATCGGCTATAGCGTACCCTTTTGATTTCCGTGATTTTATCACTATAACCGATGCATCACTATATGCGATACGATCGGTTTTTTTCGAGCGACACATGAAAGGCAAGGAAATACTTCCAGCATGGCGTTTTGACAAAATGAGCATGCTGCATAGTTGACAGTGCCTGCATTTCCATAAAAAATTCTGTTTTGTACATGTACATGTGTCACTATCAAAATAAGCAACGTGAAGAAAGTAAAAAAATAGGGCCTTTGATATTATTGCAACATGTATTTTAAAGTTATCACTATAGCCGATTATAATGTAGTGTGTTGTGTATGTTTTGATTCTTTGTTGCCATCATAATATCCGATATATCATTTACATCCGATAATATTGGTTATAGTGATATTTGTACAGGATAAAATACGTTTTGCTTTTGATATTTCGTACCAATATCACTGTAGCCGATATATTCTTATATCCGGTCACTCTATAGCCGATACAGACTGTAGTTACATGTACATGTACGTATCAGTGTAAATATGTACAAGTTATCCAGGCCTGTCCATATGACTGATGATGAGGTGTAGTGGAGCCTATCTGCAGCAGTTTACAGTGCACATATTGAATGGTAAATGCAGTGGAATGTATCTGCAGCAGTTGACACTAAAAAAATAATAATAATAAATTTCACGGTTCGCGTGAGACTCGGCTGGAAGCCGAGTTTTCCGCATCCGCCGTGGGAACGCCACCACCCTCTAGGATCAAAGGCGCAGATGCAGCGCCTAAACGGCGGGAGGTGAGTAGATCAGACCCACCACCAAGTGGTCAAAGACCGAAATCCCATTAGCTGCATCCATGTTACCCTCGTGCCAGGCCACGAGTTCCCAATTAACTGTGGGTCGCAGCACGGCTGGAAAAATTCCTTCCGCTTCCAAGCAGGACTTGAACCTGGTACCCTCTGTTTCTCAATCATGGTCTTAGACCATCCCACTATGCCTGCACATATTTAATGGTAAAATGCAGTGGAATGTATCTGCAGCAATTGACAGTGGACGGTTAGTTACCTGGACTATTGATGCTGCAACTCCCATCCAGGCTTCAGAGAACAGGAAGGACACAGTCAGCATGACGTAAGAGATCATGGCCGTCGGCATGAGAAAGATGGCCGCTGCTAGCGGCGCAGCAATTGCCTGTCAGCATCGGAAGGGTATTATCACAGGAGAAGAGAAGCAGCCATAAAAAGGATATAAGGGAGGCGTAACTTTACATTTTTCAATTTTACTTTTGCTCGTACTAGATACTGAGCATGAGAGGATGGAGTAATAATTACTGTAAATCTAGAATATTTATTTCGAATGCGTTAACCGGTAGTAAGCCACCACACAAGAGAGGCTCGATGAGCCCAAGAGACCCATCCCAACATCCTGGTTGCTCTGAACGCCTGACAGTGAGTGCTTCTGGGAATACCGTTAGTCAGGCTATATTCTGATGGCAACAGGGGTTTCTCCCAGATCCGTGACCCGTTTGTATTCGGCTATTTTTATTGTTGTTGGTTTCATGTTCTGTAGTTAGTAGTTACCAGTGTATGTTCAATATTGTTCCTACTTCTAAAAATGACCTAGGATCACCAGCCTGCCCAGCATTCGGAGAAACGGCCTGGGCAAAGCCAGGCGAGTTTGATGACAGCGTCATATCCGACTGGACTGTGTGGTTTGTGTACTTCCCTAATCCAGCAAGTAGCCCGAGTGAATCGCTGGACGGATGAGGAGCGGGCTACCGCTGTATATGGTGTGCAACAGCCAGTCACAAATTTTTGTAGTTCCATGATCTACAGTGCTGGCAACTGAAATCCGACCCCTGAGCGGTGCGCTCGCATCGCAAGGACCCGAAAGAGAGGCCGCTAGGAAGTGAACGCGCCGCCCAGGGGGTCGGATTTTAGTTGCCAGCACTGTAGCTCTCCACAGAAACATGGAACAGCTGATTCCTGGCCTGCATGGAAGTCCAATTTTCTCCAGCAGCACAAGTAGAAGTTGGGATGAAAGCTAGACGTCTGCGAAATGATGATTCACTCCCTGATTATTGTGAGACAGTCCGTCGGTTCTCCAGAACGTTCTACCCTGTGCACCAGTGGCAGTGATCCCCTCTCCAAAATCTGCTACTCTGTCGGTACTAGCAGCTGCTAGTATGTCACAGGAACTGTAAGCCACATCTGTCCGTTTCAAGTTGCAAGGTTAGTTGACTCTGGTAGCTCAATTTCTCTATTACCAGCACCATATGTTTTAACATGTTCTATGATGACGAGCCACTTTGAAGCCTCGTCCTGCAAGGGTGTGCAGTGTTGATGACGGTAGCGGGGTGGCTGTAGTCTGATCACAGTGACTGAACCTTTGCACTTGGGAATAAAATACAACAAAGCCTCGTACGATGCATTCTTGCCTTACACAGTACCTACAGGCCATGCTTGAGATCTATGCGGGGATTAGCCCAGGTCACGGCTATTGCAGGCAGGGCCCGGGGAAGGAAGTGCAAAGTGCTGCCTGCATGTGCAGTCAGCACCAGAGGTTCTACACCAGGGAGTCGTAAAATACCGGTATCTTACGACTCCCTGTTCTACACCTAACCCAGCATAGTTGCTCTCCCTCTCCCTCTACAGAGAGATGGACCTTCCTACGATCAGTACCTGAGTGAGCGCAATGACATACGCCTTCCAGTGCAAGCCATACTTCATTGTCCTGTGGCAAGATCAAAATTCAAACGACAGACCAACAGCTCAAAGTTACAGAACAGACAAGATCACAGAAGTAGAGCTGCGACAAACAAAAAAACTCAACTTGGAGGAAAGCCTGTTCACTGTACACCAATGGGAAAACTCAACTTGGAGGAGAGGCTACACAACATGAACGCCGGTGGCATCCCCGCTGACATACTCAGGCTGTTATATAGCACTATTACAGCTCATTACTAGGAGCTACTAGTAAATGGGGCAGAATCGAAGTTAGCCAAGATAGTAATTGTCTCAGCCAATTCAGGACTTGTGTTGAGATACAGTCTACTTCGCGTCACATAACGACACTCGGCGGGGCATCAGAAAAGTGTCCTTATTCGCGATGTGTCGTTATACCCGAAGTCTCATTATTATGTATTACAGTTGGATGGGACTTTGCTCTGGGCATGGACATTCTGTCGTTATTCGCGAATTGTTGTTATATCCGCAGTCGTTATTAGCGAAGTTGACTGTAATTGAATTATTTACAGTCATTTTGATAACACTCATCCCGGCATTCCATGGAAATATTTTTGAAAGCACATCACCTCTCCAGTCCCATTTAGAACGTACTTATCTGCTATGAATCCACCCAGAATGGAGCCGGGTAATCCGCCAGCCATGAACACAATGAACAGTTTCATTCCGTAACTCCTTGGCGGCTCTCCGTAGTGCTCTCGGTAGAATGTCGCACACCAGGCACCCAGCGCGTAGCCACCGATAAATCGCACGGACGCCGCCACTGTGATGATCATGTATGGCCAGGAGCCAGCCAGTTCGAAGAATGTCTCCTGCACGACAAAGACACAGGTCCAGAGGAGCATGACAAAGACACAGGTCCAGAGGACTATGACAAAGACACAGATCCAGAGGAGCATGACAAAGACACGGGTCCAGAGGAGCATGACAAAGACACAGATCCAGAGGGACACGGCATGACACAGGTCCAGAGGAGCAGTGTCAGGCGACTGAGTTGTTTCGATTTGACTTTGACGTGCCATGAAAGAAGGCCTGAAGTGCACCAGTACCACAGTATTACCCGATGCCTTCAAGTTGTCTTAGCCAAAGACAGACATGAATGGAAATATTTCACACCAACAGCTGTGTGTAGAGCTCAACTCAAAAAAGATGTATGGTAATATGTGAGCTGTTCTTTCTGTTTAACTCGGATGGGTCAGTTTTGTGCCATTTTGTCGCACTCGCTGACTGTATAAGATCTGATTACGTTGGTGTGGTGGACAGTTAGTCATAACTCGTAACATTTTGTCCTCCTTTGTTCTTTCTGTCCTCTTCTTTGCCTTTCCAACTGCAAGTCATGGTTATTACAAACCAAGCAAGAAGCACAGTGCAGGAACCTGCATGTACAGTCATGTCAGCATGTGACAGTGTACGCTCAGTCTATCCACAGTCCAATTGCAATAGGAGGATGTAGATTCCTACTAATACCTAGCTTGTACATCAGACTGATGGTGTGCTCCAGTGGAAGATGTACACAATAGGAACACTGATCTTGCTCTTATAGGTTGGCAAGCAACGAGGATGTCCTGCAGGCCGAACTTACCTTCACCGTGTAACGACGACCCTTTGCTTGTACCGATGACTGAGAGTCGTCGTTCACGTTTGATGATCCATTGATAGTAACCCGAACAGAGGGTGCTTGAGGCTGCTTCTTGTACAGGGTGGCAAACATGATGGGAAACATGGAAAATCCAGTGAGGCCTAGGATGCGAAATGTCCACCGCCAGCACAGCACATTGCTAACGAAACCACACAAGTTGCCGATCGATGCGCCTGCAGGACATGACACATGATATACAGTAGGGCAGCACACGCTGGTCTTTTTGGTAGGATTGAAACCTGAGTCACCAGAGATTCCTAATCAATAAACTGTATAGAGTGAGCTATCACATGACCATAATAATGGGACAGCTATGTTGGTTCCAACTCCAGTTAACCCTTGCCGCATGTAAGACAACACAGGGTCACATTATGTCACTCTGCCTCCTCAACAGCAGCCAGGTACACAATTCCAGATGGAAATTTCTTCACACACACACACACACACACACACACACACACACACACACACACACACACACACACACCAAACACACACACACACTAACGGAGTTAAGTTGACTATTGGGATTGAAACAGCACTCATCATCTTCAAAAGGACTGGCCAGTGCTCCGACTAACCAAACTTGAGAACCAGCATGTGACACTGAGGTGTAGCCTCATGAGTCATGTAGACTGATCCTTGCTAACCTTCTTTAGGGTGTACAGAGTACTACAGACTCCACTTGCTAACCTTCTTTAGGGTGTACAGACTCCACTTGCTAACCTTCTTTAGGGTGTGCAGACTCCACTTGCTAACCTTCTTTAGGGTGTGCAGACTCCACTTGCTAACCTTCTTTAGGGTGTGCAGACTCCACTTGCTAACCTTCTTTAGGGTGTACAGACTCCACTTGCTAACCTTCTTTAGGGTGTGCAGACTCCACTTGCTAACCTTCTTTAGGGTGTACAGACTCCACTTGCTAACCTTCTTTAGGGTGTGCAGACTCCACTTGCTAACCTTCTTTAGGGCGTGCAGACTCCACTTGCTAACCTTCTTTAGGGTGTGCAGACTACACTTGCTAACCTTCTTTAGGGCGTGCAGATTCCACTTGCTAACCTTCTTTAGGGTGTGCAGACTCCACTTGCTAACCTTCTTTAGGGTGTGCAGACTCCACTTGCTAACCTTCTTTAGGGTGTACAGACTCCACTTGCTAACCTTCTTTAGGGTGTGCAGACTCCACTTGCTAACCTTCTTTAGGGTGTACGGACTCCACTTGCTAACCTTCTTTAGGGTGTGCAGACTCCACTTGCTAACCTTCTTTAGGGCGTGCAGACTCCACTTGCTAACCTTCTTTAGGGTGTGCAGACTACACTTGCTAACCTTCTTTAGGGCGTGCAGATTCCACTTGCTAACCTTCTTTAGGGTGTGCAGACTCCACTTGCTAACCTTCTTTAGGGTGTGCAGACTCCACTTGCTAACCTTCTTTAGGGTGTGCAGACTCCACTTGCTAACCTTCTTTAGGGTGTGCAGACTCCACTTGCTAACCTTCTTTAGGGTGTGCAGACTCCACTTGCTAACCTTCTTTAGGGTGTGCAGACTCCACTTGCTAACCTTCTTTAGGGCGTGCAGACTCCACTTGCTAACCTTCTTTAGGGTGTGCAGACTCCACTTGCTTACCTTCTTTAGGGTGTGCAGACTCCACTTGCTAACCTTCTTTAGGGTGTGCAGACTCCACTTGCTAACCTTCTTTAGGGTGTGCAGACTCCGCTTGCTAACCTTCTTTAGGGTGTGCAGACTACACTTGCTTACCTTCTTTAGGGCGTGCAGATTCCACTTGCTAACCTTCTTTAGGGTGTGCAGACTCCACTTGCTAACCTTCTTTAGGGTGTGCAGACTCCACTTGCTAACCTTCTTTAGGGTGTGCAGACTCCACTTGCTAACCTTCTTTAGGGTGTGCAGACTCCACTTGCTAACCTTCTTTAGGGTGTGCAGACTCCACTTGCTAACCTTCTTTAGGGTGTGCAGACTCCACTTGCTAACCTTCTTTAGGGCGTGCAGACTCCACTTGCTAACCTTCTTTAGGGTGTGCAGACTCCACTTGCTTACCTTCTTTAGGGTGTGCAGACTCCACTTGCTAACCTTCTTTAGGGTGTGCAGACTCCACTTGCTAACCTTCTTTAGGGTGTGCAGACTCCGCTTGCTAACCTTCTTTAGGGTGTGCAGACTCCACTTGCTAACCTTCTTTAGGGTGTGCAGACTCCACTTGCTAACCTTCTTTAGGGTGTGCAGACTCCACTTGCTAACCTTCTTTAGGGTGTGCAGACTCCACTTGCTAACCTTCTTTAGGGTGTGCAGACTCCACTTGCTAACCTTCTTTAGGGTGTGCAGACTCCACTTGCTAACCTTCTTTAGGGCGTGCAGACTCCACTTGTTAACCTTCTTTAGGGTGTGCAGACTCCACTTGCTAACCTTCTTTAGGGTGTGCAGACTCCGCTTGCTAACCTTCTTTAGGGTGTGCAGACTCCACTTGCTAACCTTCTTTAGGGTGTGCAGACTCCACTTGCTAACCTTCTTTAGGGTGTGCAGACTCCACTTGCTAACCTTATTTAGGGTGTGCAGACTCCACTTGCTAACCTTCTTTAGGGTGTGCAGACTACACTTGCTAACCTTCTTTAGGGTGTGCAGACTCCACTTGCTAACCTTCTTTAGGGTGTGCAGACTCCACTTGCTAACCTTCTTTAGGGTGTGCAGACTCCACTTGCTAACCTTCTTTATACCATGGTACGGTACGGAGGGCCTGTTTTCAGCCAATCAGCGCTCGTCTAGCCATGGTTATATTGGCCAGTATAAATCCCGCGCGGGATTTATATAGAATATAAATCCCGGTGCACGGTACGTACGCTAGGGCACTGCCACCGTACAAGTTCACTGCCTGAAAGGCAGTGACTGACTTGTACGGCGGCAGTACTCCAGCGCACGGACCATACATAAACAGACACAACGGACACCACATGCGCGTGTACACTCCACACAGAAAGGCACACTGACGAGGAACAGTACACAATGGAAAAGAAGAATGACCTGGAATTCGTCTACAGAGTATTCTGTTATACTGAATCTGAGGATAAAGAACGTCGAATAACCACGAAGTATCCCGAATGGGTCAGCAATGTACATTGTACTTCGAAGAGTTGAAGATCATCAACGGACTGTCTCCTTCGTAAATAAGTTTATAATACCAGTGTACATGCACTTCAACCCGATTGGAAAAGGCTACAATAGATTGGATTGAAATGTGATACAAAACAGTGTATGCAAATGCATCTACTTGCAAGCAAAACTGATTATGAGATGCCGCATGTGAAAATCAGCACTGTACCATAATTATAGTAACACTTACTCCCAAAGAGTCCAAGCTGTAATCTAACTAGTGACGGTAGTTTGATTCAACGACAAACTCCAGCACCGCAGCAATTCAGTCGACTTCCGCACCGCTCACGATTCAAGACAGCTACATCTACTGTTCTTTCAATCAAATGAACCCCTCGATAGGCACATTGCCTTTGGGTCATTTCATAATAATAATAAATAAAGACAAGATCATGAAGATGCTACAATATGCACTGGAACTGAAAGGAAATCTTATGCCAAACATCCACGGAGGAATCTCCTTCTGACCTTGCTCGACCATTCTTTCAACTGACAACTGATAACCATCAGAAGATGTTCATGTACTGCATGATGTAGGAGATCTCCAAATAGGTTCGTAGTTCTGGAAATGCGTAGGGGTACCTGGCATAAGTAGGATATGACCCTCGTAGTCGGGTTATACCGTACCCTCATATAAATCCCTCCTGCTATCGCAGTCGGGATTTATATTCAGCCGGTATAACCCTCTGACTCGGGTTATATCCTCTACTTAGGGTGTGCAGACTCCACTTGCTAACCTTCTTTAGGGTGTGCAGACTCCACTTGCTAACCTTCTTTAGGGCGTGCAGACTCCACTTGCTAACCTTCTTTAGGGTGTGCAGACTCCACTTGCTAACCTTCTTTAGGGCGCGCAGACTCCACTTGCTAACCTTCTTTAGGGTGTGCAGACTCCACTTGCTAACCTTCTTTAGGGTGTGCAGACTCCACTTGCTAACCTGAATGGAGTACTACATGTTTGCCAAACCTTTCTTTGGAATACTACATGCACAGTTTCCAGTGTGCTGGTGCTTGGTGAAAACTGACCCAAACTGTATATTTGGCGCTCGGATGTATATGGACCTTGACACCCTGAGAGTGCTGCAGATGCCGCTGGACATACACCCGTACACATGCAGTGCTGTGATGCTTGGAACAGGACAGGGTCGCCAGAGTTCACCTAGCGTAATTGCTAATAATAGACACCCTTAGCAAACAACGGTAACGCTATTTTTTACGGTACTCGTACCTTGATCACCCAAATAGCGTTGAAGCTGCAGCGTATAAACGTTATGGGGGCTGATTTATCGTTGTGACCAACGGTACGTGTTTTGGCCAAATATTGCATAGTCCGTACGCATTTCACCGTGTATCGCGTATATGGTGACAAAAATGGTTGTACCGCGCGAAATCAAAGCTACTCTTGTGGCAACAGCGTACTAAAAATAGCGTGCATCTTGCTAAAGGTCGAACCCAAATCACGGTATTTTCCCCCTTACGATAATACCGTTACAACATAACGTTTTTTGCTAAGGGTGTCTAATAGTAATATGGCTGATATGGCCATTTCAGCAACTGTCCTACACACATGGCACTCCACACATTCCACCTTACCCACATACGTTCCGGCGCTGTAGATGGAGATGACCAGTGCGTGGTGTTTGGGTGAGAACAACTCTGCAAGTAGCGAGTATGCAACTGGACTGCATGTTGCCTTGAGCAACAACACATATACACACCCATACACACACACACACACACACACACACACACACACACACACACACACACACACACACACACACACACACACACACACATACACACACGCACGCACACACATCAGCCAATAGCCATTGGCGTCATACATACTGATAGGAACAAATATAATCATGTTTTTCTCGTAGTTTATCTCCATGCCTCATAGCCTCCTCCTAATGAACGCACATGCATGCTTGTAATTGTGTGGTTACTTTCCTCTAACACATCGATACTGTTCAACTGTTCAACTGTTACTAAGTAACAGTCTTATTGATAAAGCAAACGGCACTTCAACCCCCTCTCCCCAAATTACAAATATCCGGTTATTTATGGATAGCCCCAGATATAGATATACACTGGTGAAGCTGGGGATGTATTCCTTCACGGTCGCTACGCTCATTTCCATGACACTACTCCAAGTACGGTATGATGCGTGGCCAGGATATGATCTCTACCCCACTAAAGTGCTAAAAAACGTGTGTTTATCAATATGGACACTTCTTTACACTGCTGTAGTAACCACAGATCTCTACAATTGTAGTCTATGATGACAATAATTTTCTCCAGCAGTGAGCATGCTAGCAGTCTGCTAGTCCTCAGCTATTTCCTCACCTCTCCAATTCCCAGGCTCAGACGTGTGAGGTACAGCTGCCACCTGGTCTGCACAAATCCCGTTGCGAACACCGTTCCAGACCACAGACAAAGGCCCAGGGATAGCACCAGCAAACGAGATGAGGTGTCGGCCAGGCGGGAGAGAGGTATGCCCGAGAGTACATAGATGGCGGCGAACGCTGGCCCAGTCAGAATGCCTTGATCATAAGAATCAAAGTCGATGCATCCTTCACTAGCACACGTTCCATTCGCAGTGCTGTTGCTCTCGGAAGTGTTTCCAGTTGCCAGGAAAGAGGAAGACATTGAGCCCTCAGCTCCGGAATATGAGAGTTGGTAACTGGATGTAGTTTTAGACTCGATTTCATTCATAAAGCTTGCAGTCGGAAGCACTTTGGGACTCGGGGTAGTTGTAGTGTTGCAGGAGTCAGGCGGTGGAACGTAGCATCTTAGACCAGCTGGTGCCAAGGCTGGGAAGACCCAGCGGTCGGCTTGGTTCAGGATCGACACCAGGAAGAGAACGATCAGCGACGCCAGGGAACGGAGAGGCACCGATGATGAGGATGACGACGGCGACGTTTCTCCGCTCCGCCGATCGCCCCCCAATGCAGGTACGTCCTCTTTCATGTTGTGGTTCCTTGTTTACTGGCACATGGTAGCTGGAGCTAGCAGTGGATCTGGTTGTCGCTTATTTAGGGCATATTCTTCCTTCTCTTCTCCGTCGGCTGCACGGGCGTGTTGTATGACAGATGTTCCGCTCTAATGACTTTCTTATCGAGAGGTACCGTTGTTCTCTGTCTGCAGCTCACCCATATAGCGCACGTGTGGTGCGGAGGTCGACCCAGCGCCAACTAAGTACACCAAACTCTTCAGACAACAGACTTTGTGACTTACTTGTAATTCCAAGACACAGTGCATCAGCTTGAAGTAACGAAGCGGGCAGACTCTTTTTTGGTAGGTGCTGGTCCGGTGTTGGCTACAAGTGCACACCCCAAACACACTGTCCGAGTGTCGCCAGTCCAAGGAACGTCTCCAGAGCTCCCACCTTTCCTCAAGGAGCTCGAGTCCAGCTTTGCTCTCAGAAGACAATATTTATTATACCAAATTGTCAATGGCTGCGGATGCCTTCAAGTAGCGGCTGCCTCCCACATCATTGATTCGGATGTTGTAGTTGTTTCACCGTGACGAAGGATTTCGCCCGCATGACACCGTCCGAGAGAGACTGACCACACTCACTGCACTGATTTCGTGCACTGGACTGGCAAAAGGCAAAGGTGGCGAATTGGAGGTGCTGTACTAGATTGCGTATGGTTTACTAGCTAGCTTGACACGTGCTGTTCGGATTTTTGGCACCAAAACCAGTAAACATCGTACTGATTCGTAGTAGATTTACGGTAATCACGTACCACTGCAATGCAGTCGTATACGCGTATACCGGTACCTTCCTCGTGGTACAATGGACGAACCGGTAGAAACCCTCTGCCCACTGCACTCTGCAGTGCACCATGCGCACAGCACAGATGAGAGTATCACCAATGGCACATAACCCCAGATTGAGTAAACCCCAGGCCAGGGGTTATGTACTCTTGAGTCTTGGTGATACAGTATGGTATAATTATTATGAGTGCCATGCTGGCGCTCAGGCTGTGCAGCATGGCAAAGCATAATACTTTTTTTATATATATTTTTTATGTTTATTTGAATTCGGATAGCTCAACAGTACAGAAGTACAACTACAAAGAGTACCGAATAAGTTAGAAGGCCCCGAGAACGGGAAACCAAAAAAACAAAAAAACAAAAAACAGCAACATCAATTTACTGATTATGCACATTGCTTGAAAGCAAATCACAACAATGATTAAGGGTTAAGCTGTCCTTTACTGCTTTAGCCAAATAGCCAAGTTGACGCGGAAATCTGCGATAGTAGTGCAGGACTTCAGGTCGTCTGGTAAATAATTCCAAACAAGAGCCGATTTACTTGAAAAGAACTAATAGTAAGGATCGAGGAGGTTTAGCTACCGTACAATACCGTTGACCCCCCCCCCCCCCACGCCATGTCGCTTCCCAGCTGGGTTTTCGGCAGGGGGCGGGAATTAGATCAAGGCTGTCAAGTGCAGTGCGATGTACAACAACGTGGAGGATCAGACTCGATGTGCTGCATTGTGCACATTTTCATCCTGGATAGCAGGCAGGCACAGTGGGTTGGTCTAAGACCATGATTGCGAAACGAGAGGTACTAGGTTCAAGTCCTGCTTGGAAGCGGAAGGATTTTTTCCAACCGTGCTGCGACCCACAGTTAATTGGGAACTCGTGGCCTGGCATGAGTAATACATGGATGTGGCAAATGGGATCGAGGCCTTTGGCCTCTGGTTGGTGGATCTGATCTATCCTCCCCCACCGTTTAGGAGCCGCATCTGACGCCTGATCATGGGGTGGTGGCGTCCCACGGAAGCGGAAAGGTGGTTCTTGACCAGGGAGTTGTACGACTCCTTGTTCTGGACCTGCCCGGTACGCGAACCCCGTCGGATTTATTTATTTTATTTATTGGCACGTACAGTAAAACCTGTCACGGCGACCACTCCGATAAGGCGACCACCTGCCTCAGAAGACCACTGTATCCAGGACCCAGGGATGCCATTTGCAGCTAAATGACCCTGGATAAGGCCGCGGAGACCACCTGGTAACAGAGACCACATTTTGAAGGTCCCTTGAGCGGTCGTCTTAGACAGGTTTGACTGCATTGTGTATGGCAGTGCAAGCGTCGGTTCAACATCGTATTTCGTTGTATATGCGGAAATCGCTTCACAGGTAGAAAATCGACAGGGGCGGGAATTAGAGAGGGGGCGGATCAACGGTACTTTACGGTACACGTAACGGCTACGCGAATGTGGGTGATACGCATAAAGTTCATGCAGTGGATTCATGTTCGCAATGTTGTGTTTAGTCACACGGATTCAAAACTTGTGAAAACAAGAAAAGTAAACACTTTGTTTTGGGACACAAACGAAAACATGGATAAGGGTTCAGGGAAAAAAACGAAAGCACTTCGAAGTTGAAGCTTGCTTCGTCTTTGTATCAATTCTGGGTTGGATGGCTTCGAATGTGTTGTGCCTCGGAGGGCTTTTCATGACAAGCCATCAGGCATAATACGCTTTTTGATTTTTCAGCACGTCTACATGTACCTGATTTGTATTTTATCTGAATCCAAGTACTGTAACCCGCCCAATATTCGCGTCACTAAAGTTTCGCGATTTCTTTAGAACCAGCGAGTTTGCGATGGCAAAAGTTCGCGAAGCACAGGGGCCACCTACACACACCTACTGTTGAAGCTTGATTTCAAGCTGGTTAATATTCGCGTTACGCTCTTCTCGTGAAAATAGCGAACATTAATCCGTCGCGAATATTAGGCAGTTTACAGTATCACCACATTCCCTTTTCTCTGTGAGTATCACCACATTCCTCTTTCCCTGTGAGCCCTCACATGGAATCAAGAACGACAAGAAAGTTTTCATGCGACAACCACAAAATACAAGCAAAAGAGAAGACAAAGCTTCGAAGCATACATGTACGAGTTATTATGCTCATTGAATAATTTTTTGGATTTCGTGCTTCGGAGACTTCTTCAGTTGAGCACCCTCACCGCTTGCACAATGCACTCCATTCTGATCTGGCACTCCCGTTCTGGCGGAACGTGTGTGAGCCTCCATTCACGGTATATCTTGAATCAGAAAACTGTCTGTGAGTCACTGAGTATCACGAGGTACAAACACGTAAAGTACACACAGATTACGTGGAACTTAACCTCCCTTATAATCCACCAGCACTCAGCCGAAGACCGAAGATTGGCATCCACCGGCCCACGCAAACACAAATTCCAAGCTCCTAAGAGGCCCAATCTGTGGCTTTACACTACAAGTTACTACTTATGCACTGTCAATATGTCGTGGTTCATT
The DNA here is from genome assembly GCF_964019385.1 of Sycon ciliatum. NCBI lineage: Eukaryota > Metazoa > Porifera > Calcarea > Leucosolenida > Sycettidae > Sycon > Sycon ciliatum. The sequence continues at coordinate 22,495,189 of NC_088646.1, forward strand.
CACATCTAAAAAAATTGTAAAACCTAACGTGAAAGAGAAGTTTTACAATGACCATAGTTCAGTAGTTGTCCAGCTAGTTAGTGCACATGAAGCAACCCCGGAGGGGGTTTCCGGGAAACCTGGAAACACTGCCGGCTACGCGCCTGCGTAACTAGCTCTAGCTGTACGAGTGCATTTGTAAATGTGGGTATGACTGTACACCGCACTTCATAGTTATTGCACGGTGTGCTGCACACTTGTGTTGCTGTGTGCGCGTTGTACATGTATTTGAGTTGTCCAGTAATACAAAGTGCAGGGAAACATGGAGAGGCCTATTTCTTTTGTTTCTTGCAGCAGAACTCTGCATGCTTTATATGTATGCGCCCGTACACGCAGTTGTGTGTGTGTGTATAAAATGAAAAAAGTCAAACAAAAAAGGAGAAGGAAAAAATGTTGCGAGTTATGACTTAACTGTCCACCAACGTAACCAGATCTTATACGGTCAGCGAGTGCGACAAAATGGCACAAAACTGACAAGGAGTACTGAGACATTCGGAGACCTGACACCTAGCTCCAACACTTCTCCATGGCGCAAACCAACAACCTTCCAACTTGGAAGGCTCAGGTTCGGAAAGGTCCAAGAGGGGAAGGAAAGCGCAACGAAGAAGAGCACGAGCTACGCATCACGGCAACAAAGAATGCCGAAAGTTACTGGATGATGACGAAACTAGTAAGACTATTGGACATACCGGCTTTCTCCTTTTTTCACCATAATGTAATTGGCTCACCATCCGAGTTGAAAAGTCCAACAAGTAGGGATTCACTGGCCAGAAAAAGCCACTTCATAGCTGTGTGGTGTAGACCAGGCTGAATAGTGGCGGTCAATTATTCTGCCTTGCAAGCTGTAGAATGGTGTAATCCCAGCACAAGTTGCTATGGCTTCTTCCGTAGCATCGCTATCATCGCCTCTGGCGATGGGTGTCAAAAGGTCAAATGGTGTGTGTGTGTGTGTGTGTGTGTGTGTGTGTGTGTGTGTGTGTGTGTGTGTGTGCACGTGTGTGTGTGTGTGTGTGTGTGTGTGTGTGTGTGTGTGTGCACATGTGTATGTGTGTCAATTCATCAGCCTTGCAAGCTGTTGAATGGTGTAATCCCAGCACAAGTTGCTATGTCTAACAGGGAATAATTTACTTTCAATCGTTTGCATAGCAATTTTGCTACACAAAATCAAACTTGAATAGCAATTCGAAAATGTTGCATAGCAATTTTCTTCAACACTTGACAACATTGTCCTTCTGCAGAGCTGATCAGAGTGCAAGCTCAGACCACAAGTACACTGTAACACCTTAGTTGCAAGCCTATCCTGGTGCCAGGATGCATAGCACAGCACTTTCGAAGTTTCGTACATCTATTTTATCCCTAAGAGACACACCCGGCATGTACACTGTGCATCATAGGGTACAGTGAAAAAACAATATGCATCGCAGTTGTCTGCAACACATTTTTGAAGTTGCTTTGCAAATCAGAAGAATTCCATAGCAAACTGCGATGCGATACCGGTTAAATTATTCCTGTCTAACATAGCTGTTCGCTACCATCGCTTCCGCGATGGGCATGTCTGAGTCTGTGTCTGAGTGTGTGTGTATGTGTTGCTACAGGCCTGTGGCGCAGCATGTGGCATTGATCCGACAGTCGTGAATTTTGGTATGAGTGCACCTTGAAGCACAACTTAGAACCGTACTATCCAAACCATGCCATAAAGAGGTAGGACACAGTATGGTATATGGTACGCAGAGAATATTGCATGAGTACGATGGTGATACCAGTGAATATCAATCCCGGCTGCGAGGCAGGAGGGATTGATATGAGGGTGCGGGAGGGGGGGGGGGGGGTATCACCCGAGTGCGATAGTTCATCTGCAACTGCAGCTGTTCTCATTCCTGCAGGCTCTAGCACCTGACCAATTGTACATGTGCACCAGGTTAGTCATGGACAGCTGGCATTGCCGGTCCAAAGCACACTCTTCACACGCTAGCACCAGCAACTCACAACTAGGATACTGTGTGCACTGGGATCCTGCAAGGGCATATCCTGGCAGTTTATAGTTTGCCAACTGGATTACTGTGTAGCAATGATGACATTGCAAAGCATAGCCATGCTAGTCCTGTGCCAGTGCAGAGTGGCACTACAAGGCATGATGTAGTCATGCGGCAAGCAGAAGCACATCACACGGAGCTGAGCATGACTGGCACACATGTAGCCTTGACACACTGCACCCATGGATCATTTCAAGACCTGGGCTGTAAAACATGCAGTGTAATCATGGTTTGTTCAGGTTATGTGGTGCATAGCGAAGGCTCCGTGCAGTACAACCGACTTAGAAAGTGAGCTTGAGTTGGATCTGCACACATACTTTATTCTGTAAGAGTTACTCACAGTGGCCTTGTGGAGAAAACACAGCTTCCCTCGCATGCTACACGTGGACATGGGTGATTTCAAAGCTTGCACACTACGATGACCACGCGGGACTGCAAGCTGAACTGTGTTAATCTCTCGTGCATCATGTGGCACAAATGCTATGCGTGTGCATGCACGCATGGCCCGCAACAATCAGTGACAAAGCACACTGGACCACGTGAACCCTGGTCCTGAAAACCGCTTCGTCAGTGGATGACATTGGCAGATCATTGGTCCACTGGGCATAGCCAGGGGGCTGCACGCGTCCATAAATGTGTTGACAGGCAGTGTTTGGTATTGACAGCGACAGGTCAAACAGGCACTTGTAGCCAGAGTGCATGATACCAGGTAACTGGTTGTCCGTACTGACTGCATCAGCACATGTATCCAGTATGGCATGCTGCTGTTCTTACTTTACAGTGTACTTGTAGCTCTCTGCTGCTTGACAAGCTGCATGGGCAGTTACTAGTGGTAGCATGGGTGGCCGAATGCGACGGTTCCAGAATGACATTCTTCCTGCAGCTATACTACACGGCACTATGCATTGTTCAAACGTCAAACCCGTCAGGTCACGGGCGACAGCTGTTGGACATGTTTTCGAGTTTTCTCCGTACTGTGCGGATGTTGAACGCTGCACGACTTCTGCACATTTCCACCCGTATACTGTGTATGTTAGTAGAGTACGCTGTTGTGTGTCCGCACAACTACAGGACCGTCTGGCGTTGCTGCAACGGTACACTAGCAGAGGTCTTTCTGCTAGCCGCAGGCGCCACGTTGTAGACGAACCTTGCCCACCAGCATGATGCTCGGTGGTTCTGGCAGAGAAAGTGCATATTGTCCAGCCATCCCCGCGCATCCCATTCTGGTATCCCTCGGTGTCAGCCATGACTGGTATCCATTCATCGCTTCCACTGCATGACCAGGCTCTCTTGTTCCTCCTTGTCATGTCTGCACAGAGAAAAGTTTGAAATAGATAAATAAACGAGAGTTGGCCGTCTGTTGCGGTTTACAGCAGAATCTTTGTGGGCACTTTGCCAAGGCAAATGATGCAGTGGTCTGTCTTAGAAACACCTCAAGCAAAGGCACTGTCCACGTAGCTCGTGCTGCAAGCAGTAAACACAAGTAGCCAGGACCGGTGGCCCATAGCAAGCAGCCCGAGGCAACACGCGAGCATACCGGCACTGCACTGGGCATGTACTCGCAAACAGTTTACATAATACTCTGCTGTTAGGACTGCCAGGCACATACTCACACAAGTCATAACAGGCCTACAATGACCATGCAATGCGTATATGTGATGTTGTTCCCCTCCTTCCCCAACCACTAATCGACATCACACAACCAGTGATAACAACCGTAGTTTACTTTCCACTGTGATGCTGATTATTGCATGTGAAATTCTAGACTACATGATTGTGGTACATTGCATGTACATAGGATATACTACACACTGTCTGCTTCTAGCCCATCTGGTTTTGAGTTGCAAACTATTACTTACCGTATCATTATCTACCCAGACGTATGCTATTAAAATTATACTAATACACAGGGAAGTGTTCATGGGAATATTCATACGCATACAATCTATCCGCCATGCTTGAAAGTGAACGGTTGTTCCCAAGGTAACGTTAACACTTGAACTCATCCACGGTTTCATCACGAATTGTGCCCATGGAACCGTGTGCGTGTGACTTGGAACGTGATACACGTGTGTGTAGTGTCTGTCACTCCGAGGTCACCTAAACAAAATGATCCAGGATGCTCTCCGTTTTCATGTGGAGCATGGAGGGTGATTGAAACTACACACCAGCCTAATGCTAACGAGAATTTAATGAGACAAATGGATATTTTCGGTTTGGGTTAGGTTACCCATGATCGCACATCGTGCACAAGGACAGTCTCATCTTCCGGATGCGTGAGTACGACTTTCCCTGTTCGCCATCGCGTGCTCAGAGTCAGACGTAGGTTGTTGCATGTCCATCCTGTCCGCATATTTGTCTGTCGACGCCCTGCTGCATGCACGTGAATTTCCACTCCTCGAAAGGCGGTCCCGTGCTGCAGCGCTGTCTCCGCGTGTCATTACTAGCCCGCCCCGGCGCTGGAAATGATTCCGTCTCGGGTTGCAGCGAACATGTGCCAATGTGGGGTTCCACATGGCTCTGACCCCTTCAATAATCTACCGCGGCTAAGCACGGGCGTCATCGCATCATCGTGTTCTGAAGAAAAGACGTGCGAAGAGACGGACGAATGGTAGGATCTTGCTCCCGCGACGCTTGGACCTTCGCAACACGAGGCACAAAGGACATGGCATGGCGGGCAACGCTCTGCACGTTTTCGATCCCAAACGGGCGAACTCTTGCGACCACTGTCATGAGCTGATGTATCCGTCGACGATACGATTCTCGTGTCGATGCGCATAATGCATTGATTGTCCATGCCCATGGCTCGATCGATGGCACCGTTACACGCGCGCGTGGTGGAAGATCAAGCGAGATGCGGTATTTTTTACACGTGAACGCCATGTTTCCGAAGGATGCGTCTACTTACTTACGCCTACCATGTAGCCTCGACCACGGCATACACCATGTACACTGATACAGCTGCAACCATACTCCATAAATCCATACATCCAGCATACTGAATGCAGCAGACTGGTGTAGATCTACGCGTCTTTGAATGCGTATTTCGACGGGTATCAAATTTTAGTGTTGTCCGGTAGACGGTGTAACAAAGAGGAAAAGGCGAGCACAGTCGTGTTGTTACCACCTGGGGGCTGAGGCAGGGTCAGCGTTCATTTGCAAATTCCCGTCTTCAGTTTATCACACTAGAAACTCAGTAGAAAGACAGTCACAATCGTGTGCGTCTGGTCATTTCTTTCAGCTTTTCTTTCTCCGTGGACACGACGCGCTTCACGATGAAATTCAATGGCACATCTCGCAAGGGTCGTGCAGGCAGCGGCCACCACCATGCTCGTAAAACTGCCGGTTGCTGCTGCGGCCCGAGAATGCGCTGGGTCATGGTGTCCGTCTCCTTGGCTATCGTAGCTGTGTGTATCATAAGCTTTCTGACGATGAGCGTGCCTCGCGTGCAACTCAACGACTATGTCCTGGCCAGCAAGCACATGCAGACGCTAGGACTGCGCTGCAACTCGAAGCTGAAATGGACTCGCAACTGCGACGGTCATGGCGTTCGACAAGATGTGTACTTCTCCAAATTCGAAGGGAAAGCGTGCGGACAGAGCGTCTGGGACCTGAACAAGGACACGCAGGAACCTGGGACACTGCCTGGCAAAGTCCATTTGGTGTACAAGGTGTTTTCTAGCAATGCCTCCGCTCACGAATACTACGAGAAGTTCTGGGGTCGTCATCTGTACGAGCGCCTTCCGCCGTACCTGTACACCGAGGTTGATGAAGCGATCAGCGACAGAGTGGGAGATGAACGCAAAGCGTACTATTGGCATCCGAAGCAAGTCGCGTCGGGTATGCCCGTACCGCTGCAGGCGGCACGCGTTCCAGTTCACGTTATCTGCATCTTCAGGTGAGACTCCTCTTTCCTTGACCTCTTTTTGTTGCCCTGTTCTATTGTTACGAACTGTTACGAATTATTGTTAGAGGACAGTTCTCAGTCCTCGTCGGTCATGCAACGCCTGTCTCGTAACAGGGCATTTCACCAGTGCTAAGTGCTGGCAATGATCGTATTTCATTATATTTATCACTCTTTTGGTTTCCAATCCTTCATTGCAGGCAAGGACCAGCGTTTGTTCGGGTCATGACCGACGGATACTTTGCGGCCACGAATGAGAAGAAGCTGATTCAAGTGGGAATGTCGTAAGTACAGTCAATCGTAGCACAGTGGTCGAGTGTACACTCCTTCAAAGTCCATAGATCTGTGGGCGAATTTGAGTGCTGGGTGTTTAGAGATCCCAGTTGCAGAGGTGAAGGAAGTGCGTAAAACGTATCTGGTCGCAGGTGGCGGTCGGAAGGATGTCGGCTGGTTCAGATAGTCTCTCGAGTCGTGGAGTATGTAAGCCGTGTTCTGTTCCGGATTGTCTGGTCAATCTGTGCCAGATCGCTGGACGAATAAATCACACTTGCACGCGAGGAGTTCCGTTGAGTAGATCCGTGTCTCCGTCTCGTAGTCGTACAGTTGCATTGTGGCAGGGTTGCTTACATTCTCGCAGAGACGTTTGTCATAGCGTGTGCTCTGTGGCGTGTTGTACACAGTGCCCAGTGCATGTACAGTAGTACAACGGTTGAACCTGCTCTAACCGGACGCCCTTGGTTCAGCGGAAACTGCCCTAACATGACAGGATTCTGCTTGGTCCAGGGATCATGTGTGTGAACGTTCGAACCACAGCACTTTGGTGCATGAAAATTTGTCCGGTCAATGCAGGACTCCGTTTGGTACAGGGTCGGGCAAACCGTGACAGGTTTTTTTTGACTGTATATGATTGTACATCTATTGCTTCAGGGCACCTTTGCAAATGGATTTGATTTGATTCACTTACATTGTCTTACACTGGGCGTACATTGTAACCAGATTGGAATGTCCGTCTTGATGCAGTTGCAGTACCAGTGATTGACATTTGAACCTGTGATAGCGGAATCTCATCGTGGGGAAAGCGTCTCATAACAGTGTGCTCTGCATCGCAAAGCCTACTCGGCGGTGCCAATCTTCCAATGGACTACGTGCCGGGAAGATTGCGCCAGAACCACGGTTCTCACCCGAGTCAGCTTGTGCACTGTCTGCGGCAAATACTATCGATGTGGTCACCGACCTTAGACAAATCGCCGTTACGCCTTTAGAACAGCGTAGTAGATGCACCTGCATGCTGATGTGTTTGTGTGCCATGTGTTGATCGGTGTGCCTGTTACGTAGATTGTCGTTCGATGTAGCGCGACAAGTGAGACGGGCAATGCACAAGTTCACGCCGGTGCAGCAGAGATTCTATGACATACAGTCACTGTCGCAACGGCATTTCTTTGCAGGTAAGTGCATGCGATTGTACTGCTTTGTTTTGTTGTTTCCTTTCTCTTGTGACGAATTGAGGACAGTGCATGCTGTTGAATTCAGGTACCCTTGTTGTGATATTTAGATTATTCGTTTGTGAGATGTGTATCCTGGTCTGGATGTCTAGTCTTCACCAGACATGTACTTGTGACGAAGGACTGTAGGGCATATTGAGGAGCCAGCTTTTCACCACACATTCGTGCTAGAGTTCTTAGTTTTGACGGCAGGTAATGGTGTTTTGGTCAAGAACATAAGAACGGGGATCACCCCACGCCTTTTTAACTCTATGAAGCTGCTCGATCTAGAGCTTGAAGAGTGGCATACAAGATCAGTGCTAACTGTATCTGATTAGATCTCACCTGTAATCCTCCCGTGGCATCTTTCCTTTCTTGTACTATTTCAGGAGTGCAGAAGGTGCGGTCGTACGCCGAATCCATGTGGACGCTCTACTTGAAACGTATCCGAAACCGACTTCGGAACATCGCAGCGTTCTTCACCACACACGCATCAAGCTTTAACGACTTCACAGCATTTCTGTCTCAGATTCTAGAGGGTAAGTCCAGCTTCATGTTGTCTGGATTCCGTGGTGCGGCCACAAAGCCATGAGAAGAATGTTGACAACATTCACCGGTGTGGCACGGGCTGACGCGTGGCTGGGATGCCGTTGTTGCATGCACCTGAAACGAAAACAGAAACAACAAAAAACGTATGTTAGCAGTGACACTATCGATGAAACGTGGGTAGTGGCCAATAGAGGTGCTGCTACGGTGCAGTGTATACACGTTGCCCACATTCCACAAACAAACAAACAAACACGGAATTAATGCTGTGTGGACCCTGGCTAGCGCCAGACATTACTGAAGTAACGGTCTTTTGCATAGCCACGGGAATAACCTTCAGCTCCCCAGGGGAGATGACACTAACAGGGATCGCTGCATGCCTGTCCTTGATGTGGGATGATGTAGCCGTATTGTAGGTGGCGACTACTCAATCCAGAACAGATTGTATTTTTCATGTTGGTGGCACTGTATATGGCTTTTGGTGATTTTTGCACTCCTTTTTTTCTACCACATGTATTTTGCAGATGTGGTGACCTCGAAGATACAATTCTGGTTAGTAGCGGTGGCCATTCTGTTACTGAAGCCTATCCAGTGCTCCGTTACGGTAAGTGACCATCATGTGCTGCTTTATAGCCTTTTTGGTTTTCTTTCCCTTTCTCAAGATCGGATATTTTCCTTGGATTCAAAAGCCAATCTTGCTGGGCCAATATGCAATCTGCCGGCTACTTCAGAGATCACCTGATCATGCTTACTACTAGCCACCAACAGAAGTACAGTGCAATCGCCTTGACCACATCGTTAATTCCACTACAGAACTGTTTGTAAGCTCGTTCATCGTAATGTTGTAGGCCGAATATTGTGCTGATCAGATTCACATTTCTGACGGGCACTACACCCTATTTGGCACATAGTATTATTTGGAGGCCTGCACTATGTTCTCTTGATATCCTGGGATTGGCTTCTCAAATGCTGTATTTGGGCTGCTATTTCCTGCGTTGTTTGCAGCTTCAGCTCAGCAAGGCCTACCAGAAGCAGCTTCTTTGCAAGAGTTGCATGAGAATACACACAAGAGGCTTCAAGAACCCGTAGGGATGAGTGCATTCGGTGCGCGCTGGATTCATCCAGCCAGCACAGCCTGTCATTCAATGGATCGCGAACCCGGAAAGCGGCCGTCATTGACCGCGACACTCTTTGATATTGTGAAGTAAGCCGGTGGGTAGTGGCTAGTTACATCCTATTTTGCAGCTTTCAATGCAGTGAGTACATATACTGCACCGGCCTTGTTTATTTAGTACCGTCTTTTCCCTGCAGCTCCACTAGAAAAACTAGTTTTCTGACCAATCGTGACCAGAACAATTTCAGTCGTGTAGTTAACTCCGTAGTCAATTTGTGGTGTTCTTAGTTACCGCTTTGTCCTAGTTTACTCCCGGATAGATGACTATTATTGACATCACAGTGCGTTATTATCCGCCCAATTTGAAGGTTATCGTGACCCGTTTTTCTCTCTCATATGCGAGAGCATTCCTCATCTCTATACTCCCGCGACTATGTTCTGCTCCATTCGAAGTTTAGTTATTTCTCCTCTCATCACGCTTGTTCAGATATAGATACGTACTAATGCAGTGTACCACAATATCAGCCTATGCTAGAGCTATATCATGGCAAATTCCTGGGCAAGGCGTTCTCTTATTGTATTGAAGTGTGCGCAGCTGGCTTGCGTTGTCTATAATTTATGTGAAACCTTTTCTGTAAATATTGTCAAAAGACATGGTATGGTGTATTGATAATTGCCCCCTTCCCCCTCCCCCTCGGGCCAGACACACTGTTGTGTATTTTCCACGCTGAAATACTTTTCCAACAGCAATGAAGTTTCTTGGTTTCAAGGGACCTGGCTATTGGGGTCGGGGCCGCGTTGCACCAATATTTCAGGTGGTTCGGCCAAGTAGACTACTCGACCGGAAATGAACAGTATTGACGAAAAACCCGCTTTGCGCAAATGGGGTGGGTCTTTTTTCACAAAGCAAACTGTCCAGCCGGCCTGGGTGCCGCAGTGCGGCCCTGGGAGTAGGTTCTCAAGTCAGTCATTCTTTCTCAGACTTTCCCTGCCATTGATACTGGACACCAGTGAGAACACTCTGAAATGAATACATCAACAGCTCAGAGCAGCAGCAGCAGCGCTGATTTGTACATAATCATGATTGTTTAGTTTTTTTTTATCTCAGCTACTTCAGTCTAGTAGTGGACAACACTGGGCTGGAGGTAGATCAGTACAGGACAACATTGTATAGTAGATCTACCTCGATCCATACTTCAAAGTACTTAGTGTAGTTCATATCATCGGATTGAGCCTCTACTTCAGGCTGAGTTCAGCTTGCTCGCCACACGATCACTGACTGGGTGAGAGATGTTCAAGAAGACTGAGTTTCGTGCATTTTCTTTTTCAATTTTTCACCAGTAAATTCCAGAGCGTGGGGTAGTTCTTTCCAAACCGCTGTGCATAAGAACTGATCTCTAACTACTTTTTCCTACCTAAGGCCAAGTCAAGAGTGACGTGATAGTGAGTAGCGAACTATCCCTCCCTTGTGCGCTTCCGGATTTCTCCTCGGACCTCTTGCCTGTTTAGCGTTTGCAAGTTCACTGAAATAGTTTCTGGATCTAGAGGAAGAGCTGGATCATCCAAGCGCAGCGATAAGTTTGGCCGCCCAAAGCGCTCCCACCCATAGCTCCCAAGATCAGAGTACCCCTCGGCTGTAGATCTACGCTGCGTTAGCCTTGTTTACACGTTGAAAGCCTAAAACCACAGCGCTTAGCAGCCGCTGTGAACGTTTCGAGACAGCAAGGGCCTTACCTGCCAATTCGCCGTGCACCTTCTCGCCAAGGTTCGGGTCGCAAGTGACGGAGAGCTCAGAAGACAAACACATGACCGTGTCGTGAAAGCAGTAAACAACAGCCATGCTGTATCCAGAGCAGTGGAGAAAATATCTTGGTTGATGGGGCTTCTCTCTCTAAGTAAGTTGAGCGAGCGCGGCTGGACAGTTCGTCCCCAACTCCCACATACGCGAGCGTGACGGTCATGTGATGGTCACTTCTGTCCGACGAGGCCACCTTCTGAACATCCGACTGTGCCAGGTATGCCCAGAGAAGCTGATATTGGTCACGCTTGACGGGCCAAACGACTGGCAAGAGACAGACAGCTAGCACTGTAGCAGGTGCAGCACGCGGAGAGGAGGTGCGCTGGGGTCGTGACAAGGGGGTGCACGCAGGTGCGTCCGTATCTGGGGTGAGTGTGAGTGTAGTACTGTAGTAGATCTACGTACATGTATACGGCCCACACGGCTAGAGCCTTAGTAGAGGGTTAGGTAGGCTTATGGATCTTACTTCGGCATCAAGTCTCTGAGTCTTATCTGATAAGACTGATATCTATAGGTTAACGGTAGTTTCAAAGAAAGAAATAAGTCATCACCCCTCCATACACACACCTCAGACCTCAGACATGCCCATCGCGGAAGCGATGATAGCGAACAGCTACATGTATGTTAGACATAGCAACTTTACTTGTGCTGGGATTACACCATTCAACAGCTTGCAAGGCTGATGAATTGACCGCCACTAATTTTTAGCCTGGTATCCACCACACAGCTGATTGAAGTGACTTTTTCTGGCCAGTGAATCCCTATTTTTCATTTTTATTTTATTTTATACACACACACACACACACACACACACACACACACACACCATGTACCACGCACACCTGCCCTGGTGTACAGCTGCCAAATGCTTGGCCACGCCGCCCCCGAGACAGGGGAGACAGGGGCGTAGGAGGAGTTTTGCAAGTGGTACGACCGAAGGTGTGTGCGGCCAAAGGCCGTGTCGGAGGGGGGGGGGGGTGCGGGGGGGGGCTCCCCCGGGAAAATTTTGTAAAAAAGACACAAAATCCTGCGTTCTGGGAACTTCTGGCACACGTCTGGCGCAGTGTGCAGTCGAGTCGAGTACAGTAGTCTACTCAGTACGACTGCAGATGCATAACAGATCTACGAGTAACGTTACGAGTCTAGAGAAAGGTCAAAGTCTGATGCGCATATGAGTCGATGTATCCAGATTTTTTTATTTTACGGTTTTGTACGTTCCGGACGGACCACACTTTTCGAAAAGTGGTACGGCCATGGTCGTACCAGTCGCAGCGGGTGCTACGCCCCTGGGAGAGTAGAAGAGAGAGTTCGAGAGAAGTCAGCACTGCCACTAGGAAGCCGCTCCGCCACGACGCCGTCCACGATTGCAATTGTGTCGCCGAAAGCCAGGAGCAGATTTAAAACAGCGATCACAGGTAGCGCAGTGCTGGTTGCAACACGGATGGCTGGTGATTGGTATGCGCTGGGGTGTGGGCGGTGATGCCGGGGCGGGTGTTGTGCACTTATGCACAGCAAGTCCACCGGCACTTCGGAACCACCGAAGGCAGGCATGGCATTGACGTGCGTCCGGCTGTTCCGCTACAGGCAGCTGGCGATCAGCAGAACATTTGTGTCGTCCGAGTCCAGATTTACTCTTGAATATCCGTTTACACACCAGGCAAGAGAGCGGTACCGGGGCAGGACGCTGCACACGAGTGCGGTACGCATCTCTCCATTGCTGACGATCCTGGGCCAGAGTAAACCATTCATCAATTTGGCACAGCTTCATGTCTGACTGTATTCTGTCCTTCCACCGAAGACGAGGTCCCTGAGCTGGTCGGGGAGCGTCAAGCCATCCAAACAGCAACTGCTTAGGGAGACGGTTGTCAGGCATCCGAGCTACATGGCCCAACCACTGGAGGCGGCGACGACGCATAGTGTCCGACACCAGATCCTCATCCCCCAACGCTTACGGAGGTCACAATTCCGGACATGGTTCAACACACACACACACACACACACACACACACACACACACACACACACACACCATGTACGATACATGTATATACGCCGGTCGCAAGAGAAACACGTAAATCTGCAAATGCACTGGATGTGCACCCACAGATTTTCTCTCATAGCAACGATAGCGGACAAGATCTGAATGAGACAGACCAAGACTAGCTCCAGATAACTGCCCAATCCACACAACCTGCGAAGCCATGTGAATCGACCACCAATTCACCTGGTCTACACCACACAGAGTACATCGGCATAGAACGGCCAAGACAGTTACCTATGCACACCCTATACTTGCTGGGGTAATCAGTATAGACAGCACGCTGCTTTGATAGAAGCAGACACTAGATGCACTAGTACCTTGAAGTGAAATTGGAGTTATTGGAGCCTCGGCTCTGAGTACTGGGAACTCAGATCCAACAGACAAATCAACAACCTCAGCCATGAAACGACACACTGGATTGTGGAGCCGAAACTAGTCCAAATTCCAAATGCTTTGGCAAGAAGGTAGCCTTCAGTAGCTACTAAGCTTATGAGGACTGAATATCAAGAAGACATCCAGGAGCGAACAAAGAATACTCGACTGACGGTTCAACAACAAGAAGTCTAAGGCAACTCCCTAGAATACAGAGGGTCAGAATCGGTACTAACACCCATACGGTTCAGATGGTCGCAAGACCGGGGCTCTACCAACCGTGGATGGTTGTAGAAAGGTCACTGTTTCCGAACACGGTGTCCTCCACCTTGTTACATGCTGTCAACCAACAATATGTGTACATGTACATGATTGTATGTACCGTAATTTGCAGGAAGGGAGGGGAGAGATAGAGAGAGCAATCTGTAATCTTGATTTTATTTCACCTGCCGTAATGCCGCGTATAAAAGCAAGTGCTCACGGCCGTATAAGCCGGGGTTCGAACCATGCTTCTATTCAAAACATGCTTCTTCGTCAACCATGGTCAACATCATCAGTCTCCTCTGCAGCCCTTGGAGTGTGAAAGGCTTCGGTATCGCTCTGCCATCTTGGAAGATGGTGCTCGTCTTGATGTGGCGGCATCCGGTGTCTGGGGAAGTCGTTTTAAGCGCACGTTCTGTGATGTTCGGGTTTTTAACCCTCATGCGCGCTCGAACACTCCCTCAACTCCCGCGTCCACCTATGCCAAGCAAGAACAGCAGAAGAGAAGGACCTACGAAGAACGCGTCAGGGAGGTGGAGCATGCTTCCTTTCTCCCACTGGTATTCAGTGCATCTGGTGGGTGCGGCAAGGTAGTCCAAGGGTGTCGGAACCGCACCGGCCGGGGCGGCCATGGCCGCCCCACTTTTTCGGCTTTTTTTTTTTTTTTTTTTTTAGCACACTGCAACAAAGCGCGATGATCTCAGCGCAAACGTGGCAAATCCTTGTCCCCGATCGTGGTTTGTTGCAGAATCAAAAGTCCATGTACATGTAGATCTACACTGAAATGGCACCAAATGCCTGGGAATGCTTGCAATTGGCTTCAATTGTTGAATTTTTTCCCGGGGGAGGGTAATGTTTGTCCCCGATCGTAGCATCTTCTTGGTTTTTTGCAGAATCAAAAAGTCTTTCATTGTAATTTGTAGTTACCGTACACTGAAATGGCACCAAATGCCCGGAAATGCTTGCAATTGGCTTCAATTTTTGAAATTTTTTCCCGGGGGAGGACCCCCCCCACCCCCCGCCCCCTTCCATGGCCGCCCCACCTCCAAAGTCGTTCCGACGCGCCTGTAGTCCACAAGCTACATTCCCTGGCACAATGGAATGCTGGCTTGGTACGATAACGGGACGGGACCGTTGCCGTCTACAACCCCATTTCGACAACGCGAAACAACAACCACCCGCCGGCACCCGACTCACTGCCACTGGACTTGGGTGGCTCAGAAAATAATGAAGGGGAAGGGTGTCGCCGTAACCGGTCCAAGTCACGATGACGTGTACGCGTTGACGTCATCAGCATGATCGCGATACCGAAAATGCTTTTGAATTATTTTGATTTGAATCACTCGTTTGACTTCGTTTCCACTGAGTGAAGTTTTGGAGAAAAATGAAAAATGAAAGAACTTTTCAACTAACTTAGCAGGTTACCAGATCGATTGGAGTAAGTGAAGTAAAATGCAGTCGGGTAGAAGTTATCCAATTTAGTAGAAGAAGTGAGCGACATGGCAGTTGCTTCACCCGACCTTGTCAAAGTTATCCAGGAAGGTAAATAATTTACTCACTTTCCATTCGTTTCATGGATGCTGAAGTCAAGATACTGGTAGCGAGTGCTGCTTTTAATTATTGGTATATTCCTGAGGATAAATTGTGCATGCTGATTGCAGCTGGGAGAACTTAGTTACTTGCGTGATAATATTAAGTTATTAACCCTCCACTAGCGCTGAAACGATCGTGGATTTTCACCTATCGATTACTCTTTACCTAAACGATCGATTATAATCGTTAGCAAACAGTGTCAGAATTTTGTGCACGGATTATTCTGTTTCCACAAGCTTTGTCTTCATAATACCAAATATCTGCATTAGTGAAAGGGTAGCTCCGAAACATGGCAGTTTTGAAGTCATTTGAACATCAGAACATGAACCATACTATACCATACCCTGGCAACTGCACACTCACAGCAGAAACTGATTCAAACTTCACAAAAACGGGGGTTTCAGTACTTTTGGACTCAAAATCCGTAATGAGTAATGCATAACGTAACTATTAGTTGATTGTGAAGGAATTATCGATTGATTACCGAGTAGTTGGTACAATCATTTCAGCCCTACCCTCCACGTATCTGGTGACAGTCAACTCCTACGTCAGCCTTTTCCCATTACAACTTTCTCAAGCTGATGACTTCCTTCAAACAACGGAGAGGAATTTGGAGATCCTTGTGATAAGTTATTTAAGTTATCATATACTACTAAAAAAACTCCCTATCGTTGGCTGAAAACTGGTCATGATACAAGTTTGTCAACTGTGGCACGACCCGTTTTCTTTTGGCGCACTCCCAATCCACTGTCACTCTGCCGTGCCTGTGCGATGCTACCATTTCATCTCCTGTACACGTATTAGCATGATGTTCTGACTGTGTCATCACTTTTTGTATACTCTCCTCAGGCGGGGTTGATGATGTTCGCAAACACCTGGCTGACAACCCAGCACCCATTGACAGTGCAGATGAGGTATGGGTAGAAAATCTGTTTGGTAAGGGTATTTAGGGCTTGTCTGTTCTTCTGCTTATCTATGTATGTGTTGTGAGTTGCAGTTCATCGCAGTATTTAACTAGACGTTCTGGGCAGATTCCATGGCTGAGCTTTCAATTGTAGTCTCGACGTGATAGTCCTCTCTCCCACAAACGCATTCACTCTTCCTCCCGCCTTCACTTGCGAAACCTCTCTCTCTCTCTCTCTCTCTCTCTCTCTCTCTCTCTCTCTCTCTCTCTCTCTCTCTCTCTCTCTCTCTCTTTCTCTCTTCTCATCCTCATACTCTTAATGTATCTTCACGAATGCAGGATGGCATGACATTGCTTATGCATGCCGCATACAAAGGCAAAGTCGACACGTGCAAGCTGCTTCTGGCACGCAAGGCAGATGTCAACTGGAGCAAGCATGAACATGGGGTAGGTAAGCACAACGCTACCGTAAAGTACCGTTGATCTGCCCCCTGTCGAATTTCTGCCTGTGAAGCGACTTCGGTGTATACAATAAAGTACGGTGTTGAACCGACGCATGCACTGCTGTACACAATACGTTTCAGTGCAGGATGAAAATGTGCACAATTCAGCACACCAGGCCTGATCTTCTACATTGTTGTACATCGTACTGCACATGACAGCCTTGATCTAATTCCCGCCCCCTGCCAAAAACCCAGCTGGGAAGCAACAGAGCATGGGGGGGGGGGGGTGGGAGATCAACGGTACTTTACGGTACTACTACTACTAACGTTATGGTGCGTATGTAAGTCTGGATTTCACATATGCTCTTGACGTACATGGCTATCCCCATCTTTAAAAAAAACTAATCCAGCTGATTTACCTGATGTGGCGAGTCCCCGGACTTGCACGTCTCTTGACGCCCCTCAAGTGGTGCTGGACGTACATTTGTATACGTACGGTGATTAGTTTGGTTGACAGCATGTTACAAGGCAGAGGACGCACTGATAAGTATGTCATCTATCAACAAGGCTAGGCTAGGCTTACATATACGTACAGTGATGTAGCAGGAACTGGTCCAGGGCACCAGCTTGGCACTTTATAGGTTGGAATTGAGCTAGCGCGGCGGCTGTGTAAGCTGAGCTGGCCCGCTTCTAGTATGGAGAATATTGTCCAACAGTGTGTTAGTCAGAACATACTGAAGTATTGTGTACTCGGTGTGGCAGTAGGCCCTGGAGATGGCTGGCCGTGCACTGAGAGTTTGAGAGTTATCCGTTTTTGAATAGTATACCTACCGGTATGTTCTTGTTCTTCTGTGTTTGCTTGGCCAGTACACTGCGCTGATGTTTGGAGCCATGAGTGGTAGGTCACTGGTGCTATGCCTGTTAGGTGTTGTGCTGTGCAGCAACACTGTGCTCTGTAGTGTACAGTACATGCGCATGATGGCATACTGTGCATGATGACATACTAGGACCTGTTATGAGTGACTGGCCGCATGGCATGGCCGGAATTGTCCCCTGTGGGGACAGGGCTCGGGGAATGTTGTGTTTGGGAGGACTCTGTAAGCCGTAGGTGCTTTTTGTGAATGAACAGGCCTGCATCAATCTAACCCGTGGCAGGTGTTTGCTGTGTCGAGTTGAACAGTTTCGTATTTCTTTGGCTCCTGGGTTTCAGTAGGCCTTTTTCGCACACATCACTGAAGAGTGAAGACTGGTGCATTTTATGCCTTGCCAATGGTTCAGGTTTGTTTGCTGCCACTACTCTGTAATTCTAAGTGTATGTACATTAGTTTCACACATGTGCTCGGTTGGTTGGACATGCTCGTATGTTTCTGCATGATGTAATAGGATCTACAGAGGTGGCACGGATCTTACTAGAAGCCGGTGCCAACCCGAACAAGCAGAACAACATTGGCCGCAACGCCGCACAGCTGGCTGCGTTCATTGGTATGTTGAACAAACGTACACGTGTGCACACAGGCATGCTAGTACTGTACATGTACATGTAGGTGTACATGTCTGTATGTTTGTATGCATGTCTGTATGTTTGTATGTTTGTATGCATGTATGTACGTATTGTACTAGGTATACATGTATGTGTGTATGCATGTTGGTATGTATGCATGGCTGTGTTTATGCATGCCCATCAGCACGCACCTGTGCATGTACAGCGCGAATCCATGCACTTTCCTTACACAGTATCTTTGTGATTATTTGCCCTGATGCATAGTGCAAGAGATGCAAAAGAAATTTAAAGCATTATGATGTCACTTAGTAGTACGATTTCACTGTGTAGTACGGTGTCACTCTGTGGCGTATTTCCGACAACATCAGCTGTCCTTGAATAAGCTCCTCCAGTCTCTTTGTACTAAGGATTATTTGTATATTTGAAGGAGAAGCTTGCATAACAGGTTGCGATTTGTACGCAATTTCACTGCTGTGAGGTGACCCTCAATTACAATGTAGTTCTTCTTCACATGCAGCTTTTGCTGCTCTCATTGCTGGCAAAGTGACAAGAACGCAATTCAAAAGTGAGAATTCAGAATGCCGTCACGATTTCCCCCAAACAACAAAAGAGCTAGGCAGCAATGCAGACAGGTGGCCTGTGTGAATTAGGAGTTATTGACTGGTATGCCGTGTGCAATGGACGGTCGTCATTTTGTTGATGTTTGGTTTGTTGCCTTGTGTAACCTGATACAGGGCACAGTGCAGTTGGTCTGGTCATAAACAGCTTCTTTCAACGATCCACGCTGGACTACTATTCCGTACCACACGGTAAGCCTGCCAAATTTCTTCCAGATATTTACATGAAGAGACAATGCTTGTCACGTGTCTAATTGTGTGCGTGTGTGCGTGCGTGCATTCGTTTGTGCATGCATGCACATGTTGTGTGTGTGTGTGTAAGAGAGAGAGAGAGAGAGAGAGAGAGAGAGAGAGAGAGAGAGAGAGAGAGAGAGAGAGAGAGAGAGAGAGAGAGAGAGAGAGAGAGAGAGAGAGAGAGAGAGAATTACGAGTATTATGACCATTATAATTGCGCTGAAGTCTGCGAGCAATTCCGAATTGTTCTACTTTGAAGTAAATTTCTGTGTTCACCTTTTTTTCTGGCATTATATCAGGGGTGGAGACACAACCAAAGCTGCCTCCGTATGTGGTATCACCACTGTACGAGCTCCTCTCCACAACCAATATTCATCCAATCAATGTAAGTTGTATTCCTAGATGTTCAGACAGCCCAACCCACGTCACACCGCACTGCAGCATCACACAAAGTCCGTTAAGAGTCAAAGTACATGTACATGTACTCCTTTACCATAATCCCCCCCCCCCCCCCCCCTGTATTGGTGCGAAATGGGAAAGTCTGATCAAAGTACGATTTTCCGGATTGCATAGAAACTCTAATAAGGTTCTTCTCGCCATCGTACGTATTTGGGCGAAGTGTTTAGAAAATCCACAGCTTGTTCTCTGCTGTCTTTTCCATTATTCAGCTACTGTTCTGCATTCAAAGCAACCCTGAATTGCTCCATGAAGTCAAGAAGGTTCGAGCTGTCATTGAGCTTCTTGTGGAGAAGCAGTACAAGGAGCTAGTCAATGAAGTACTCAGCATCAAGTTTCATCTCATCAGTGCGGTGCTACAGTTTGCAGCCAAGGCATCGGCTTCGGACACCGACACTGGCCCCAATAGCATCGATGCTAAGATCAAAATGTAAGGTGTATATGCCTTGATGACGTGATACGACCAACTTGCTGATGATGAGGGTTTCCATAGTGCTCTAACCTTGTATCTTGGGACACTTCTGCTGCTCATAATATTACTTCTTCTCAGATTATTGCGAGGGCGTGAGGAAGACGGGTTTCCAGCGTTCATGGAAGCGTTTCTTCGGCAATCGATTCGCGACTACCCGTACCACACATCGGTGATGTTGGAACAGCTGGTCAGGACGATATCGCCCGTCAAAGTGGTGAGTATTGAGTGATACACTGCGCGTGGTACTGTGGGTGCCAGAAAGCACACTGCTTGTACTGTGGCATAGTCATGTGTGGAGGACGTGTGTAGTCCCGGGTTCCAGGTGGTGGCAGCTTCTTTGCTCAGACTTTCACCATTACACCTCCAAATTCAGGGACTTCTGAATTCGTGCGGTCCCCAGCTATTGTGTGTTCATGCTTGCATTACTTGTGTGTGCAGGTATCTGGTATAGTCGATTGTAGGGCATTGTTAGAATGTAGCTGTGGCCATCACGCTCAGCTATTCAGTCTATCCATCAAGCCACATACCCATCAGTAACCACAGAACATCGGTAGTAATCTGTCCCAAGTAGTTAGTAACTCTCGACCTTGATTCTTGAGGGTTGTGGCGTTCCTAGGGATGTGGAGAACTCGATCCAACCGATTCCCACGCGAATCGTGATTTTTTTGTAGTCGGTGATTCTGCCGTATGCTTAGAAGGCCGCACACAATGTGGGATTGCTACATTCTAGTGTCCTGTGTCTCTGTCCTGTTGTTATGTGTGCACGTATGTATCTGTGTCTTTACACATGTGTATTTGTGTCTGTGAACATGTACAGGGTGATAGCCCGACATCTCTGAGAGCCCTACACTCGCTGCTGTTTGGCCTACAAATGTATGTTAACGTAATGTGTCGCAGGGGTGTTCCACTTTATGTGAATATGTTTGATGGGTAATGGTGGTCACTGGTGCGCTATGCATGTCGCACTATTTTGCCTGAAACACACATATGCGCACGTGCGCGTGCGCGCACACACACACACACACACACACACAGTGGCTAAAGATGAATCAGTGCCAATATAGATGAGGAGGGTACGTTTGCCAGCCATGGCGTAGAAAGAAAGTATGAGAAGTGTGGTGGTGCACCAATACCGTGGTAAGTAACAGAGGAAAGGGAGCAGTCCAGCCGACATGAGACGACCGAGAGGAAAGGGAGCAGTACAGCCGACATGAGACAACGACCGAGAGGAAAGGGAGCAGTACAGCCGACATGAGACGACCCAGAGGAAAGGGAGCAGTACAGCCGACATGAGACGACCGAGAGGAAGGGGAGCAGTCCAGCCGACATGAGACAACCGAGAGGAAAGGGAGCAGTCCAGCCGACATGAGACGACCGAGAGGAAAGGAAGCAGTACAGCCGACATGAGACGACCGAGACTAAACAGGTATACTGACTATTGAATTGGAATGTTGAAATGCAGCTTTGCAAGATTGCCAAACGAGGAAAGCGACTTTGCCTGACGGACATGATGGGGCAGCGCCAGCCATTTAGTATAAGAGCTGAAAAAGGGGGACGATGCAAACAGAGATGTGGTAGCTCGAGGGAGACAAACTTTACTACGTGTGGGGGAGTTCGAAAAAACCAATTAAGTTGCTGTAGGTGCGGGGGGAATATGCCAAGGTAAATTGCGTGCACAAGAGAGCACATTATAACATCGAGATAACTCTGCAGGGGGGGGGGGGGGCACAGGTTGCAATTTTGTACAAGTCCGAGTTAGAAATGTAGCGGCCAGTTCTAAATATCATGCGGAGGATACGGCGGTTGAGAATTTCCGACCTCTCCAGTTGGGACTTCGTAATGGTAGACCATGCAGGGTATCCATAAAGAAAGAGTGGAAGAATGTAAGATTTATAAAAACATACCCTACAACTGGTGAGTAAGTGAGAGAAATGGGACGTCATAATGCCTACAGTACGTGAAACACGGGACAAAACGTGGTCAGTGTGGGCAGACCAAGATAGAGAAGAATCGAATACAATGCCAAGACGCTTATGGCTAGATGTAATAGTTAATGATGAAGCAGGGGGTGAATCGGGGAAACGGAAGGTGGGAAGGGGATCGGGAAGAGATGGAAAGAATAGGAGTTCTGTTTTATCTACGTTTGGGCGCAGAAACCACTTCCGCATCCAATTTGTAGTGGCGGATATCTTCTGAACAATGGGGTAGAGGCTGGAGTAGGTCGGCGACGAGGCAAGGGCAGCAGTGTCATCCGCAAACAGGGACACATCCAGAATCTCGTATGGGAGGTCATTCACATAGACTAAGAATAGAAGAGGCCCCAGGATTGAACCTTGAGGCACTCCAGACGTGACAAGCTTTGACCCGGACAACGTACCGTTTTCTAATACACATTGTGACCGGTTACACAGGTAACTGGAAATCCAGTCAATTAGAGTTCCCGTTACACTGTGGGCCCGGAGATTTGCGATCAGGCCCCTGCAGCAGGATCTTTGCTTGAACGAGGTACAGTGCGAGGAGTCCGAGTGGGTCAAATAGACTTGCAGTTGCGCTGAGAAACGCACGCTTCGTTGGGTTAGAGCCGATCTCCGATAGCTGCAATTGGAATGTGAACTGGTCCTCTTTTGCAAGCCAGAGGATTCCTAGTGTCTTCACATTCGGCAGCTCTCCCTTCGTGAGGTTGATCTCCTTAGCGCGATCCTCCTCCAGGATAGTCTGTAGTACTGCCGTAGAGTTGCTGAGCCATTTGCGCGGGTGCATACTGGCTTTGTGCCACAACGCCTAGAGACACGTTCGGGGGATGGAATCGTATGCCTTACGGTGGTCTACAAACTGAACACACAACTGATCATCCTGTTCAACGGACTTCTCGATGAGTTGGCAGGCTACAGACACCATGTTGTGGCAACCTCCGCCTTTGCGGATACCACATTGGGAGTCTGGTAGCACATCCTTGGCAATCATCTAAACTCTTTCTCTCTCTCTCTCTCTCTCTCTCTCTCTCTCTCTCTCTCTCTCTCTCTCTCTCTCTCTCTCTCTCTCTCTCTCTCTCTCTCTCTCTCTCTCTCTCTCTCTCTCTCTTGTATCACACGGGAAAACAGTTTGCCAACAATGTCCAGTAAGCTGATACCACGCCAGTTGTCACAGAGTCAGAGATTGCCCTTTTACGGAACAGGAACAATCTCAGCATCTCGCCAATCATTCACTTCATCTCCACTGTGCCACACAGCAACCATGATATTGAGCAAGCATATGTGTAGGTTCTCGCCTCCGCACACCACCATCTCAGGCAATATGCCCGTTGAACCACTCACCTTTCCAAGCTTCGTATGCTTTATAGCTGCAGTTAGCTCACCTAGAGCCAGCGACTTGTCTAGGTCATTTCGAACCTCACGCTGTGGCACGGCTTCCACCGCCTCGACATCATAATTATATCCCTGCAAAGTTAAGAAGACCACTGAAATGTCGCCCTCAGCGTGCTGTTACAGAAGTGGGTGACGCTAGCGCAGATTGTGGGCGATATGTTTTTGGTCAGTGAGCGGCTGGATGGTGTGACTGGCCGCAAGAAACCAATCCTGTTGGGCTCTCTGGTCATGGTTTCCCTTCTTGGCAATGGGTAGCAGGTTGCAATCCACCCGGCAGTCCTGGGGGACTGCGCCTGTCTTCCACACCGTCTGGGACAATGTCCAGGAACAAAAGCATACACTTATCCCCGCCAGCCCTCACCATCTTTTGCAAGATACCCGAGGCTCCAGCAGCCCCGCCGGCACGCAGTTGTTAGCTCCCGGCTAATGAAGTCCCCTCACACCAGAACACAGGGTTTTATAGTATTGAATTATGGAAGTATTCGACAAGGGTGAAAATGTTCTGAAAAAATGTTTGGCCAGACAGGTTGGCGCCAATGCGTGACCTATGGACTGTAAACAATGCATGCAACAAGAAAACGACGAGCAGAAAGAAACACAATGCAGAAAGGAAAATATCGACGAAGAGAGTGGATGAGGAAATGGTAGTTCTCTTGCGTGGGCCTCCGTGGTTCTTCGTAGCAGACGATCTCCGAAGGCGTACACACTCCGCCAGCGATGTAGACGTGGACGTTTTCCGCTGCCACCAGTGTTAGCTCCCGGCTAATGAAGTCCCCTCACACCAGAACACAGGGGTTTTATAGTATTGAAGTATGGAAGTATTCGACAAGGGTGTAGACAGGAATGGAAAGGAGAACAGGACAACGGCAACTCAAGACAGCACTAGAGATCCACTGGAGCATGCGCTCTTCTATACGTGGGTCTCATTGCCAAGGGGAACGAGCGGGAAATACGAATAGTGAGTATGACATTGTACAGGTCGTAGCATAAATACACCTATTACACAGTCGTTCCAGGGTCGGCGCCACTGGTACGGCCAGTACGGCCATGGCCGCACCAGATTTGAGCAATTCCAGCTTTCATGTACCACCCCTCATGAGCTGGCTCCGGGCCTGCATAGGCATGACGTACCGCAAGCCTGCTCCTTCTACGGGCATTCTTGTAGTTCTCCCATTTGAGACCCACATTGTATAGCATTCATTGCGGTCATCAAGCAGCGGTTGGAGCTCAGTCCGATTCTCAGCAAACCATTCTGGTTGGCGACATTTCCTGTGGCCCAGCACTTCACTAGCAGCATCCGTAATGACGCTCTGGAGGTTGTTCCATTTGGAGGGGAGGGGGGGGGGGGAAGGGGGAAGCTAGCATCAAAGAATAACATAACTATAAATTTTCGTAATAAGTATTCGCATGCAACGACGCAAATCCACACAATTCAGTAGACACTTCTTTTCTATCAAACGTTTTCTTTCCCTTCTCTTCAGGATAGTACAGGGAATGTTGTAAATTTGAAAAACACATAACTATATAGAGAATGAAAGAAAGAAAAAAGTCAACACTTCAACATAGGTGTTAAAATGATTAAAGTGTTAAAAACTCAAAAACAAACAGCTGCAAGTTGTAGACAAACACATTGAACACATCAGGGAACCTTGTTTGATAGAAAAGAAGTGTCTACTGAATTGTGTGGATTTGCGTCGTTGCATGCGAATACTTATTACGAAACTGTTTTCCCACCGCCTCCAAACTACTGCTTGAATAACTATAAATGTGTGTAATTGGCAGAATGTACCTGTCTGGGAATTAGAGGTTTGAGGTATCTATGTGTGTTTTTGAGCTAAACATATATTTTTAACTAAAAATATTTGGAACGACAGGGCTTGAAAGCCCGGGAGCCCTCGCTATGCTTTGTTTTTATCTAATTTAGTAAAAGTAGGTAATTATGTGTGTTATTCGAACTGATAGAAGCGTCTTTGCAATACGATTATCTGGCATATGTTTTTGTATTGCAACGACGTTTCTACCAGTTCGAATAACACACATAAGTATCACCGAAGCCGCACCAACCACGTTTTAAATGACCTACATGTAGGTAAAAACGAAACATAGTGAGGGCTCCTGGGCGTTCACGCCCTCTTGTTGGGTTGCCTCTGCCTGGTCTTGGTGTCTGACGTTATGGCACTCCACAATCAATTATCTTCCCAGGGTTTGGCTGCTGTTTTTCTTTAGTACAGTGTGTATCACTGCCAGTGAGTGTGATATCATTGCTGTTAGTGTAACTGCTATCCATGAATCTTGTCTCTCCCCACCCAGCCCCTCTTTCTGAGTTTTTGGAATCAAGAGTGTTGGTGCCTCCCTGTTGATAATGTGTTTCTTTCTTGATGTGTCCTCACGCAAACAGGTATGATGAGTCCAAACACTGTGTTACCTGCGGAACAGGCCAGAATGTTCGCCGCTGTACGGGATGTAGCCAGGTAATTTCCAGTGTTTCCCCGTATCAATGCTGTGTGTACTAAACCCACACACCACACACGGCACACCACCACCACCACCACCAGCACCACCACCACCACCGCGTCTTCAGTTAACGTTACTACACGTGCATTGAGTACTTTGAACTACATGTACGAATCCTATAGTAATTATAATTAAATTTTTGGGATTTGCTGATGACAGATTAAGAGATACCAACTCCTAACCGGTGACTGCACTTTGCTAAAGTACTTCTGGGATGTAATCTGTTTTGACGCTGTAGTACCATCGTCTGGGCTTTTCCACATTATACGGTGCATATTTTTTGCATCTTTCGGGTGTAAGTGCATCCTCGAGGGAAAATGCTTCTTAGGTGTTTTCAAGGTTTTTGGTGGATTTTCAGCCCCAAAGTTTAGTACAAGTCCTCGTGGGATGTACCTGTACAAGTCCTCGTTGGATGTACCTGTACAAGTCCTCGTTGGATGTACCTGTACAAGTCCTCGTTGGATGATGTACCTGTACAAGTCCTCGTTGGATGATGTACTTGTACAAGTCCTGGTTGGATGATGTACTTGTACAAGTCCTCGTTGGATGTACCTGTACAAGTCCTCGTTGGATGTACCTGTACAAGTCCTCGTTGGATGATGTACCTGTACAAGTCCTCGTTGGATGATGTACCTGTACAAGTCCTCGTTGGATGATATATATATTTATTACAACATCTCAAGACTCGGTGGAAACACCGGCCAATGTTAAGAGAGTGGGTGATTGCCAACCACGGCGATAAATAAAAGTAAGGGGAGGGAAAAAGAAAGAGTAGCAAAATGAACAGCAACAACAACTCCGTAAAGAAAGATAATGTCAAGTGAAAAACACAGAGACGCAAGGACATGTGGATAATGAGCTATTTATGTCGTAGTAAATAAGGGGCGGCACGGATCTTAAACAGGCGGAGTGAGGTCAGATCCTTAACTTCTCTGGGTAGAGTGAGCCAAACAGAATAAGCAATAAGAAGAGGGGAGCGCAAAAGAGTGGATGAGTTACACTTAGGGAGTAAGAGCGAGTTTCTAGTTCTTAGAGAAGAGAACCAATTAAAACACATGAGATGAGGTGGGCACAACTCAAGCCTAATGGAATGGACAAGAGAAGCCAGGTGTGCACTGCGTCCATGTGATTACGGGGTTGTGTGAGCGATTTTATAAAGGGCGGATGATGAGAGCATGCGGGGTTGACGGAGGAGAATTTTAAGGATTTTCTTGTGGTGTATTTCAAGCTTTGCAGCAGCGGAAGAGGATAATCCAACCCAAGACGTATCGGCATAATCAAATATTGGGCGAAGGTAGGCTAAATAAAAATGAAGCTTGCAAGAAAGTGGGAGGTAGGAGCAGTGGGGGGAGAGAATTCCTAAGGATTTACTTGATTTTTTACAGATATATTCGATGTGGGGTACCCAAGAGAGTGCAGAGTCAATCACAATGCCAAGGTGTTTGTGAGAAGACACTATGTCAATTGGATTTGGAAAGTTGGCATGGATGAGGGTTGTGAACTCTGGCTGGGGCGGGAAGAGCATGATCTTTGTTTTTGATAGATTTGGGGACAATCTCCAGGACGACATCCAGGAAAGAACTTCCTGAATGCCAGCACGCAAGTTGTTTTTCAGGCCAGTGAGGGAAGCTGATGAGGTGAGAAGGGTCGTGTCGTCAGCAAACAGAGACGTTCCAGGGAAGACTGCAGGTAAATCGTTTACGTAAATAAATAGTAGGGGACCAAGAATTGATCCTTGAGGAACGCCTGACAATACTGGCTCTGCAGCCGAGGATGTGCCAAGCACAGTTACGTACTGATAACGCCCAGAGAGATAAGATTTCAGCCAGGAGAGTGGTTGTTTACGTACCCTGAATGCATGCTCCAGCTTGGCCAAAAGTCCTCGATGCCAGACGGTATCAAACGCCTTGGTCAAGTCAAAGAAGCAAATACCAGCAAGCGCTCTGTTATCCCTATGCTGGCACACCTGCTGCACGATGCGGGTCAGTTGAAGGGAGGTGGAGTTGCCTTTACGAAACCCAGATTGTGCGGGACTCAGAAACGGCGAAACAAGTCTGTATAAGTGATCATAAAAGATGCGTTCACATACTTTGGACACGCAGGGAAGAAGAGAGATAGGGCGGTAGTTTGCAGGTTCGTGGCGGGTACCTTTCTTGTGTACAGGTATGACTTTCGCTGTTTTCCATGCGGAAGGGAATATGCCCGTGGTAAATGACATGTTGAAAATATGGCACAAAGGGAATGCTATGGATGGTGCCAGGGCCTTGAGGACCCGGTTGGGGATGCCGTCGGGACCAGATGCCTTGCACGTCGGAAGCTTCTTCAGATGACGCCGGACAGTGGCAGTTGTGGTGATGACGGACGTGACTACCCTGCAAAGTAGTTTGCACTGAGCGGATATAAGCTCTGTACTTTGTCCGCGTCAAGGTTTTCACTATATTTCGCTGCTGTTGGTATGCTTGATTGTTTTGTTGTGTTGGGTACTTCTTAAAAATGCTATAGAGATCACATTTCCACTTGATTGCTGTGCGGAGATGGGCATCAACCCAGGGTGGCTGACTGGGCCGTGGGCAGCGGTGAGAATACGGCTGCTTTCCGAATGGCCAGAGGTGCTTCTCAAGGGCACTGTTGAGAATGGAAGAAAAGTGCGAAAGCGCATCATTGACGTTGCTGGCACGCAGATGCCAGCTCCAGTCAATATCAGCGAGCTCTGCATTCACACTATCCCAGACGGAAGATGGCACGGATTTAAAGTCATATTCCGGCTTTGCAGGAACATTCCTGAAGTGGTATTGGGGTGCAGCAGCGGGATGTCCGTTTGCAGCAGGTTCCTCACGATAAACAGCATCAGTAGGCAGTAGGAAGTGACTGAGGATCTGTGCGTGGTCAGATGCACCAAGAGGAGCAAGAGATGTAACAGAGAGTAGTAGGTGAGGATGATCCGTGAGCACAACGTCAATACACGATGTTGAGCCGTGGGGGGGGGGGGGTAAAGGGTGGGGGGAATGTCACCATTTGCTCAAGGCCAAAACAAGAGAAGAGGTTACGGAACTCCCTTCCAGCACGATTCGTGGTGTCTCTAGGAGACCAGTCAGAGTGGCGAGCATTCAAGTCTCCTGCAAGTGCAATCGCAGAATTGGGAAGGCTAATATTGGACAGACAGTCCTCTAGGAGGTCACTAAATGCCTGGACTTGGGAGATGCTGTCTCCAGGGGGTCTGTAAACAGAGCAGATGATGATGATGATGATGTACCTGTACAAGTCCTCATTGGATGTACCTGTACAAGTCCTCGTTGGATGTACCTGTACAAGTCCTCGTTGGATGATGTACCTGTTGTGGCTTCCATGCTGCGTGTTACGTCTCGGCATCTGAATCAAAGAAGAAGAAGAAGAAGATTGAGTTGACCAGTTACATGTAGCGCTGTAGTCCCGCTCGCTCTTCCGTAAATGTTGTGATCAGATCGTAATGTACTGAAGTGATTGTATCCTTTCAATTACTCCACTTCTCTCGGTCTCTCACTGCAAGTGTACTAATAAATCGGTTATTCCAAATTTTCACCACAGCGGGTATCTTCAGTGAAGAATAGCAGTGATTGTGTCCTGGCAGAGCATCAATGATTTTGTACACTACAAGTGTAGTTTGATAATTGTTCTGCTTTGTGCCTTGTGTTTCTTCTGAACGCACTTTGTGTGCCTGGTTTTTTCCCCCGCTCGCAGGTCTCCTACTGTGGCCGAAAATGTCAGTCTCTACACTGGTTCACGCACAAGAAACATTGCAAAGCTGCAGCCAGTAGCAGCAGCGGCAGCAGCAAGAAGAAACCCTCATCAAGCACAGGGGCAACGAGCAGTTCTTGACAGGCCGCCTTGGTGTCATCATGGATAGCTGTCCCTGTACAGTTCATGCCTTGATACCATGGCTAGAGTTGCTTGTACAGTTCATGCTCCATGGGTTATGACGCCGTGTAGGTCTGGTCCTAATCGATGACGTCCGGAACACACCCAGTAATAACCAAAAGGAGGGCCATGAAGACAGTGGACATCACCGAGCCTCTTAGCCTATTTTTGTTGAAAGATCTTTTTAGACATTATGTGCATGTTCTATCATAGAATATACACACAAGTTAGGTACCGTTTAGTCCAGTTGTTCCTGGAACTGGATATACCGTATAGAACTACTCGTTCACCTGCTGTAGGTTAGTAGTAGTGTTTGTCTGGAACAGAATGCTGGACGTTTTGCTCCGACATCGCCTCGGAGTGCTTTTTGCAACAACAAAAGAACTTGCGTAAGCGCTTGACCTGGTTTTGTTTTCAATTACTTTTCATGCTGGCGATGCGCAGCACGTCACGTTACAATGTAGTGTTGTTTTCATTGCATGGGTACTACCAAGAGTACATGACCCCCAGGTCGCCCCCCCCCCCTCCCGGACCATGTACTCTCCGGGGGTTATGACTTATGGTAGTGCACATAACGTTATGGCGCTCTGGCTGTCAGGGGTACACTGTACCGTGATTTGCCTTTGCTGTTTTAACGTTAGGTACTCTAGCATTGGTGATGATAGCATGCAGGGCTTGCTGTACCTTGTCACCTCGTGTTATACAGACTTACACGTCCACTCGAAACATCACGAGAAAGTGCCTCTTCTGCACTCGGGTTGTGTTCGAATCAACCGTACATTTAATTGCAGATCTCCACCGGTGTTCTTCATCAACATAACGTAAAGTCACTGGAAACCGGATGCTCTGAATGTAAACAGCGCTGCACGGGATCATGTTTGTCACCGTGGTCACGACTCCCTGTTTTGCACCCGGCAACTACAATACCGGTTACGGCACTAGTGCATGTAGAAGAGAACCCTGCCGGACACAAGACTGTGTTATTGCGCTATGATCATGATGATTGAGGAGTAGCTGTCCAATTCAATTGAACACTGTCATTACTATACCACTGAAGAAGGGGGTGGGGCAATCTACTACTAGTACATGTACGAGCGAGAGGACCTTATACAAGCAGTATTAATTTTGCACTTCCCTTTTAATGACTGTATCATGTGTATGTACCGTCTTTGATGTGCTGGTGATCGATTTTCGACTTTTATTTTCTTGGAAAACTACCGTATAAACGCGTATCTTCGGATCGGATGCAAATAATAAAAAAATTAATTAAAAAGCGCACCGGAATCCTGATTTTAGTGTGAATTTTTTATGTTGTGATGCATGCAAAGCACGTTTCCGCGCCAAAATTTGACTTGTCTTCAATGGGTTGGAAAGAAAGTGGGGACGAAGTTTGAAATGCTTGGGATGAAGGCTTCCCAAGAGAAACGAAGCTCCTCTGGAGCTTCAGAGCAGGATAAGAAACGAGCCAAGCATCCGGGGGATGCGATGGCTGCGTCTAGTCAAGAGCCATCGAATTTTGAGGCGGAACTGGCAGCCCTTGAGAATATCGAGCAAGAAATGGACGAAGCAATGGCCATTGAAGCCAGTACTAGCAGTAGCGGCAGCAGGGAAGAACAATCTCAGGGCCAGTCCACGTTTTCCCAGTCCACTGCAACATCACAGCGTGAACGTTGGTGCCGTCCTGCAGCACCGGCTCTGGAATCTGGAAAGGATACCTTGACATTCTTGCAATTGGAGCTGGATCATTATATCGCCCCAAAGAGCGTTCCCAGTATGCCTGGTGCTCTGAATGGACCTGTGCCCGTCGTACGCATGTTTGGTGTCACCATGGATGGTCACAGTGTCTGTGCTCACGTGCATGGCTTTGCACCGTACTTCTACGTTCCCGCTCCGCCGGCTGGGATGAAAGACGGCGATGCGGAGGCGTTCCGCAGTGTGCTGAACTCTGCCGTCATTTCCGACATGCGCTCCAACAAGGACCAAGTCTCCACTGCCGTGCTGGCTGTGGACATTGTGAGCCGTGAAAACATCTATGGCTACCACGGCAATCGCAAAATCCCGTTTTTGCGCATAACCATGGCATTACCCAAGCTTATTGCTCCAGCCAAGCGCCTTCTTGAAACTGGTGCAATATCAACGTCGGCCCATTCAGCCCAGGCGTACCAGACGTTTGAAAGCAACATTGATTTTGAGGTTCGTTTCATGGTTGATACCAAGACCGCTGGTTGCTGTTGGGTTGAAGCACCAGCTGGCAAGTACAGGCTGCGTGACAATAAAGGGGATTTCCCAGCGTTGTCGACCAGCCAATACGAGATTGATTTGTCGTACGAGGATCTCATCTGTCATCCACCGGAAGGCGAGTGGCAGAAGATTCCACCGCTGCGCATTCTCAGCTTTGACATCGAGTGCGCTGGACGCAAGGGAGTGTTTCCCGAGGCAGAGCATGACCCGGTTATTCAGATTGCCAACATGGTGTCCCGGCAGGGTGAGCGAGATCCCTTCATTCGCAACGTCTTCACGCTCAAGTCCTGTGCACCGATTGTTGGCTCTGAGGTTGTCAGCTTCGAAACCGAACGAGAACTCTTGGGCACCTGGTCCGAGTTCATCCGCGAAGTCGACCCAGATGTGATCACCGGTTACAATATCATCAACTTTGATTTTCCGTACCTGATAAACCGAGCAGCTGCGCTCAAGGTCCAGAAGTTCACCTTATTAGGTCGCATGAAGACCGACCGTAGCACCATCCGGGACAGCACCTTCCAGTCGAAGGCGTATGGCAAGCGTGAGAATAAGGTGATTGAGATTCATGGACGCATTCAGCTGGATCTGCTGCAGGTACTGCTGCGTGATCACAAGCTGCGTTCGTACACACTGAATGCTGTCAGCTACCACTTTCTGGGCGAGCAGAAAGAAGACGTGCAGCATTCCATCATCAGCGATCTGCAGAACGGAAACGAGCAGACTCGCCGCCGACTTGCCGTCTACTGCATGAAAGACGCCATCCTGCCGCTGCGGCTGCTCAACAAGCTGATGTGCGTCGTCAACTACATGGAAATGGCGCGCGTCACCGGTGTGCCGCTCGGCTACCTGTTCACCCGTGGCCAGCAGATCAAAGTAGTTTCGCAGCTGCTGCGCAAGGCACGCGAGCAGGACCTTGTCTTGCCGGCGTACAAGTCCGAGCCCGGTGAGGAGTACGAAGGTGCTACGGTCATCGAGCCACGCCAAGGCTATTACGCCATGCCCATCGCCACGTTGGATTTTGCCTCGCTGTACCCGTCCATCATGCGCGCCTACAACCTCTGCTACACCTCGCTGCTCAACGATGAAAGCAAGAAGAAGCTCAACCCCGAAGACTACATCATCACGCCTTCCGGAGACACGTTTGCAAAGTCACACATCCGCGAAGGCCTATTGCCGGAGATTCTGGAGAACCTGCTGACGGCCAGAAAGAAAGCCAAGGCGGACCTGAAGAAGGAGACGGATCCGTTCCGCCGGAGTGTGCTTGACGGTCGACAGCTTGCTCTGAAGATCAGCGCGAACTCTGTGTATGGCTTCACGGGTGCAAGCATTGGCAAGTTGCCCTGCCTGGCTATTTCTCGCAGTACCACGGCTTTCGGGCGGCAGATGATTGAGAAGACTCGGCAGATTGTTGAGAAGAAGTACTGCCAGGAGAATGGCTATGAGCACACGGCCGAGGTGAGTGGAATCCATCGTGGCTGTGCTGTTCTCATTCTGATTTTCTACCTCTGCTATACGATTGTGGTGTGGCGAAGTGTCATTCAGGTGTTCAGTATCTGCTGTCTTGACGTTGGGTCGGGTTAGGGCTTATGGTCTTCTTATCCAGGTTCAGTGGGTCATGTGACCATATCCACATGTGATACATCATTTTGATCAGTGTATCACAGTGCACACACCGATGCTACTCTAGCATGACTCATGTGCCTGGCGTCCTCAGACCTGTCAAGTGTCGTGCATGCACCATGTGTAGATCTACCATGCGATGCATACATTTACATCAGGGAGTCGTATAAACCGAGGTATATACGACTCCCTGATTTACATTGTACTAGCACTGTGCGACGCGGTCGCGGGTGGGTGGTCGTCGGTCGCGTTGAGCGAGTGGTCGCCTTATCCGAGCTGTTTTGAATGTGAATGCGTCCGTGACAAGGAAAAGTGGTGGCCATATCCGAGTGGTGGCCATATCCGAATGGTGGCCATATGCGAGTGGTGGCCATTACAGGTTTTACTGTACTCGGGGTACAGTGGATACCATGTCTAAATAGCTTGTGAATGGTCACGTTTTGGGTGCACAGCATTTCCATGTTATGAGATGAACTTGTAGGGTCTTTTCGGTACGGACATACACGACTGTACTGATAACTTGTCAGTTCTCCATTGTTCCGCAATGTTTTCTGAGTGGAACTGCTGGGGTACGCAATAAGCACATGCGTATGCAATCAATACTAGGTCATGCAAGTTTGAGTTGGGTGGGCGGTTGCTTGCAAATGTTTACTAGTTTCAGTATGCTACCTACGTGCACAATGCTTTCCTTGTTGCCGTTCATCAACATCGTATGACATGTTCTCGATCGTTGTGTGATACACTCTCCTGCAGGTCATTTACGGTGACACTGACTCGGTCATGGTGAAGTTTGGTTGTGACAATGTAGCGGCTGCCATGTCGCTGGGGCAGGAGGCGGCAGCTCACATCAGTGAGCAGTTTCCCCAGCCCATTCGTCTCGAGTTTGAGAAGGTGGGTGGTTTGTTGACGGTGCTGGGTAGATGCATGTTGCGCTGCGCATGCAATCTGCTTTTATTATCGTGACATGAGCCTGGGAATCCTTGGTAACACGTTTTCTTGGGTGTTTTCTACACCCAGACAGGCACGGTTGCTGCTGATAACTTGGTCCATTGGTCCGCAGTGTGTTGGGTGCTACTATGTACCGGGTACTGCGAGTTAGTAGGTAGGAATGCTTCAGCATCGGAAGTGGTATATTTTGTCTATGTATTGTATTATGATCAGGCCTGGGTGAAGTGGGAGAATACTTTGAAACCGCTACCAATGTCAGCTATTGAGTCGTTTCAGTGCCTTACAGTGTTTGTGCAGATCGGCCGAGAGCTTGCTCTCTGCTCTCTTTGCTTCTGCCGCCTGTATAGCCAAACTTCAGTACCTGTACCCTACCTCCCAGGGCCGTAACATCTGTACTTTGTTATCTAGAAGTACAGCTGAGGTACTATATCCGGGATCAAAAGTACCTGTACTTCACATCCCACATGTGTTACCTGTACTTCACATCCCACATGTGTTACCTGTACTTCACATCCCACATGTGTTACCTGTACTTCACATCCCACATGTGTTACCTGTACTTCACATCCCACATGTGTTACCTGTACTTCACATCCCACATGTGTTACCTGTACTTCACATCCCACATGTGTTACCTGTACTTCACATCCCACATGTGTTACCTGTACTTCACATCCCACATGTGTTACCTGTACAGAGTACTGTAAAAGCAGAAATTTTCGGTGGTGTTTTATTTTCGGTAACTTCGGTGCCGACAAGATAATAAAACGCATAATAAAACGCACCAAAAATTTCGGTACAACCGATACTGTATACATGTAGTACTAGTACACCTACCTGGAGAACGGGTTTTACCGAAAATTTCCCTCCACCGAAGCGCCGATTTTGGAGAATACCGAAAATATTACACCACCGAAAATTTCTGCTTTTACAGTACTGTACATGTATACTGAAGTATTTGCCTGTGTGTATGTGTTGTGCACTGTAGGTATACCATCCCTACCTACTGATCAATAAGAAACGCTATGCAGGCCTGTACTTCACCCGCGCCGACAAGTACGACAAGATGGACTGCAAGGGCATTGAGACCGTGCGCCGCGACAACTGCCCGCTTGTGGCCAATCTGATCGGCTCGTGTCTGAAGAAGTGTCTGATTGAACGCGACCCGAACGGCGCCGTCGCCTTCGCCAAGCAGACCATTTCCGACTTGCTGTGCAATCGTATCGACATCTCCCAGCTCGTCATCTCCAAGGAGCTGACCAAGTCGGACACCGAGTCCGGCAACAAGCAAGCACATCGCGAGCTGGCCAACAAGATGCGCAAGCGTGACGCGGGCTCCGCGCCAGCTCTCGGTGACCGTGTCCCGTACGTGATCATTGCCGCAGCCAAGGGCACGCCGGCATATCTCAAGTCGGAGGATCCGATCTACGTTCTGGAAAACAACATCGCCATCGACACGCAGTACTACTTGGAAAATCAACTCTCCAACCCGCTGCTGCGAATCTTCGAGCCCATTCTGGGAGATAAGCGTGCAAAGGCGGAGCTCCTCGAAGGCAGCCACACTCTATGCCGTACCAAGGTCACCTCGGCCGTGGGTGGTCTGGCTGGCTTTGCCAAGAAACGCAACACATGCATCGGCTGTAAAGCAGTCCTGGACCGCGACCATGCCAACGACGCGCTGTGCCAGCACTGCCGCGCCAACGACTCCAGCATCTACCAGCGCGAGATGCAGCATCTCAGCGCGCTCGAGGAGAAGTTCCATCGCCTGTGGACGGAATGTCAGCGCTGTCAGGGCAGCCTGCACGAAGACGTCCTGTGCACCAGCCGCGACTGTCCTATCTTCTACATGCGCAGGAAGGCACAGAAGGAACTGGCTGACCAAGACAAAATCATCAATCGCTTCTGAGTGGGGTTTTTTCCTTGGATTGAAATGGACTCACCCAGCTCCAGTTTTGTTGTCTGAATTTGTCCATTTATTGCACTGTACATAGTTGTTTTAGAATGCTATAGCAGGTCATATGGATCCAGTGCTGGAACATTGGGTGAATGCATACTTCCGAGTAACTCGTACGCTTTGTGGATTTTGTACTTTTACGTTTCTGGTATGAAGTAACCGTTGGTCAAATATGACTGTGTACAGCGTTAGCTTGCAGTCTGGACTAATACCGCTCTGTGATTGCACATGATAGCTGACATTGCACATATCCTCTTTCGCTCTTTACTCTTATTTTTAACTTTTTAGATCTCTGGTGTTTAAAAAAAAAAACTTACTGTACACTGTACATGATTGGACTCACAAGTAGCCTTTGTGATTTCAGCATGACGCATATCTTACACATTGGTGCGGGTTTGACAACTCAATTACTATTGTCCAGTGTTGGTACATGCATGTACATACCGGTATGAAGAGTACATATGGTTATGTACTCTTGATACCGGTACTCATAACATGGAAGTACAGGTAGTGTACATGTACTTCCCGCTTGTGGCCAGTCTCATCGGCTCGCACTTCCGGTGCTGCAGAATCGTCTGAGTTGTGGGACACCGTCCGACCATTCACCTTCCATCTGAAAAAAAAGAAAACCGTGGTGTCACGGCTGTGCAAAAAAGCAAGCTATTGTTGGATGCAGCTCGGCACCGGGCAAATATGCTCGAAAAATCACCCATCATGCTTTCTCGCACTTCTTTCAAACATGCCGATAATGCCTGAAACCATGCCGATAATTCCCAGAAATTCTCACAAATTTTCGCTTGAAATCCAGGTCTTTCTTCGCATCCAACCCAAAAAGATGCATTCTGAAACATAAAGGAAACAAAAAAATATTCTTTTTCTGTTTTTTGGGTCTGGCAAGTTCAGATAGCTTTGCTGGTTTCAGCTTGTCCAGCAGAGAAACCACCTTCTTGCTTTCCTCATCCCTTTCACTTTCAGCCTCCTCCTCATCCGCACCATCCACTCGACAAACGTCAGTAACCAGCCGATTATGCTCGTGTGATTTTTGCACCCTAAAATGCTCGATTTAGTGCCGGGTCCCTAGATGCAGCATGCTACTAAACTCTAAAGCCGACCAGCCTACAAACCATTAAGGCGGCCTAGTAGCACTGACTTGGTACATGCATGTCTCGACTGTCATCTTTCTGTATCAATCATAGACGATACAGTGTAGTGTATTGCACTGTCGTAGGACACCTGACTGCTACCAGTCTTTGCAACATTAGAAGAATACTCTATGGAGACCCTTCCACGCACTGAACCACTTGACTGAGTCATCAAAATTCAAACTTCACGAGTACAAAGTTAAAATTGAATAACTAAAAATAGAGGAACTACGCAAACCACAAAGATAAGAGATGGAGCATGAAGCATATGATAGTATTATCACAAGAAGGGACCTGCCCGGTAAAGAAACATCAGAAAGTAAAACGGTAGCAAAACGGTAAAACGGTAGCAAGCGGCAGCAGCAGCAGCGCACAGCCTCCTAAACAAAGACGACAGACCCGAGAGAAGGATATTGAGCAAAGAAACCCAAAAAGCTACAAGCTCCCCGCGCCCAACAATACTAAAAACTTGAGGTGACCTAAAAATAATGATGGCATTCGAAACGTAGAGCTCAAACTGTTCCAATTGAGTGACAGGATCAATGCTGTACAACACGTCGTACATTGATGATGACGTAGTGAATAAACCTAAGTAATAGTGGACTTTACCAGACATAATAGTATTGATGCAGTTACACTGACAACAGTCAGCAGGATATGATCTGGTGCTAAGAGAACAGAAAAAGAGAGAGAAAGAGTGAGTGAGAGTGAGAAAGTGTGTGTGTGTGTGAGAGAGAGAGAGAGAGAAAGAGAGGTGGAAAGTCAAAGCCGTTTCCAACGAGAACAATAAAATAGCTACTTGTAGCTAACCAGTGGCAGCAATGGCGGTGGCTGGCAACTAAACGTGATTTCTCAGGAGTCCTTTGATGAAGCTAAAGAGGGCGCTTGGTATTGCTCAAGTCTGGTGTGTATTTGCTCAGTCTGCAGCAGCTTCATCTGCATCGAGTTCCGGTCGCTAGAGCCACAGACAATGTCGACGTTGC